>NW_028270156.1:7408188-7716864 GCF_037043375.1 Chiloscyllium plagiosum
ATGAAGGGCTTTTGCCTGAAACATCAATTCTTCTGATCCTCGGATGCTGCCTGACCTGCCGTGCTTTTCCAGCACCACACTCTCGACTCTGATCTTCAGCATCTGCAGTCCTCACTTTCACATTGGGTTAAATTAAAACAAAGAACTGCAGATGCTGAAAATCTGAAACAAAAACCAATATTATTGGAAAAACTCAGCAGATCTGGCAGCATCTGTGGAGAAAGAAACAAAGTTAATGTTTCAAGTCCAGTGATCCTTCTAAGCTGAGGGTCAAGAAAACAACTTGATCTTATCCAGTCTCTCATCATCGTTGAAATGCTCCATCCCAGGCAACATCCTGGTGAATCTCCTCCACATCCTCCAGTACTGAATGAGCTGAACTTGCCCCAATTTGAATATCGAGAAAGGATGAAGCCATTATTTTCAGCCTCAGTTCCAAACTTCAGCTTCTAATCACTCAGTCCACCCTTTACTTTGTCAATAACCTGAGATTATACCGGTGTGTTTGGGAATTTGGTGTCACGTTTGATGTGCTGCTGGCCTTGAATTTATGCCGTTCTATTACTGTATATCTCCATTCCCTGAACCTCTCTCCCACACTCTCCTCTTTTATATCACTTCTTACCAACCTCTTTGCTTAAGCATTTGGACATTTGGTCTCACATGTGGCTTGGTATCATACTTTGTCTTACAATGTCCCTGTGAAATACATTAGGTTTTATAAGGTGCTGTATACGTTGTCGCTCAAGAAGTAAATGTGTAAGGTTAATCATACATTGACCATTCTCACAGTGAGTTGGTTACAAAACTAATAAGGGAAGTGAAGCATATCCTCAATTGTCCCCCAACCCCAGCACGTGGTATATTGCCTTTAGTTTGAGTCACTGAAACCCAGAGAGCATGTATTGGTCTTTGATGAACTTCAGCTCAGACCACGAGAAAAATGCCACGCTTGAATTGAGAAGACAGGTTGCTCTCTTCCCTTGGCCTGCTCCTTGTGCCATATCTTTCAACTGGGAATGCTATCGCCTCTGGACTCAACACTGACTTTTATCATTTTGGACCAGCATCCATTTTGTTCCAGAAACAGAAACAATTGCTGGAAAAGTTCAGCAGGTCTGGCAGCATCTGTGGGGAGAAACCAGAGTTAACGTTTTGGGTCTCGGAACTGACTAACTCTGATTTCTCTCCGCAGATGCTGCTGGAACTGCTGAGCTTTTCCAGCAATTTGTGTTTTTGTTTCTGATTTACAACATCCACAGTTGTTTCAGTTTTGATTCGTTTTGTTCCTTTCTCATTGCTTATTTTGTTTCTTTCAACCGGAAACACTCACCTGCTCCTTCCTTTCCTTGCTTTGTTTCCTTTCCTCCTTCCTTTCTCCCCAGCACCAAACCTATTGGCCCTGGAAGACTAATTTTCCTGCCATTCAATTTCTCCTGTCTTCCAACCTTTCACAGCCTTCCATTTTTGTCCTTGCCCTAATTATGTCTCTAACTCTTCCCACTTCTGATGAGAGTGCCACAGACATGAAACATGAGTTTTGTTTCTCTCCCTATTTGTTTGCTACCGAACATCAGAAAATAAAAGCAAGGAACAAGAATAGGCCACTTCGCCCTTTCAGCCTCCCTCGCCCTCCAATATCTGATCTAATTTTAACCTCAGCTCTACATTCCTACATATCCAGCCCCCCCCCCCCCCCCATATCTATCTATCTCTGCCTTAAAAATATTTAATGGGAGTTCTAAAGACGCTCAACCCTCTGAGAGAGAAGAAAACACGACCTGCTGAGTTTTTCTTTTCATCATTTTCTGTTTTTATTCTATCGATGTGGTCTGTAGTTTAGGGGTTAGAGGGATGTAGTGATTGGAACCAGGTGGACCTTGTTGACTACAAGCTCCTTGATTGCGATGGTCCTGGCCAACCAGTATAAATGGGGCATAGAATCTCGTCAATCTAGAGGTCTGACTTTGAGCTGCCTGGCCACTGTGCACTAGTGAATAAAGGGTGACAGGCTATTGGTCTCTGTGCAGTTACTTCAAGGGGTGAAAAATCAAGCAATTGTAAATGGAAAAACAAATTCGAGAGAGTGGCTGAGAAACTCTTTCCTTTATTGATGCAATCTGAACGCAGGCTTGGCGCTGTTTGGTATTGAAATTAAGGAGGAGCTTCTCCACACCACGGAATTGGAAATCTAGAACTCGTTTTCCAAAGAGCTCTTGCTGGTTCAGTT
This sequence comes from Chiloscyllium plagiosum, assembly GCF_037043375.1. NCBI lineage: Eukaryota > Metazoa > Chordata > Chondrichthyes > Orectolobiformes > Hemiscylliidae > Chiloscyllium > Chiloscyllium plagiosum. The sequence goes on from NW_028270156.1 coordinate 7,410,419, forward strand.
GGAATTTTCAAGATGAATTTGAACTGGCTAAGGGTGGAGAAGGACAAGGGAACATAGGACGGAGAGAGCATGGTCTGCCTTTGGCTGATATCTATCGCAGTGACAATTTCCTGCATTATCTTGATACCCTTTGTAGCAGCTAGAAAGCTTAGTGATTTCTGTCTCAAACATGCTCAACAATTGAGTTTCCCTGGCATTCTGGGGTAGAGAATTTCAAATGTTCACCGCCCTCCTCTTCTCAGTCTTAAATGGCCTGCCCTTTATTCTGAGACTTTATCCTTCTGAATCCACTCCTCACAGCCCAGGGGAGACACGTTTCCGACATCTATTCTGTCTATCCTTTGAACAATTTTTGAGGTTTCAACGAATCTCCTCTCATTTTTCTAAATTCCAGAGAATACAGGTCCAGCCTTCTCAGTCTCTCCTCAGAACAATCGTACCATGGCAGGATTCAGTCCAGTGAACCTTTGCACTACCCCAATGTCCATTAGACAGTAAGAAATAGGAACGGGAGTAGGCTGTTCAGCCCCGACGTCTCCTCTGCCTTGATTCCCCAACTGATCAAGAATCTGTCGATCTCCGCCTCAAACACGGATTAGGACTCTGCCCCACAGCCCAATGTGGGAAGGAGTTCCAAACACACTCAACCCTCTGAAAGATGGAATTGCATCTCATCTCAGTTTTAAATTGTCACCTGTTTATCCTGAGACTATATGCCCTCTCGTCTTAGACTCTCCCATGAGGGGAAACATCCTCTCAGCATTTGCACTGTCAAGCCTCCTAAGAATCCTGTACATTTCGGTGAGATCACCATGTCATTCTTCTTAACTTCAGTGAGTAGAGTCCCTAATTTGCTCATTAGATAAACCCTCCATACCAGGGATTATCCTTCTGAACCTTCACTGACCTGCCTACAGTGAAATGATATCTTCCCTTAAATGGACCAAAGCTGCTCACACTATCCCAGAAATGGTCTCCCCGACATCTTGTACAATTGCAGTAAGCCTTCCATATTCTTGTACTCTAAACCCTGTGAAATAAAGGCCAATATTCCATTGGCCTTCCTCATTACCTGCTGTATCTGTGTCCTAGCTTTCTCTGCCTTGTACCCTCCAGTTCCTTTGTATTGCAGCTTTTCTCCCTTAACTAATTTTCTGTTCTTTTGTTCTCCCTTCCAAAATGAACAACTTCACATTTACCCACTCCATTCTCCATTTACAAACTTTTTGCCGAGTTACTTCATCTATTATTATCTCTCTGGAAACTGTTTGTATCCTTGTTGCACCTTGCCTTTCCAGCTATTTTTGTGTTCTCTGCGAATTTAGCGACAGTATATTTGCTTTCTCCATGTCATTAATAAATGTTGGAAACAATTGTCGACCCAGTCTACTCCCTGTGGAACCCCAATGGTTACAGGTTGCCAATCCAAATAAGAACCCTTTATACTCACTCACTGATTCTTGCCTATTAACCAATTCTCTATTCAGGCCAATATACTACCTTGGACAGTGTGGGCTCTTACCTTAACACTTAACCTTTAGTGAGGTACTTTGATGAATGTCTCCTTGAAATCCACAATCAACACCGTTGCCGAAAGAAAGGGGACTGGACTGTACACATTACTCCACCTTAATAAAGTTCAATGCAATTGGAGCAAGACATTTTTACTTCTGTAATTGAATCCTCTGGTCATCAAGACCCACATGCCATGTGCTTTGTTAGTTGTTTGCTGCTCGCGAGCTCCCATTGACTCCTCAACAAGGACACCCCTGCCCCTATTGGACATTAACGTTTTCCAACTCTCATCATTTAAGAAATGCTCTGTATCTCCGTTTATCCAACCGAAGTGATAATCTCACACTTATCCAAATCGTATTCCACTCACTGAACCTGTGTAAACCCCTGGGAAACCTGTCTGTGTTAACCTCGCGACACCCATACTCCCATCCAGGTTTGTGTCACCTGCAAACTTGTAAATATTGTGTTTGGTTCCAAATCCACAGCATTGATTCTAATTCTGAGCAGTCAGTTGGGACAAATGCAGCTAAGTAGGGATGTGGTATAGATCAGTGACGTGAACGTACCTTAGGAGCAGGAGTAGGCCATTCGACTCCTTGAGCCTGCTCCATCATTCAGGCGGCACAGTGGCTCAGTAGTTAGCACTGCTGCCTCGATTCCAGCCTCGGGCAACTGTCTGTGTGAAATATGGACATTCTCCCAGAGTCTGCGTGGGTTTCCTTCGGGTGTTCCGGTTACCTCTGAAGATGTGCAGGTTAGGTGAATTGGCCATGCTAAATTGTCCATAGTGTCCAGGGATGTGTAGGTTAGGTGCATTAGGCAAAGGCAAATGTACAGTAGTAGGGTAGTGAAAGGGGTCTTACTCTTCAGAGGGCCGCTGTGGACTTGTTGGGCCGAAGGATTCTATGATTGTGGCCTTAACTTCTCGTTCCTGTTTACCACCAGTAACAGTTGATTCCTGACTATGAAGGATGCCAACTTTAAAGGTATTCCATTGTTCTGTCAAAGATATACAAGGATGTTGGAGGGTTTGAGCTACAGGGAGAGGCTGAATAGGCTGAGGCTATTTTCTCTTGAGTGTCGGAGGCTGAGGGGTGACCTTATAGAGTTTTATAAAATCATGAAGGACATGGATAGGATAAATAGACAAGGTCTTTTCCCCAGGCTCAAAAACTAGAGGGCATTGGTTTAAGGTGAGAGGTGTAAGATTTAAAAGAGACCTAATGGACAACTTTTTCACGCAGAGGGTGGTGCCTGTATGGAATGAGCTGCCAGAGGAAGTGGTGAAGACTGGTACAATTACAACATTTAAAAGGCATCTGGATGGGTATATGAATAGGATGGGTTTAGAAGGATATGGACCAAATGCTGGCAAATGGGACTAGATTAATTTAGGATATCTGGTTGGCATGGACGAGTTGGACCGACAGATCTGCTCCTGTGTTATACATCTCTATGACTCTTATGTCTCCCAAATTCTAATGTCTGTAAACTAAAGTATGTCCTAAATTCAACTGCCAGTGTTTTAGCCATAGTATTTTTCATACCTTAAGCACTGCTGTGCTGACACAGTATCATGTGCCACTCTCTGGGGAAGAAAATTCTGAAGATTCTTTACCATCTGAGGGAAATAAACCACAATGAAATTTAACCATGAATTAGGTTCAGGGGCTGAAGTATTTTTTTAACATAGTCTGTAAAGCGACCAAATGTATACATTTCTGTCTTCAGGGGATGGGGATGACATGAAATGGACTGTCTGTTGAGTTTTCTTTTATAAAGTGAAAAACAAATAACTTCAGAAGCACTGATGCTTAAAATCACATCAAGAGCTGTAATTGATGAAGTTCAGGCAGAGCTGATTATTGAGGACTCTTGGCTCTGTCAGTCCGATCACTTTCCAACCCAGTGCCTTGGTGATTGATACGGAGTCCTCTGGTTCTGGATGTCTGAGCAGGTTCAGCTGCCAAGTAGCTGCCTTGTGGGACTCTGTTAAAGATTGCAATGCCTGCTCTGAGTCTGGCTTCACTCACTGCCACAAGTTTACAATTCCGTTTTGGAGAGGCAGGAACATGGTGGTAATGTCGCTGGACGAGTAACCCAGATTCCCAGGTTAGTGTCACGAGGGACATGTCCCAATGTGGCAGATGATGAATCTTGAATTCAATAAAATCTGGAATTATAAACTAGTCTAATGTTGACCTTGTAACCACTTCTTTCCTTACCACCTAAGAGGAGGCGATGGAATACCTAGTGGTATTATCATGGAACTGTTAATTGAGATACCCAGGTAAAGTTCCGGGTAACCGGGTTCAAATCCAGACATGACAGATGGTGAAATTTGAATTCAATAAAAATCTGGAATTAAGAGTCTAATCATGGCCATGAATCCATTATTGATTGTCGGAAAAACCCATCAGGTTCAATGATGTCCTTTAGGGAAGGAAACTGCCCACGTGTGAGTCCAGACCCACAGCAATGTGGTTGACTCTTAACCTCAATCAGGAATGGACAATAAATACTGGTTTAGCCAGCAATGTCCTCATCCCCGAAATGAATGAATGCACAAAAAATGTTGATTATTGTAAAAACTTATTTGATTCTCTCTGCTGGCTGCACCCTCCAGCCAGCAATGAGATTGGGCTTCACCCAAAACGTCAAATCTCCTGCTCCTCGAATGCTGCCTGAACTGCTGTGCTTTTCCAGCACGACACTTTCGACTCTAATCTCCAGCATCTGCAGTCCTCACTTTCGCCTGACAATGAGGTAGACTCTTAACTGCCCTCTGGGCAATTAGGGATTGGCAATAGATACAAAGCTCATGTTTCTCGAGCATCTTTTTAAAAAAATCTGCCAGTCAAATTTGAATCAATTTTAACCTCTGTACTCAGTCTTACAGAGCAAGAATTCCTATTTTTAATTTCCCTCTCAAATGTTTCCAGTATTCTGCTCCTTTTAATTCTGACTGAAGGAGGCTTTCTGTTCGATTAGATTGTACGGTCAACCAAGGGACAAACATGCAAATCCTGAGCTATCAGTTAGGATGAATTTTTGACCTCTAAATGCATATGCAAAATAAAAATCTTCATGTTATTTGTATAATGAGGAGAAGGGAAGAAATTATGAATATTTTAACAGTGGATGCATTTTAAGATTGATCATTTAAGCTGTCTGTTTGCTTGTCTGTAAATTTGCAGGATAAAGTGCGGACTGAGAGCTACAGAGATTTCATGTACTGCAACCCCCATATTTTCAAGGACAAGGTAAGAACCACGTCACCAATGGTGCAGTTGCTGCAGTGTTTAGTAAGAAGCCTCCAGAGGTAGGCAATCACTAGCGATAGAATTTATCCCTGAAAGGATTTGATTCAATAGCCTCTGAGTTTATTACGGTATGGATGGGGTTTTTTTTTCAGCAAGTGGAGACTGGAGTGTGCTGATAACAGAAGTACAGATCTTTGTTGTCATTGTACAGTGCAGTATCCCATAACTGTTATCTGCTACATATAATGGGACAGCTGGGGGAAGCAATTTTGCGTTGTTTACTTGCACCTTGCTCGTAGAAGCTGGAATGTGCAGGGAAACGTAGGAATGCATTGGGCTGCAGTTTGTTTGGGTAACCACAAAGTGTAAAGAACACATTATATCCCCCTCATTTCATTTATTCCTGAAAACCCTTCAGTTCCCTCTTGAATGTATGAATGCTCTGTGCTTCCTCTGACTCCTTGGCTGTCCACGTTAGCCACCTTTTCCAGGTGAAGTACTTAAACATGAATCCTTTCCTCACCTTCCCTTTACTCAGTTATAGTCTGTGCTCCCTGAAATTAAAGTTATCTATATTTGGTTACTGATACCACAGCAAGACTTCACTTAAAGTTATGTCTGTGTTCCTGAAAGTAGCAACTTTTTAAGTGAAGAAACTTTAAGTGAATCATGTGCTCACATAGGAATCAGTGTTAAAGCCGGGGTTGGGTTTTGCCAGACATTTCTCGTCTGGGAAAGGCAAAGTTCATGTTGCAATACTATCCCCTCTTCAGGACTCTGGGTGGGTGTGGGGGAGCTGCAGATAAATGGGGTGGCTGGGGTGCAGAGTGGTGAAGTGGGGATAGGTGAAGAAGGGTAGAGGGTACGACCTGGTTGGTCAGTGGGAGAAATGAATCCGCTTGGTGGCTGGGAGCAGTGGAAGGGAGGGGAGGGGCTGGGAAGGGAGACGGGGAATGGGAAGGGAGGTTATTTGAAATTGGAAAACTCAGTAATGAGTCCTCTTGGCTGTAGACTGCCCAGGCAGAAGATTAAGTGTTGTTCCTCCAATAGGAGCTGTAGTTTGTTTTGGCAATGGAGGAGGCCAAGGATGGTCATGTTGGAAAGGGACTGGGAACGGGATTTGAAATGGGTGGTGACTGGGAGGTCAGGTTGGCCCCTATGGGCCCGGCTGTAATGCTCGATGAACTATTCCCTAAGTTTACGTTTGGACTCCCCGATGTAGAGAAGACCACACCGGGAACACCTGATGCAGTAAACTAGGTTGGAGGAGAGGCAGGTGAACCTCTGTCTCACCTGAAAGGACAGTTTGGGGCCCTGGGTAGAGGTGAGAGGGGTGGGGTACCGGCAGGTTTTGCATCTTTTCTGGTTGCAGGGGAAAATACCTGGGGATTCGGCAGTGGGGGTGGCGTGAACAGAGGACTGTTGGAGGGAATTGTCCTTGGGGAAGACAGAGTGGGGTGGGGTGGGGAAGATGTTCTTGGTGGTGGGGTCTAGTTGGAGTTGGTGCAAGTGTTTGATGCTAATGTGTTGGATGTGGAGACTAGTGGGGTGGTAGATGAGGACAGAGGGACTCTGTCTTTATTGCTGGGGGGATGGAATGGGGAATGGAGATGGTGCAGTGGAGGGCTGTCTGGATGATCGAGGGGGGAAAAGCACGTTGTTCAAAATAGGTGGACATCTGGGATGCTCATGAGTGGAATGTCTCCTCGTGCGAGCAGTTATGGAGGAGGCGGAGGAATTGGGAGAATGGGATGGAGTTTTTGCAGGACACTGGGTGGGAGGAGGTGTAGTCCAGGTAGTTATGGGAGTCTGTGGGCTTGTAGTAAAATTCCATCTGGAGACTGTTGCCGGAGATGGAGATGGTGAGGTCCAGAGAGGGGAGGGAGGTGTCCTAGATGGACCAAGTGAATTGAAGTGCAGGATGGAAGTTGTGGGCAAAGTTGATGAACTGCTCCAGTTCAGCCTGAGTGCAGGACGCTGCAACCTTCCCCTGCAACCAGAAAAGATGCAAAACCTGTGGGATCTCCATCCAGGGCCCCAAGCAGTCCTTCCAGGTGAGACAAAGGTTCACCTGCCTCACTTCCAACCTAGTTTACTGTATACAGTGCTCCCGCTATGGCCTTCTCTATATCAGGGCAACCAAACATAAACTCAGGGCATGTTTTGCTGAGCTTCTCAGCTGGGTCCGCAGGGGCCAACCAGACCTCCCATTCACCACCCGTTTTAATTCCCGTTCCCAAGCCCTTTCCAACATGCCCATCCTTGGCCTCCTCCATTGCCAAAACAAATCACAGCTCCTATTGGAGGAACAACACCTCATCTTCTGCCTGGGCACCCTTCAGCCTGGAGGACTGAACATTGAGTTCTCCAATTTCAATTAACCTTCCTCCCCATCCCCAACTTCTTTCCCAGCCCCTCCCCCCTCCCTTCCACTGTTCCCTGCCACCAAACAGATTCAATCCTCCCATTGACCAACCAGGTTGTACCTTCTGCCTGTGTTCACCTATCTCCACTTCACGACCTTGCCCCCATCTCTCCCTTTATCTGCAGCTCCCCCACATACACCCCCAGTCCTGAAGGAGGGTGACACCTGAAAATTCAGCTTCTGCAACTCCTGATGTCCCTGGCTTGGTGAGTTCTTCCCACCTCAGACCAGGTAAGGATGGCATATTTTTGTGAAGGACATTAATGAGTCAAATTGGGTTTTGTGACAATTGGCAATTTCCTGCTCATCAGTAGATTCTTAATTCCAGAGTTTTATAAAATTGAATTCAAATTCCATCATCTGTCGTGGTGAGAATTGAACCCAGGTCCCCAGAACAATAATCCCGAAAGATGTCTCCCTCGGTGTGACCGGTGACCTTCTGTACAGTCTTTATTCAGGTGTCAGCTGGCAGTTGTTATCATTTGAAGTCGGTTAGATGTCCTGCAAATGTTTCCAGCTGGACATTAGGAAGTGGAGGGGGAGGTGGTGGTCTCACAGGCTCTGCAAAGACAGAAATCCTGATGTTCCATTTCAATGAAGAGAGATTTGACCAAAAGCAGATATTATAAATCAGTGAGCTTGTGAATGATCTATCATGTCTAAATGTTCCATCAGGCTGGTGAGGATCTTTGTGTATGTCAAACTACCACGTGTTATCTCTAGCACTTTGCAGTATTCTGCTAAAGAATCGTTCTGAAATGGATGAAGGTCAAACAAGTCAGTAGAAAAGAACATTCTTTTATCTGTTTTCAGGGTGTGAGCAATGATGGCGCAGCTTCATTTACTGCTTATCTCGAATTTTCCCATTTTAATGTTAATTACAATTTATGGTCTGTATTGGATCCTTGAACACACATTACTGTCCACCTAAAGACCCATAACTCATTTAAAAAGAAAGCAAACTTTAGCAGGAAGGAACCCAACCCAAAATGAAGATCATTCAAACTTTAATTAACATACGATTGATACTGCAAATAAAGCTGTATGTTCCACTTCAAATAGTTGATACAACAAAACTACAAATTGCAAAACCACAAATACTTGCCCCACAATGTGGCACCTCATGCAATTTCAAAGTCTTCTCGCTTAATTTTCTGTAGGCAGTCTTCATTCACTCCAGTTTGTCCACGAGTTGTATTCTGCAGTGGCTGTCTTCCATCCAAGGTCCAACTTATGATTAACATCAATAAGGTGGACTTTCCCTTGAGTCATTCCTGATGAAGGGCTCCTGCCTGAAACATTGACTCTCCTGCTCCTCGGATGCTGCCTGACCTGCTGTGCTTTTCCAGAATTACACTCTCAACTCTCCCTTGAGTCATGTCAATCCTGATGCTGTAGCCTTCCGGAGTTCCTTTTAAACTGTCTCATCAACAGCACTACAGTTCTCAGTCTGCAGTTTTTCTGCCTACCTGAGTTATTCACATCACTTTTCAGATTCAGTTCCTTGCAGCTCGCCCATACATCGCTCGTCCATACATCACTTCCCTAAGACCTTCTGAAGTTCTACTTTCTTCTCACTGTCCAACAGAAAAAACAGCTTTTGTTGACCAGAGCTTTTCTTGGTGCTGCTGATACAAATTCTATGTTTTGCAACTGGGCTGCAACAGGGGGTGGTGGGCGTTTGGAACGCGTTGCCAGCAGAGGTGATAGAGGCAGGCATGGTAGATTCATTTAAGATGTGTCTGGACAGATGCAGGAGTAGGTGGGGAGCAGAGGGATACAAATGCTTAGGAATTGACCGACAGGTTTAGACAGTGGATTTGGATTGGCTCAGGCTTGGAGGGCCGAAGGGCCTTTTCCTAGGCTGTAAATTTTCTTTGTTCTTTGACACAGCTTGAGTTCACTTTAATCAGCCATTTATTGTAAGCATTCATATCCATAGCAACCTCAGCCAGTATTTACATCTTCAAAATAATTTCATATCCAAGATGAATTAGTCCGTTCCAAAATTCTCCCCATTTTTCACTTTGAATGTGATGGTGCTTTCACAAAAGAAAACACAGGTTTTTCCAAAGATCAGTGCTCTTCTACACTAACTTGATACCTGCTTCCATTTATTCTTTTCAAAATCTAGTAGTATGGCTTTCCCTTTGGAATGTACATTTTGAGTTGAATCTATCATGTGCTTTACACCATACAAACATTTGTCAGTTCTGGTTTGAGTAATGATGCCAATGTTTGTGCAAATGAAGATAGTTAATGTTGTAAAAGTAATATCTAAAATTCAGTGCACCCATGCCTACAGTCACGTTCCTCATGGTTTGATAATTAAAGATTCAGGTTGCTGGTAACAGCTAGCTAACTTCTCCCCATCAAGTACAGTTTCACACTTGGACTTCAAAAATAATCCCCAGCTCCTCGACTTCGTGACATATTTTGCACTTTCAGCTTCTCGTATTTGACCTTTCCATGGTAACTTACATCAAGGATGTTTGTCCAGAGTTTGTGTCAAGTCAGTTTGGTCGCTTGTGCCTCCAACAGACCCCTCAGCCCACCCCATCTCAGCAGCTTTTCCAGAGGATTTATTAACCATCAATCAAGTTAATTGTTTGAACGAAGCATTGTTGCTGACATTAATTTCTTTTATTTCCTCATTTTCACAAGTCATTTGGTTCCATAACATTTCGACATTTTCTCTGTTGTCCTCCATGAAGAAAGACACCGTGACTAGTGGGGTACCGCAGGGATCAGTGATGGGACCGCAGCCTTTTACAATATATATTAATGATATAGAAGATGGTATTAGTAATAGCATTAGCAAATTTGCTGATGATACTAAGCTGGGTGGCAGGGTGAAATGTGAGGAGGATGTTAGGAGATTACAGGGTGACCTGGACGGGTTAGGTGAGTGGTCAGATGCATGGCATGTGGATAAATGTATGGTTATCCACTTTGGTGGCAAGAACAGGAAGGCAGATTACTATCTAAATGGAGGAGAAAGCGAGGTCTGCAGATGCTGGAGATCAGAGCTGAAAATGTGTTGCTGGAAAAGCGCAGCAGGTCAGGCAGCATCCAGGGAACAGGAGAATCGACGTTTCGGGCATAAGCCCTTCTTAAGGAATGAGGAAAGTTTGTCCAGCAGGCTAAGATAAAAGGTAGGGAGGAGGGACTTGGGGGAGGGGCGTCGGAAATGCGATAGGTGGAAAGAGGTCAAGGTGAGGGTGATAGGTCAGACTGGGGTGGGGGCGGAGAGGTCAGGAAGAAGATTGCAGGTTAGGAAGGCAGTGCTGAGTTCGATGGATTTGACTGAGACAAGGTGGGGGGAGGGGAAATGAGGAAACTGGTGAAATCCGAGTTCATCCCTTGTGGTTGGAGGGTTCCTAGGCGGAAGATGAGGCGCTCTTCCTCCAACCGTCGTGGTCTGGCTGCGCTGTTCCAGCAACACATTTTCAGCTACTATCTAAATGGAGTCAATTTAGGTAAAGGGGCAGGACAAAGAGATCTGGGTGTTCTTGTACACCAGTCAATGAAGGTAAGCATGCAGGTACAGCAGGCAGTGAAGAAAGCTAATAGCATGCTGGCCTTCATTACAAGAGGGGTTGAGTATAGAAGCAAAGAGGTTCTTCTGCAGCTGTACAGGGCCCTGGTGAGACCACACCTGGAGTCCTGGTTGCAGTTCTGGTCTCCAAATTTGAGGAAAGACATTCTGGCTATTGAGGGAGTGCAGCGTAGGTTCACGAGGTCAATTCCTGGAATGGCGGGACTACCTTATGCTGAAAGACTGAAGCGACTGGGCTTGTATACCCTTGAGTTTCGAAGACTGAGAGGGGATCTGATTGAGACATATAAGATTATTAAAGGATTGGACACTCTGGAGGCAGGAAACATGTTTCCGCTGATGGGTGAGTGCTGAACCAGAGGACACAGCTTAAAAATACAGGGTAGACCATTTAGGACAGAGATGAGGAGAAACTTCTTCACCCAGAGAGTGGTGGCTGTGTGGAATGCTCTGTCCCAGAAGGCAGTGGTGGCCCACTCTCTGGATTCATTTAAGAAAGAGTTGGATAGAGCTCTCAAGGATTGTGGAATCAAACATTATGGAGATAAGGCAGGAACAGGATACTGATTAAGGATGATCAGCCATGATCATATTGAATGGTGGTGCAGGCTCGAAGGGCAGAATGGCCTACTCCTGCACCTATTCTCTAAGATAGTTATTCAGTTTTTTTCCCAGCATTTCAGGGTTAAAAATTCCCCGTCTCCATCAGTGCTCGACACTTTTGACATTTCTAATTGTTTTCAATTCACATCGTTAGAGAAGCTTTTAAAGTCTGCCTTTGCCTTTTCTTTTTCTGCATTCTATCAATGATTATCACTTTTTTTTGGTAACTTCATAAGCAACTTCCTTTCAACTTTTAATCTTTAACTTGCTTTTCTAACTGTGCTAGATTTCTTTTTCTTTACTCATTCACGGAATAAGAATATTGAATGGCCTGGACAGAGTGGACATTGGGAAGATCTCTCCATTGGTAGGAGACACTAGGACCCGAGGGTACAGCCTTAGGGTAAAGGGAAAACCTTTTAGAATGGAGATAAGGAGAAACCTCTTCAGCCAGAGAGTGGGGAATCTGTAAATCCATTGCCACAGAAGGCTGTGGAGGCCAGGTCATTGAGTATATTTAAAACAGAGATTCTTGATTGCCACGGGGATCATAGGTTATGGGGAGAAAGCTGGAAAATGGGTTTGAAAAACCTCCTAGCCATGGTAGAGCAGACCTGATGGACTGAATGGCCTAATTTCTGCTCCTATGTCTTATGGGATGTTGGTGTTGCTGGCTGGGCCAACATTGGTTGCCTATCTGAGTTGTAGTTGAGAAGTTGGTGATGAATTACTTTCCTGAACTATTGCACTCTACATCTTAAAAATTCATTCACAGAATGTGCATGTCACTGGCTGGGTCAGCATTTATTGCACATTCCTCATTGCCCAGAGTGCAGTTAAGAATCAACCACATTGCTGTGGGTCTGGAGTCACACGTAGGCCAGACCAGGTTCTGACACAGACTTCCTTCCCTAAAGGACATTAGTGAACTGAATGGGTTTTTTCTGACAATCCACAATGGATTCATCATCACTCAATCACTCAACTCTTAATTCTAGATTTGTACCAATTGCAGCAGTGGGATTTGAACTCTGGTCCCCAGAACATTGATTGGACGGCTGATTAACAAGCTAGTGATCATAACACAAGGCTATCACCACTCCAACATACACATTCTCTCACCCTCCTGACTTTACCTTGTCAATGCTGGACACGCTTTGGGCACACAGGATGTGAGTTACTCACTGCAGGGTTCCTAATCTCTGACTTGCCATGGTATTGATATGGCTCGTCCGGTTCAGTTTCTGGTCAACAATAATCAACCCCCTCCAAGAGGTTGATATTGGGAGATTTCGCGACGGTGTATCAAGGGACGATCAAAAGATTATCTCTTGTTTGAGATGGTCATTGCTTGGCACTTGTACGGTGTGTGTATTACTGGGCACTTGTCTGGATTGTTCTTGACATTAAGCCTGGATATTGTCGAGATCTTGCCGAATTTGAACATGGTTTGCTTCAGTATCTAAAGAGTCATGAATGGTGCTGAATGCTGCGATCATTGGTTAACATCCCCACTTCTGACCTTATGATGAAGGGAAGGTCATTGATGAAGCAGCTGAAGATGGTAGGGCCAGGGACACGACCCTGAGGAACTCCTGCAGAGATGTCCTGGAGCTGAGATGACTGACCTCCCACAGCCATCTTCCCCCGTGCCAACCAGTGGACAGTGCCCCCTGCTCAGCCCCAGTTCCCATTGACTTCAGATTTGCTCAAGTTCCTCAATGCCATGCTTTGTCAAATTGTCCTACAAACAGCAGCGTACCTGATTTGGGAATGTGATTCGAGGCTATGTTTAAGGGAAAAGGTGATCCCAGACAGCTCAGCTCGAGAGAGAATGTAATAGTTTCCTTTTCCTTCTCCTTCCTCCTTTCTAACTCATCCTCCCCCATCTTTGCCACTTCATCTCCCTCCTGTTCTGCTCAGACTCCTCTCCCTTATCTTCTTTGTCCTGCTTTGCTTCCTCTTGCTCCATTTCCTCTTTCTATGCTGCCTTTTCCTCTTCTTCCTCCCCCTTCCTTCTGTTCTCTTCTCTCCACATCCTCTCACTCCCTTCCCTCCTTCTTCCCCACCCTTTTCCTTCTCATTCCCTTCCTTCTCTCCCACTCTCTTTTCCTCTTCCTTCTTCCTCTATTCCTTCTTCATTAATCTCTTATTCCACCTCATCTTCCCCTCCCACTTTTATGTTTCCCTCTTCCTCCTCTCCCAATCCTTCTCTTTTCCTCCGTCCAGCTCCTCTTCTGCCCTCCTCCTCCGTTCATCGTACTCCTTCTCTCCTCTCCCCTCCCCTCCCACCTCCCCCACACCCCCCTACCCCACTCCTCTTTTCCCTCTCCTCCTCCTCCTTTTGAAGAGTTCACTATGAGACTGGTGCCCTTGTGATGACAGATTGTGGAGGATACAGTAGATCACTGACTTCCGCAAGCACTCTGTCCATGCTTCTGCACACTAAAGGTGCTCTATAAATGCACATTGTTGTACCACGCAATTGTATAACACAACTGCTCTTAATTGTGGAGAGTTAAAGTCTGCTGACATTTATTCAGTGTTTGTTTAATGCAAAATCTTTATTAAAAAAAGACTAAGACACGGACCTAAGACCAAAAGCAATTCAGGTTTGATGGTAGACTTTCATTATTTTTAATATCTGTGCTTCTGAAATGTGTTTGAAAATCCATTCTTATCTTCTGCATTAAAATGAGCTGAATCAATTTTGCAATGACAGCATTTCCCATGTAGAATACATGGATGAGCAGAGCTTCTGATAAAAGTCTGTTTGTTACAGTTCAGTGCAGTCCTCGTAAACGTGATCCCACATTATTACAGCTGCTTTATCAATGGTTTCCTATTTGCTGTCATTGGAAAGCTCAAAGGAACTTTAACTGAAATGTAGGAAATTTATGGTAATACATCAAATTAATTTATTAATTCGAATGAAATCCTACAGCTAAGCATCATTTTAGTGATGCGGTCCTTGAATTTTAGTCACACTCACGTACAGGGCTTATTATCCATTTTAACTAATTGTATATGTAAATGAATGAAAATAGATTAAATAACCTTCCATCCTTCCCTGTACAGAATTCAAGATTATAGTTGTATTTAATCCAGTTTTTTGTTCAGTGGTGTTTTGGTGCAAGATTTAACATCATTGTGGGGAGATGGTTGGAATTACAAACAGCATTCACAGTTGGACAATACAATGAATGTGAAACTGTCTAATGGCTGCAGTTAATTCTTTGAGACTATAGTACATTACTGAGCAGTATTTAATCACTATGTGATAGTTTAACATGACAAAATATTAAATTGAGTGTTTTCCTTGAAAATATAATTTTGGATCTTATTTTAGATGTCAGTAAAGAAGCAAGCTTATTTTTAGTTTTCTAAATACTCAGTTCACCATGTTAATTTAGTGGGAAAGAAAGCAATTTTGAATAAATTCCTGAGTTTTTTTTTATGGTTCACTTATGGGATATGGGCATCCTCAGCCAGGTGAGTGTTGTTTTTTTTTCTCTTGTCCATTTCTAATTGTCCTTGGCACATAGAACATTCCAGCGCAGTACAGGCCCTTCGGCCCTCAATGTTGTGCCGACCTGTGAAACCAATCTGAAGCCCATCTAACCTAAACTATTCCATTATCATGCATATATTTACCCAATGACCATTTAAATGCCGTTGGCGAGTCCACTACTGTTGCAGGCAGTTCATTCCACGCCCTTACTACTCTCTGAGTAAAGAAACTACCTCTGACATCTGTCCTATATCTATCACCCCTCAATTTAAAGCTATGTCCCCTCATGCTAGCCATCACCATCTGAGTAAAAAGGCTCTCACTTTCCACCGATTTAATCCTCTGATCATCTTGTATATCTCTATTAAGTCACCTCTTAACCACCTTCTCTCTAACGAAAACAACCTAAAATCCTTCAGCATTTCCTCATAAGACCTTCTCTCCATACTAGGCAACATCCTGGTAAATCTCCTCTGAACCCTTTCCAAACCTTCCACATCCTTCCTATAATGTGACCAGAACTGTATGCAATACCCCAAGTGTGGCTGCACCAGGGTTTTGTACAGTGCAACATGACCTCATGGCTCTGAAACTCAATCCTCCTACTAATAAAAGTTAACACACCATATGCCTTCTTAACAACCTTATCAACCTGGGTGGCAACTTTCAGAGATTTAAGCACAGGGACTCTGAGATCTCTCTGCTCATCCACACTACCAAGGATGCTTCCATTAGCCCAGTACTCTGCATTACTGTTATTCATTCTAAAGAGAATCACCTCTCACTTTTCTGCATTAAACTCCTTTTGCCACCTCTCAGCCCAGCTCTGCAGCTTATCTATATCCCTATGTAACCTCTAACATCCTTCTGCACCGACTTCAGTGTCATCCACAAATTTATTAGGAGACAGTGATGTCTGCAGATGCTGGAGATTAAAGTTAAGAGTGTGTTGCTGGAAAAGCAAGCAGGTCAGGTAGCATCTGAGGAGCAGGAAAATTAATTAACATTTTAGGGCAAAAGCCCTCCATCAGGAATGAGACTGGGAGCCTCTGGAGTGGAGAGATAAATGGGGCGGGGGGGGAGGAGAAGTTAGCTGAGTGTGTAATAGATGGATGGAGTTGGGGGTAAAGGTGACAGGTCGGAGAAGAGAGTGGAGCTGGAAGGAAGGTTGACAGGTGGGACGGGTCATGAGGGTGGTGCTAAGCTGGAAGGTTGGAACTGGGGTAAGGTGGGGGAGGGGAAATGAGGAAACTGGTGAATTTCACATTGATGCTCTGGGGTTGAAGGGTTCCGAGGCGGAAGATAAAGGCATTCTTCCTCCAGGCATCGGGTGGTGAGGGAGTGGTGGTGGAGGCGGCCCAGGACCTCCATGTCCTCAGCAGGGTGGGAGGGGGAGTTTAAATTTTCAGCTACGGGGCGGTGGGGTTGATTGGTGTGGGTGTCCTAGAGATGTTCCCTGAAGCGCTCTGTGAGGAGGTGTCCAGTCTCTCCAATGTAGAGGAGACTGCATCGGGAACAACGGGTACAATAAATGACATTGGTGGAAGTGCAGGTGAAACTTTGACAGATGTGGAAGGTTCCTTTGGGGCCTTGGATCGAGATGAGGGGGGAGGTGTGGGTGCAGGTTTGTGGAGTCAGTGGGTTTGTACAAAATGTCAGTGTTGAGTCAGTCCTCGTGGATGGACATAGAGATGGAGAGGTCTAGGAAGGGGAGGGAGGTATGAGAGATGGTCCAGGTGAATTTAAGGTCGGGGTGGAATGTGTTGGTGAAGTTGATGAATTGCTCAACCTCCTCGCGGGAGCACAAGGTGGCGCTGATGTAGTCATCAGTGTAGCAGAGGAAGAGGTGGGGAGTGGTGCCAGTGTAACTATGGAAGATGGACTGTTCTATGTAGCCAACAAAGAGACAGGCATAGCTGGGGCCCATGCGGATGCCCATGACTACCCCTTTCATCTGGAGGATGTGGGAGGATTCGTAGGAGAAATTGTTGAGGGTGAGGACCAGTTCAGCCAAACAAGTGAGTGTGTCAGTGGAAGGGTACTGGTGGGGGGGGGTGTTGGGAGAGGAAGAAATGGAGGGTTTGAAGGCCCTGGTCATGGCGGATGGAGGTGTAGAGGGATTGGATGTCCATGGTGAAGATGAGGTGGGGAAACAGAAGTCTTGGAGGAGGTGTAGGGTGTGGGTGGTGTACCGAACGTATGTGGGGAGATCCTGGACTTTGGGGGGAGGGTAGGACATTATTGAGATAGGTGGGACAGGAGCCGGCTGAGATGATATGCTGACCAGGCTAGTCAGGCTTGTGGATCTTGGGAAGGCGGTAGAATCAGGCGGTGCGGGGTTCCCGAATTATGAGGTTAGGAGTTGTGGGTGGGAGATCCCCTGAGGTGATGAGGTCTGGGAGATGATGGTTTGTTGGTGGGGTGTGAGGTCATGGTCAAGGGGGCGGTAGGAGTAGGTGTCTTTGAGTTGACGTCTGGCTTCAGTGGGGCAGAGGTCAGTGCGCCAAACTACCACTGCATCCTCCTTGTCCGCTGGTTTGATGGTGAGGTTGGGGTTGGACCAGAGGGAGTGAAGGGCTGCGCATTGTGAGGGTGAAAGGTTAGAGTGGGGGAGGGGGTGGACAGGTTGAGGTGGTTGATTTCACGGCGGTAGTTGGAAATGAAGAGGTCAAGGGTGGGTAGTAGGCCAGCACGGGGTGTCCAGGTGGATGGGGTGTGTTGGAGGCGGGAGAAGGTGTTCTCGATGGGAGTGCAGGTGTCTTGGTTGTAAAAGTAGGCGTGTAGGCGGCGGAAGAAACTATAAATGCCACAGCATGTGTTAAACTCATTAATCTGGGACCTTCTCCCCAACCCCACCCCCACCCCCCCTCCCATTTATCTCTCCACCCATAAGGCTCCCAGCCTCATTCCTGATGAAAGGCTCCGACCCGAAACGTCGATTCTCCTGCTTCTCTGATGCTGCCTGACCTGCTGTGCTTTTCCAGCAACACACTCTCAATGCAAATTTACTAACCCATCCTTCTATGCCTTCATCAGGTCATTTATAAAAACGACAAACAACAATGACACACTACTATTAACTGAACTCCAGGATGAACATTTCCCATCAGCCACCACCCTCTATCTTCTTACAACTCGCCGATTTCTGATCCAAACTACTAAATCAGACTCAATCCAATGCCTCCATATTTTGTGCAACAGCCTACCATGGAGAACCTTATCAAATGCCTTACTGAAATCCATATACACCATATCAACCACTTTACCCTCATCCACCTGTTTGGTCACCTTCTCAAAGAACTCAATAAGGTTTGTGAGGCACAATCTACTCTTCACAAAACCGTGTTGACTATCCCTAATTAACTTATTCCTTTCTGGATGATTATAAATCCTATCCCTTATAACGTTTTCCAACACTTTACTCACAACCAAAGTAAGGCTCACTGGTTTATAATTAGCAGGGTTGTGTTGACTCCCCTTCTTGGACAAGGGGACAACATTTGCAATCCTCCAGTCTTAAAGCACAATTCCTGTCGACAATGACGACATAAAGATCAAAGCCAAAAGCTCTGCAATTTCCTCCCCAGAGAATCTGAGGATAACTCCCATCCAGCCCAGGGGACTTATCTATTTTCACACTTTCCAGATTTGCTAACACCACCTCTTCATGACCTTCAATCCAATCTAGTCTAATAGCCTGTATCTCAGTGTTCTCCTCGACAACATTGTAAATACTGAGGAAAAATATTCATTTAGCATCTCTTCAATTTCCTCGGACTCCACGCACAGCTTCCCACTACTTTCCTTGACTGTCCTAAACTTTCTCTAGTCATTCTTTTATTCCTGATATACCTATAGAAAGCTTTAAGGTTTTCCTTGATACTACCTGCCAAAGACTTCTCATGTCCCCTCCTGGCTCTTCTTAGCTGTCTCTTTAGGTCTTTCCTGGCTCAGTTGTATCTCTCAAGTGCCCTAGCTGAGCCTTCTTTACAGAAGCTGTCTTCTTCCTCTTGACAAGAAATTCAACTTCATTAGTAAACCACGGGATCCCTTGCTCGACTACTTCCTGCCTGCCCGACAGATGCATACTTACCAAGGATGTGCAATAGCTGTTCCTTGAACAAGCTCCACATTTTAGTTGTGGCCACCCCCTACAGTTTCCTTCCTTATCCTAAATCTTGCCTAATTGCATCATAATAGCCTTTCCCCAAGCTACAACTCTTGCCCTGTGGTGTATACCTATCCCTTTCCATGGCTAAAGTCAACTTAACCGAATTGTGGTCCCAATCACCAAAGTGCTCACCTACCTCCAAATCTAACACCTGACTGGGTTCATTCCCCAGTACAAAATCCAATGTTGCTTTGCCTCTTGTTGGTCTGTCTATATACTGTGTCAGGAAACTCTCCTGCACACATTGGACAAAGTCAAGATTAGAGTGATGCTGGAAAAGTGCAGCAGGTCAGGCAGCATCCGAAGAGCAGGAAAATCGACATTTCGGGCAAAAGTCCTTCATCAAGGCTTTTTTTCCTGCTCCTCGGATGCTGCCTGACCTGCTGCGCTTTTCCAGCACCACTCTAATCTTGATTCTAATCTCCAGCACCTGCAATACCCACTTTCACTACATTGGACAAAAACTGTCCCATCTAAAGTACTCGAACTATTGCATTTCCAGTCAATATTTGGAAAGTTAAAAGTCCCCCATAACAACTAACCTGTTACTCTCGCTCTTATTCAGAATCATCTTTGTAATCCTTTCCTCTATGTCTGTGGAACTTTTGGAGGCCTATGGAAGGTTCCCAACGGGGTAACCTCTCCTTTCCTGTTTCTTACCTCAGCCCATACTACCTCAGTAGACAAGTCCTCAACCATCCTTTCTCCAACCATAATGCTGTCCTTCACTGACAATGCTGCACCTTCCCCTCTTTTACCTCTTCCTCTTCTTACTGAAACATCTAATTCCCGGAACCTGCAAAAACCATTCCTGCTCCCCTCCTCTATCCATTTCTCTGAAATGGCCACAACATTGAAGCGGGAAAGTGAGGACTGCAGATGCTGGAGATCAGAGCTGAAAATGTGTCGCTGGAAAAGCACAGCGGGTCAGGCAGCATCCAAGGAGCAGGAGAATCGACTTTTCGGGCACGAGCCCTTCTTCAGGAACATTGAAGCCCCAGGTACCAACCCATGCCACAAGTTCACCCACTTCAAACCACCTTCCTGCTTGCCAATGCCCTCTTGCAACCTTGAAACCTCATTCATAACCTCACTACTCTCAACTGGAGCTACAATTCAGGTTCCCATCCCCCTGCTGAATTAGTTTAAACCCTCCAGAAGAGCATAGCAACACTCCCCCACCGCACCCCCCCCAGGATATTAATACCCCTCTGGTTCAGGTATACACCATCCTGTTTGTAGAGATCCCACCTACCCCAGAATGAGCTCCAGGTATCTGAATCCCTCCCTCCTGCACTATCCCTGTAGCCACATGTTCAACTCCCCTCTCTCCCTATTCCTCGCCCCGCTCGCACATGACACAGATAACAAACTAGAGATAATAATTCTGTTTGTTCTAGCTCTCAGCTTACACCCTAGCTCTCTGAATTAAGCCTTCTGCCTTAAATCCCCATCCCTTTTCCTACCTGTGTCATTGGTGCCTGTATGAACCATGACTTGGGGCTGCCCCCTCCTCCCCCTTAAGGATTCCGAAAACACGATCCGAGATGGTGTTGCTGAATCAACATCTTGAATCACAGCGGTCTCTGGGCTATAGGGGCACACACACAGTTGTTCGGGAAGGAGATACAGGGTTTTGAGCTGGAAGGGTGATGTGCGATACCAAATCAGGCAAGTGTGTAGAGGGAATGTGCAGTTGGTGGCGTTCCCATGTACCTGTAACCCTTATCCTTCTAGATGGTGTGGGCCGTGGGTTTGAAAGGTGCTGTCTGAGAGGCTTTGGTGAATTCCTGCAGTGCATCGTGTGCTGATGCACACTGTTGGTAATGAGCGTGGGTGGTTGGGGGAGTGAATGTTGAAGGTGGTTAACAAGGGGCTGGTTTCACACTGGGGGTGGTTCGAGTGTGGAATGCACCGCTGGAGGAAGTGGTGGCGGTGGGTATAATTACAACATTCAAAACACATTTAGACAGGTACATGAACAGGAAAGGTTTAGAGGTTATCAATCAAACACAGACAAATGGGGCTAGTTTAGTTTGGGATACCTGGTTGGCAAGGACAGGTTGGGTTGCAGATTCATAGTTCCTTGAAGGTGGACTCACAGACAGGGTAGTGAAGAAGGCACACTTGCCTTCATTGATCAGTGCATTGAGTATAGGAGTTGGGAGGTTATGTTATAGCTGTGCAGGACATTGGTAAGGCCACTTTTGGAATACTGCATTTAGTTCTGGTCTCCCTGCTATTGGAAAGATGTTGTTAAATTTGAAAGGGTGCAGAATGATATTCAAGATGTTGCCCGGAGGGTTTGAGCTGTAGGGAGAGGCTGGGGCTGTTTTTCCTGGAGTATTGGAGGCTGCGGGGTGACTTATAGAGGTTTATAAAATCATGAAGGGCATGGATAGGATAAATAGACAAAGTCTTTTCCCTGGGGTGGGGGGAGTCCAGAACTAGACAACAAAAGTTTAAGGTGAGAGGGGAAAGATGTAAGAGGGATCTCTGGCAACTTTTTCATGCAGAGGGTGGTGCATGTGTGCCCGAGGGAGTGGTGGAGGCTGGTATAATTATAACGTTTAAAAGGTTTCTGGATGGATATATGAATAGGAAGAGTTCAGAGGGATATGGGCCAAGTGCTGGCATGTGGAACTAGATTGGGTTGGGATATCTGGTCGGTATGAATGATTTGGACCGAAGGGTTTGTTTCCATACTGTACATTGTTATGACTCTATGAAGGATGGTAACTGGCATGTGTTTTAAAGATTTTCTTACACTTGATGACGTTCATCTCCCCTCCGTTTCATTCAAAGCAACATTTTATGGGGAGATTTGGCTAGGAAAGTAAACACTATTGTTCATTTATAAAAAATCAAACAAATATCCCTCCTTTTATTCTTCTGACCCAGGTACCAAATAAATCATGATCGCAAATTAATTTGAAATTCATTTTATAAGTTAAATGTTAACTTTCTAAGTTAAGAAAAAATTAACTGTCCTCAGAAAGCTTTAGCTGATGTTTTGAATGGTGATTTTGATCATAACATAAGAACTGGGAGCAGGAGTAGGCCGTCCGGCCTTTTTGAGCCTGCTCCACCACTCAGTAAGATCATGGCTAATCTTTTTGTGGACTCGGCTCCACTTACCCGCACTCTCATTGTATCCCTTAATTCCTTTAGTGTTTAAAAGTATATCTATCTTAGCTATAAAAACATTTACTGCTGAAAATGTGTTGCTGGAAAAGCGCAGCAGGTCAGGCAGCATCCAAGGAGCAGGAGAATCGGCATTTCAGGCATGAGCCCTTCTTTGGGAATGAGGAAAGTGTGCCAAGCAGGCTAAGATAAAAGGTAGGGAGGAGGGATTTGGGGGAGGGGTGTTGGAAATGCGATAGGTGGAAGGAGGTTAAGGTGAGGGTGATAGGCTGGAGTGGGGGTGGGGGGCGGAGAGGTCAGGAAGAAGATTGCAGGTTAGGAAGGTGGTGCTGAGTTCGAAGGTTGGGACTGAGACAAGGTGGGGGGAGGGGAAGTGAGGAAACTGGAGAAATCTGAGTTCACCCCTTGTGGTTGGAGGGTTCCTAGGCAGAAGATGAGGCGCTCTTCCTCCAGCCGTTGTGTTGCTATGGTCTGGCGATGGAGGAGTCCAAGGACCTGCATGTCCTTGGTGGAGTGGGAGTTAAAGTGTTGAGCCACGGGGTGGTTGGGTTGGTTGATCCGGGTGTCCCAGATACCAAAAACATTTACTAAGGAAGCCTCAATTACTTCACTGGGCAGAGAATTCCATAGATTTACAACCCTCTGGGTGAAGAAGTTCCTTCTCAATTCAGTCCTAAACCTGCTCCCCCTAATTTTGAGGCTATGGAAATGAGGCTATGTCAATGGAAACATCCTTTCTGCCTCTATTCCCTTCATAATTTTATATGTTTCTATAAGATGCCCCCTCATTCTTCTAAATTCCAATCAATGTAATCCCTACTCAGTTTGTCCTCATAAGCCAACCCCCTCAACTCCAAAATCAACTTGGTGAACGTCCTCTGTACCCCTCTAATACCAGTACATCCTTTCTCCGGTAAGGAGACCAAAACTGCATGCAGTACTCCAGGTGTAGCCTCACTAGCACCCTATACAGCTGCAACACAACCTCCCTGCTTTTAACTCAATCCCTTTAGCAATGAACATAGAACATAGAACATAGAACAATACAGCACAGAACAGGCCCTTCGGCCCACGATGTTGTGCCGAACTTCTAACCTAGATTAAGTACCCATCCATGTACCTATCCAAATGCCGCTTAAAGGTCGCCAATGATTCCGACTCTACCACTCCCACGGGCAGCGCATTCCATGCCCCCACCACTCTCTGGGTAAAGAACCCACCCCTGACATCTCCCCTATACCTTCCACCCTTCACCTTAAATTTATGTCCCCTTGTAACACTCTGTTGTACCCGGGGAAAAAGTTTCTGACTGTCTACTCTATCTATTCCTCTGATCATCTTATAAACCTCTATCAAGTCACCCCTCATCCTTCGCCGTTCCAACGAGAAAAGGCCGAGAACTCTCAACCTATCCTCGTACGACTTCCTCTCCATTCCAGGCAACATCCTGGTAAATCTTCTCTGCACCCTCTCCAAAGCTTCCACATCTTTCCTAAAGTGAGGCGACCAGAACTGCACACAGTACTCCAACTGTGGCCTAACCAAAGTCCTGTACAGCTGCAACATCACTTCACGACTCTTGAATTCAATCCCTCTGCTAATGAACGATAATACTCCATAGGCCTTCTTACAAACTCTATCCACCTGAGTGGCAACCTTCAAAGATCTATGTACATAGACCCCAAGATCCCTCTGTTCCTCCACCTGACTAAGAACCCTACCATTAACCCTGTATTCCGCATTCTTATTTGTTCTTCCAAAATGGACAACCTCACACTTGGCAGGGTTGAACTCCATCTGCCACTCCGCAGCCCAGCTCTGTATCATATCTAAGTCCCTCTGCAGCCGACAACAGCCCTCCTCACTGTCCACAACTCCACCTATCTTCGTATCATCTGCAAATTTACTGACCCACCCTTCGACTCCCTCATCTAAGTCATTAATAAAAATTACAAACAGCAGAGGACCCAGAACTGATCCCTGCGGAACTCCACTTGTAACTGGGCTCCAGGCTGAATATTTACCATCTACCACCACTCTCTGCCTTCGACCGGTTAGCCAGTTTTCTATCCAATTAGCCAAATTTCCCTCTATCCCATGCCTCCTGACTTTCCGCATAAGCCTACCATGGGGAACCTTATCAAATGCCTTACTAAAATCCATGTACACTACATCCACTGCTCTTCCCTCATCCACATGCTTGGTCACCTCCTCGAAGAATTCAATAAGACTTGTAAGGCAAGACCTACCCTTCACAAATCCGTGCTGGCTGTCCCTAATCAAGCAGTGTCTTTCCAGATACTCATAATGAAGGGCAAAATTCCATTTTTCTTCCTCAAGATAAGATTGAAGAGGCTTTTGATGAAATTTTAAAAATTGTTTTTTGTGAAACATGCCAAATTAAGTCTAAAACTGCTATCTTCTGTGCAAATTCATGTAGCCAACAGCACCCCTTGAACAGCATGGGGTGCTGCTGATGTTCTGTGCCATGGGTGAGAAACAATTGGTCACTCACTGGGAGAGATCGAAACACCAGTTACAGTATGTTACTGGGTTAAAGTCCTAGAATTCCCTCCTTACAAGCATCGTGGGTCTACCTACAGCACATGGACTGCAGCAGTTCAAGAGGATAGCTCACCACCACATTCTGAAGGGCAACTAGGGACGGGCAATAAATACTTGTCCAGCCAGCGACACCCATATCCCATGAGTGAGTGAATTTTAAAAAAAATGTTTGGGTGAAGAAAGGGGAACCTATGAATTAAAAGCAGGGGCAGGAACATGTCATGTGACTCACCCACCATTCAATTAGATCATCAGAGAATCCTACAGTGTGAAACCAGCAACTTGGCCTATCAAGTCGACACCAGCATTTCAAAGAATATCCCAGACAGACCCACCCCCTTGCTCTGTTGTTGTAACCCTGCAATTCACATGGGTAATTCACCTAGCCTGCATGTCTCTGGACAATATGGATAATCCACCTAATCTGCACATCTTTGGACTGTGGGAGGAAACCAGAGCACCCGGAGGAAATTCACGCCAACACTGGGACAATGTGCAAACTCTGAGGGTGGAATTGAACCTGGGTCCCTGGCGCTCTGAGGCAGCAGTGCTAACCACTGAGCCACCATGCCATCCGTGCTATACTGTACCCCACCTTCCTCATTTCACCCCCATTCTTACCAAGAATGTACCCTTAATACTTGGAGCAAAGTTCAGCTCAGTCCTAGTGGATGGCCAGCGTGTTTCAATGGAGTGCCCTCTCGCTGGCTGCTCAGCAAGTTTGCTCTCGCACTCCAAACCCACTGCATAAATTTACACATGGGGCTCTTCCATTTAATAGAGCCAGGATCAAACCATTCATGAAAAAAGGGAAGAAAGAGATAATTTTGAGAAATGTATAATTCTAGTATGTTTTATGTTGTCTTTGTTTCTCCTCAATTGAACCTTAAAGGTGTTGAAATGACTTTTCAGGTAGTTTTGGATGTTGGATGTGGAACTGGGATCTTGTCCATGTTTGCTGCCAAAGCAGGAGCCAAGCATGTGATCGGAGTGGACCAATCCGAGATCATTTACCAGGCCATGGATATTGTAAGGTAAAAAAAATTCTGGGGCTTGGGTTTTTTGCTTTGTGCTTTCCTAGCTATTGTTTCAGGCACAGTCCTTAAAATTACTGTTTTAATGAGAGAATTCTTTTGCGTTGAAAGTCAGGCAGGAGACTGATTAGGGATGCTGGGAGGGTGAGATAACAGAAAATGGACAGTGATAAGGATCATGCCCAGGAAATAAATTTTACCAGCTTAAGTAATTATTCTGTCTCGCGTAACGTTAGCTGTCATGGTAATAGCATATTCAGGAAGATGGATATGTTGTCTATTGGGGCTAAGAATCATTAAAATTTAAGAGTGGAAGTTGCTTGCTGATTGGATTTCAGTGTTTGCAGCTAAAGACCCACAATAAACAACACTGAAACACTGTGCAGAACTAGCAATGGTGTGGACTTGTTCCTCATCACTGCTGACACAGGGAGTGAATGAGCAAGATTGTTAGAAAAATGTGTTTCATTGTTGCAGGAAAAAAAAGACTTGCAGTTTAAAACAGAGTGGGATTAGGATCAGATTAGCACGATCTTCGGAATATTGAGGCTGAGAACTCCTGGGACTCTGGGCTCAGATATCCATGGGAAGACTGTTTAGCCTCGATGACTCCTAGTCAAATGTTTGATTTTTGCTTCTCAGTGCTATTAGTGAGTCGCTTAAAGTCCAACAGGTTTCCAAAATGACAAAAAGAAAGTGGTGATGTCACTGTGTTTTGACCTATGTTTTGTGGTATTGATGTGAATTTTGGTCTGTTCTGTGCAACTAATGTAAGTCCCTGGAATTGGGTTGCTGCTTTTTCAACCTCAATTGTGCATTACTTGCCTGCAGGTTAGGTGGATTGGCCATGCTAAATTGCCCATTGTGTCCAGGAATGTGCAGTCAAGGTGGATTAGCCATGGGAAATGCAGAGTTACGGGGTGAATGCACGGGTGTGGGTCTGGGTAGGATGCCGTTCAGAGAGTCAGTGTGGACTCGATAGGCTGAATGGCCTGTTTCCACACTGTCGGGATTCTGAGAAATATTAGAACAAATATTGTCCATGTCTTTAACCGATCTCTTCTATGTCTCATGGAGGAAGTTGACAATGAAAGAGTTGAATTGGTGTTCTGTAATTTGCAGTTGTTAGTAGCGACTCATTTCAAGGTTGCGTAGAGTACTAGCCTTACCTTCCCTCCTTCAGAAACCTCTGCAGCTAACGGTAAAGGTAAAGTCACCACAGTCTTATTAGGCGGCTCTCTCATTAGAGAAAAACAACTGATGGTGGTGGTTTTACTTGAGGGTCACCGTGCCTCAGATAAGGGGAGGGACAGAGAGAGCCCTATGTATGGTAACCTCAACCAGTGCAGGAATTGAACCCATCCTGTTGACGTCAATCTGCATCATAAACCAGCCATCCAGCCAACTGAGCTAAACCAAGCCCCATATCCAGGGACTGGGCACCAGTGAAGTGCTATCATGTTTTGATTGCACTCCTGTTTATTCTATAGGGAAACCATTATTTTCAGGCTCAGAGTATTGTCACAGGAGGACCATGATGCATTTTCTTTCACTTGAGCATCGAACATGATAAGGTGGGAATGAGGAAAGATGGAAGCAGAGCTGAATCAAGTAAAACTGACCCGAATCATTCCAGTGGTTTCAGAGATAAATGGACCACAGCACAAGTGATGGAGGTTGGCAGAGCTTTTTCCTCAGAACTTACTGCACAGGGGAAGACCATGCAGCCTACTCCACCTGTGCTAGCCCTTTGAAGGAGCAACAAAGTTGTGGCTCCCTTGCCTCTTTCCCTTTAAGAGTATATTTTCTTTCCCCTTTACCAATCCTTTTTGAAAATTGTGATTGAATTTGCCACTGCCTGCCTTCCGGGGCAGTGCATTTGTATCACTGCACTAAGCAAATTTCTTCTTATCTTTGTCCTTCCTTTTTTGCCTGTCATCTTCTGATTTCCTGCTCCCAATTGGCATGGTGCTGATGTATGTAGTGCAGGCTCTCTGAGTGTGAGAGAGAGAATTGGAAAAGCGAATGAAACTCTGCAGTTGCCGTATTCATTATAAGGGACAATCCTGACCATAGTATTTCTTGTAAAGCCTGGACGTAAGTTGCTTATCTGTCATCTTGACTGTTGTAGTGCAGTGTAGAAGAATAACTGTTGACACTATTGGCAGTTTGTGATTTAAAATGAACAGAACCTTCATTAACTTGTTACCAAGTGTGAGAACTGAAGTAACTACAAGACCCAATTATTCCAATTGCCCTCAAAATGCCACGAGTTTTCCCAAGTGACCTTTGCTTTCCCTTTTTACCCCACTCTAACTCCTCGCAGATAAGTTCTTGATTTATTTTCCCATTCCTTCCTCACTAAAGAACCTCAGACAGAGGTGGGAACTCTCAGACCGACCAATGCATGTTTGCTGTTCCGAAACAGTACGAAAATAAAATCAAGAAAATAAAGTTGATCCGAATATGTTTCCTTAAACCTGACATGGCGTGCTGTTTCAGGGTGACCTGTTCTCTTTTATATTAGCCTCTTTGTTCTGCATTAGGCACTGTCAGGTGGAAGGAAAAATGTCCCTCATTTATAGATGGAAATTATTTGCCAAGGAAATTACACCATAAATTTTGACTGAGGTGCCCTGAGCGTACCATATGCCCAAGGTTATCAGTGGATTGTCTCAAACTATTTGGATCAGTTAGTTAATTTGCTCTGTTCCACTCCCCAGCACCTTTATTCTGCAGATAACAATCACTTTCATCTCCTGTTATAATTCTTATGGACAAAATTAAAATTGTCTGTGTATTCTTCTCCCTCTCCCTTTCGTCTGATTTTGAGCTCTCTGTTATGCTTTTCTCCTTCATTCTACTTATCACCACACACCCTTGAAGTTTTCTAATTCTGCTTCTTTGTGAGTCTAAATCCTCTAGATGTGAACAGAAGGTATTGCTACAATGTGACTGCAAATAAATGTGTGACTGACGATGAAGAGAGTAGGAGAGAGTGAGGTCTGCAGATGCTGGGGATCAGAGACAAAAAATGTGGTGCTGGAAAAGCACAGCAGATCAGGCAGCATCCGAGGAGCAGGAGAGTCGACGTTTCGAGCATAAGCTCTCCGTCAGGAACGTTGAAGAGCTTATGCTCAAAATGAAGAAAGTAGTCCCAAACCCTTAAAAGTAGTTCCCAAAAATCAGAAACTATTCGTTAAGAAATAATCCCAAGGAGGCCTAAAAAAACCTGTTTTGGTTACATATCGATGCCTTTTGACGGGAAGCCTTATTTTTACTTGCTTTGGCGTCTCTGCTTGTCACTACTATTCATTTTTCCTTTTTGTTTCATCATCTTATTTCTGCCAGTCCACCCTATCTTCTCTCTGTCTCTCACAGACTCCATGACAATCTGCTATGTGCCTCTGCGTATTTTCTGAATTTGCCAGATTGGAGCCAAACTCCTGTTGATTCAAGCTGCAACCTGGATTCGACAGGCAGAAGGAAGATGGGCATAAAGGGATCGGGTGTTGAACTCTCAGGTGGCAAAGCAATTATATAGGCATGAAAACAGGCCATTTGGCCCATCTGTCCACACTGATGTTTATTTTCCCAAGCTATATTCAGTGACTAGGGTCTCAAATTGCCCAATCTAGGGCCATTCGGGGGCTGCGATGGGGGGACTTGGGTAAATCTTTGAAGGTGCTTGTCTGCACCCACCCTCTGCCATTCCTGCCACCCTCTGTGTTGTTTTTTTCCCCAAGACGAAACCGACCCAGCCTGCTAATCTTTTCCTGATGTATGTGTGACCCGTGTGGCTGAAAGTAACGAGACAAAAGCAACCATTTAGGAGCATGGAGGCCATGGATATGGGATCAGAAGAAGATTGAGGCATGAGTTTGGGATGAGAGTAGATTAGGACTAGGGTATAACAGTAAAGCACAGAAATAGGGCAGGCCTGTGTAAAATGTAGATTGTTGAGGAGAAATGGCAGGTTGTAAGAGTTAGTGGGATTGACATCTTTCCAAGTGGTTGATAGTTGTGTATAATGAAGGCCAGTCCTGTAAATTGAAATTTCTGGGGATGACCTGATCAGCGCATTATAGATTTATTAGAATCTTAAGCTGTGCGCTTTATAAGTAGATACACAATTGAAATTATACGGCTAAAGTAGTTTAATTTGTATTCGCAAATTTTTGTCTAACATGTGAAAGGCAAAAGCAGGCAACTTCTGACCAAAAAGTATCTAGAAGGCAGCTCAGTATACAAATAGTCATTTGGAGTACAGAGCTAGTTGGCAGTTGACTGTCAGTCGTCATTTAACTGGTACCTTCTTCATGGCAAAGACTCCAATTAGCACTGTCTCCTTATACAACGTAACAATATTGTTCCCTTTTATGTTAGTATCTCTTGTGAAAGTCCTATGTGAGTTTAAGATAAGTGTCAACAGATGTAAAATTTGTCCAGCATTGCACAAAATAGTTTGGGGTGAACTATCAGTAGACAATGAGCCAAAAAAAAATGACACTGGGCAGAGCACATGTGACAATTTGACAGCTTGCTCTAATGTGTCCTCATTTTGCTTAATATCAAGTGTCTGTTTCTTAACATGCCTGTGAATCCCTATGGGAAGTTTTACTAATTTCAGGATGCAATATGTTAGTGTCAGTGTCAGGAAATTAATTATTGGGTATTTAAATTTCACTCTGTACCTGTTTGTACACTTATTGTTTAGCATGTTGTTCTTGTTTCTGATGCCAGGGAAAATGAACTGGATAGTGTTATCACACTCATTAGAGGAAGGATTGAGGATGTCGAACTTCCAGTTGCTAAAGTGGACGTTATTATTTCGGAGTGGATGGTGAGTGTTTTTAAAAGAAAGTAATCAAGATTGCCACATTATGAATGTACAGCTGTGCAAGTGTTTGAACGTAACAACTACCTTTTTAAATTTCTGCTTCTTCTACCCCTTATGTTGCTATGAAACATGAGAGGCACTATATAAATGCAAGGTTTTGTTTTGTCACGTGCTGGTTAAGATTGGGAGCTCTCCCAACTGTTGCAGAGATCTGGTTCTGTATAACTATGCTGGTGCACCTTCCTGTTAAACCCAGGCTTCATCAATGGTGTCTCTGTGTGTCTTCATTTGCTAAAATTTCATTCGATAACCTTCTATACCTCCTGGTTCATAAGACCAAACAAAATAGGAACAGGAGTAGGCCATTCAGCCCTTCGAGCCTACTCTGCCATTCAATGGGATCACATTCCTCGTCCAGTTCATGTATTTTCCCCCTAATCCTTGATTCCCCGACTCTCTACCTCAGTCTTAAATATACACAAAGTTTCTGCACCCGCAGCTTTCTGCGGCAAGGTGTCTCAAAAAGTCACAACCTTCTGAGAGAAGAAATTCCTCCTGAACTCCGTCTTAAATTCGTGTCCCTTTATTCTGAGACTGTGTCCCTTAGAATGTACCATGAAGAGAAGCAACCTCTCAGTATTTACCTTGTCAAGCCTGTTAGGAATCCTATATGCTGTATTGAGATCACCACACACTGTTCTAAACTCCAGTGAGTACAATCCCAACCTG
Organism: Chiloscyllium plagiosum; assembly: GCF_037043375.1. Classification (NCBI taxonomy): domain Eukaryota; kingdom Metazoa; phylum Chordata; class Chondrichthyes; order Orectolobiformes; family Hemiscylliidae; genus Chiloscyllium; species Chiloscyllium plagiosum. Next base: position 7,441,781 of record NW_028270156.1, read on the forward strand.
TTTAACCTTTACTCATAAAGCACTGCCTTCAGACCACAGATCATCCTAGTGAACTGCCTCCAATGAAATGACATATTTTCTTAAATAAATTGAGGGGAGGCAATAGTCTAGTGGTATTATCACTAGGCTGTTAATCCAAAGACCCTGGTAATGTTCTGGGGACCTGGGTTCAAATCCTGCCATGGCGGATGGTATAACTTGAATTCAGTAAACTCTGGAAGTAGGAGGTTAATGATGACCATGAATCCATTGTCAATTGTTGGAAAGCCCCCTTTGGTTCATTGATGTTCCTGAGGAACATCCTTCCCTGGTCTAGCCTACAAGTGACTTCAGACCCGTAGCAATGTGGTTGACTCTCAACTACCCACTGGGCAATTAAGGATGGGCAATAAATGCTGGCCTGGCCCTAATCCTGTCAATGAATTTTATAAATAAAGCACCACAACTGCTCACAATACTCCAGATCTGATCTCACCAGCACCTTATACAGCTGCAGTAAGCCTTACCAACTATTATACTCCAACTCTTCTTGATATAAGAGTTCAGTGGAACACCAGGAAAACACAGTCTGGGGTCATTGTTTCCCTGGTTTGAATTTGGTTTGTACAGACTTCAAACTTGCTCTGGGTCATTCTGCCATTGCATGTTTCACCTGATTGAAAATCAACCTGACGTTAGGGTTTGAAATGTTGTACACTGCATATCCCGGGTATAAATGCACCAACAGAGGAACGCATGAGAGACAACTACATGCTGCAAATTATCTTCTTGATCCATGCTGCTTTTAGTCTCTAGAGGTGGGCAGCAACCTCAAAAACTGTGAGTGAACAAAGGACCCAGGAGTAGGCCATTCAGCCCCTTGAATCTGTTCTACCATTCACTGAGCTCGCGATTGATAATTGGGCTAACTCGAAAGACCTGCCTTTGAGTGGGTGAGTGAGTTATTTAGTGTCATATATATGTAGAAAGATGCAGTGAAAAGATTGATTTGATTTATTATTGTCACATGCACCTACATAGGATGAAAAGTTTTGTTTTGCATGCAGTAAAGGCAGGTCATAACGTACAAAGCGGGTGGCTCAGTGGTTAGCACTGCTGTCAGACAGCCCCAGGGACCCAGGTTCAATTCCACCCTGGGGTGACTGTGCAAACTCCACACAGACATTCTCCCCGTGTCCACCTGGGTTTCCTCGGGGACCTCTGGTTTCCTTCCACAATTCAAAGATGTACAGGTTAGGTGAATTGGCCAAGCTAAATTGTTCATAGTGTCCAGGGACTAATGTCCAGGTGAATTAGTCAGGGGTAAATGTAGACTAATAGGGTAGGAGAATGCGTCTAGGTGGGTTACTCTTCTGAGGGTCGGGATGAACTTGTTGGGTCAAATGGCCTGTTTCCAAATTGTAGGGATTCGATGAATGTGCATAGCCTCACCACAATCCAGTGCTGTTTTGAGATACGAGGAGAAAAAAAGAAGTTGCAGAGATAGAGTTCATCCTTCAAACATAGCTCCAGGGCTTCTGCCAGGTCTCTGCAAGGTAGTCCAGGCCTCTCTGAGTTGCCCACAGTGGCTACAGCAACGAAGATTCTGTCAAGAGTCCACTCTTCAGGCATACACAGCCAGGAGTCTCTGCTCCAGGCACCATCTCTGCCAAGTCTACACTCCAGGTCTAAGTAGCCAGGACTCCTCGGATTGGGCACTTACGCTGCTGCAGGTGATGCCCCCTCCCTCGAACCGGACACCACTCCGACCTCCCCACACCATCAGAAGATGAAGGGAATAAAAGGAGAGAGAGATAAGGATGCAGTCAGCCTGGAGCGGATGGGTTCTGGAGCCTGAACATTACCTTCCGTGCAGGTGCTGCCATCTTAAAGAGGGCCCATATCCCTTGATACATTTGGTTAACAAAGATTTATCTATTTCATTGTTATAATTAACGACTGATCTAGCATCAACTGCTGTTTGTGGAAGAGAGTTCCAAACATCTCCCATCCTTTGTGTGTAGAAGTGTTTCCTAACATCTCTCCTAATTCTCAGACTATGCCCCTAGTTCCAGAATCCGCAAACAGAGGAAGGACAATTGCTGATGTGAAAATGCTCCTTAAGGTTTCACTGTTGTGTGCGGGGGCTTTCTTCTGAGCTTGTATCGCTACATTTATTCATGCTGTTCCACGGTTGCTGAGGAAGTACTGTACACCCCTATACAAATCTTTGTGAGCAGCTTAGCTGATCCTGATGGAAGGAGTGCCCCAAAAGTTTACCAATCTGATTCCTGGGAGGCAGGACTGATGTATGAAGGAAGATTGGATCGACTGGATTTAAAAGTATGAGAGGGATCTCATAGAATTTATAAAATTCTAACTCCACTCTCAGGAGACTGGGTAAGCCATTTAGGACTGAAATGAGAAGGAATTATATCAAACGGTCAGCTTGGGATAGGAAGGATGTTATTAAACTGAAAAGGATACAGAAAAAAGTTACAAGGACATTGCCAGGTCTGGAGAGTTTTGTGCTATAAGGAGGCTGTATAGGTTGGAATATGTTTCCCCAGATGATGAGGGTGACCTTATTGTGGTTTATACTTCCAGCTCGGCGAACAGAACCACAACGGTGACCTTATCGTGGTTTATAACATCATAGGCGGACATGGATAGGGTAAATAGAAAAGGTCTTTTCCCTTGGGTAAGGGGAGTCCAAAATTAGATGGTATAAGTTTGAGGTGAGAGGCGCAAGTTGTAAAAGGGACTTGAGGGACAAAACGTTTTCATGCAGAGGCTGATGCATGCAGGGAATGAGCTGCCAGAGGAAGTGATGGAGGCTGGTACAATTACAACGTTTAAAAGGCACATGGATGAGTATATGAGGTTTTAGAGGAATATGCTGTTAAATAAGACTAGTTCAGTTTAAGATACCTGGTCAGCATGGATGAGTTAGACAGAAAAGTCAGTTCCCTTACTAGGTAACATCTTCAGTGGGCCTCATGTGAAGCAATGCTGAAAATTCCTGCTTTATTTATATGTCTGGGTTCCTTTTCTCAGGGGGTGTTAGATGGTGTCTAACTCGATGTGTTGGTTGATAGAGTTCCGGTTGGAATGCCATCCTTACATCCAAAACCTCAATCTGAGCTACAAATCTTCACAAAACTCGCTAAGAAAAGTCAGTTTCTGTGCCTTATGACTCTATGACTGTCAGCATAAGTGGTTGAGGCCAAAATACTGAATGCTTTTAAGTAGAGGTTAGCGACCATTGGGTATGGAGAAAAAGCAGGAACAGAAGCCGAAGTTGGATGAATAGCCATGATCATTATTAAATGGCAGAGCATGCTCGAGGGGCTAAATGGCCTACTCCTGTTTTGTGCTTCTGTGTGTGCTCCTGAACTGCTAAATTTTTATTCAATCTCTCCTCTTTGCCCATTTTTGTTGTTGTTTCTGTTCTTTCAGTTACGTCACTGGGTATTTTCTGCTTCAGATTTATTTCTGCTGTTGCAAAATTGTAATCATTTCCTCCTCCTGCCTTTGTTCACATCTCTGTCTCTGTGCCCCACTCTCTGGATGCACTTCGCCCTCTCGCTCTGAGATGAGTTTTTGGGACGGTTTTATTGATGCGAATGCTTTCCATATATTTTCTTGGATGAGTTAAGGTACAGATCAGCCAGGATCCAGTTCCAAAAATACTTGCAACAGTCCCAACACACACATCCCTTAGCACAAGCAGTAAAAATGAAACAAACTAGAGCTTGCAGGCTTGAGGTTTGAGAGGGAGAGAGGGAGAGATCAACAGCCTGTTTCACACATCCCCTACTGTATGGTGGCTCAGTGGGTAACCTTGCTGCCTCACAGCACCAGGTTCAGTTCCAGTCTCAGGTGACTGTCTATATGGAGTTTGCACATTCTCCCTGTGTCTGCGTGGGGTTTCCTCCCACAGTCCAAAGATGTGCAGGTCAGGTGAATTGGCCATGCTAAATTGCCCATAGTGTTAGGTGCATTAGTCTGAGGGAAATGGGTCTGGGTGGGTTCCTCTGGGGAGGGTCGGTGTGGATTTGTTGGGCTGAAGGGCCTGTTTCCACACTGTAGGGAATTTAATCTAATCTACTGTAACTGAACTGACTAAAGTTCTGAATTGAATAAAAAAAACTCTAAACCAAGGCAGCTAGCTGGCCACTCCCCTTTGATTATACCGGTTTTTTTAAAGACATGAAAGCTTTTAGCCTGAAGCACTATCTGTTTGGGGTAAACAAAGAGCCCCAAAAAAACTTTCAAACCCAGCCTAGTTGGAGCCTGGCCACTTACCCCCCCCCCATCACTGGGGGAAAAAAAACTCACTGGCACAGTAACCTTGTGAAATGAACTAGTATTGTGACAATGTGACCAGAAGACTATAGGAGCAGAATTTAGCCATGCGGCCCATTGGGTCTGCTCCACAATTCGATCATGGCTGATATGTTTCCCAACCCATTCTCCTGCCTTCTCCCCATAATCTTTGATCCCTTACCACTCAAGAAGGTATCTGTCTCTGTCTTAAATACACTCAGATACTTGCACTGCACTGCCCTCTGTGGCAATGAATTGCACAGATTTACCACCCACTGGCTGAAGAAATTCCTCCTCATCTCAGTTATAAAAAGTTGTCCCTTCACTATGACCCTCGGGCCGTAGTCTCTCCTAGTGGAAACATCTTTTCTACATCCATTCTATCCAGGCCTCTCATTATTGTCTACATTTCAATCACATCCACACATATCCATTTCAACTGTGTCTTTTTCAGACACAGATTCCTCAACCGCTCCTCATATGACAAGCCCTTCATCCTCGGATCATTCTTGTAAATTGCTTCTGGAACCCTCCCCTCCAATGCCAGTACGTAAAATTGATTTCACCACCTCCCACTATGGTCTGGGATGGGGATAGAATTTACACGATGAGGAAACGCTGCAGTTTGGAGGGGGGAGCTGGATGCTGATCAGTTTGGAGAGGAAATCTGGGGAATACATCTGGCTAGGGTAATTGGAAAAAAAAACCTGTGGGGACAGCTTCCCTGTCGAGTCAGGATTGTTTCCTCTAATTTTCTTCGGGTCAGAACTGCTGAAATGCCAGTGTTCCCAAAGGAATGGCAACATGAGTAGAGCAGCTGGATTGTGACAGTTAACATAGTGGAGGTGAACATAATAATACCTGTGTAATAACATTGCAGTGTTGTTAATTTATTACAGTATTACTGTAGTGAAGAAAATCTTTTCAAATGATTTCTCTCATGTAGGTGGTAATATTTTTCTTGATTTTTTTGAATCACTGCAGTTCAATGGTCTGTCACAAAATTAAGTTCCTTTAAAGGTCACTGTGTATAGAAATAGATTTTTGGAAATATCTGCAGTAATTAGGTGAGGCTGTCAAAACTGCAAATAAATATGCTGCGTGACTGTTTAATATTCATTTTTTTTCACCCTATTCAATTTCAAAAACAATGGTTACGCAGAGCAGTTTTGTGAGCTTAATGGTTTACTTTCTGAGCTGTAACAGCTCACTGCTTGTGTATTTAAATGAAACATTGAGAGCGTTTGTTCTGATTCATGTGAATTGTCCAACAGCGCCATGTTTTAGACAGATACTGCAGGGATCATTCAGTCCCTCAGTCCTAGCAATGCAGCAACCTTATCAAAGGCAGGGGCTGTGACTCAGTAATAAGAAGGGAATACAATGGGAACAGTCCTGTATTTTTGTTAGTTGCTGTGTGTTGTTAGAACTCAAGAAACCTACCGGTTAAGAGTTTCAGCAGTTAAAACAAACATGACCAACTTGACTGCTATTCAGTGAAGCATGAATGAGGTCTACCTTGAGTGTTACATTTTGCACTGGGTTTTTGTTAGAATCATAACTTCATTATTGACTGCAGCACTGATCAGTGTTGACCTCCAATATGGGTGACTTGTTTCTTTAATAAGAGTTAAACATGCTTGCTGATTGAGTCATCCAGTTGTCTTGCTTATGGTTATAATATTATTGCGCTTCTCAGTTTGAGTGTTCACACAATAATACAGGTAGTTCCCTGGGTTGATAATGCAGTCTGGTTGTAAAGTCACTTTGTACGCAATTCAGAACACAATACACAACAATGTAAAATAGCTGTTTGAGAATCCAGGAAATGTTCATATGTCAGATCTTTAAAATTGTACCCCTGAATAGAATCACGTTCGTAGGGTGAGCGTTCATAAGTCAGATGTTTGTAAATTGGGTTAGAGACAAAATAACTGCAGATGCTGGAATCCAAAGTAGACAAATAGGAACCTGGAAGGACACAGCAAGCCAGGCAGCATCAGGAGGCAGAGGAGTCAATGCTTTGGGTATTAAGTAGGCAAAAGTGAAGACTCCAGATGCTGGAAATCCTAGCCTAGATTAGAGTGGTGCTAGAAAAGCACAGCAGGTCAGGCAGCATCCGAGGAGCAGTATACATCGAACGCCTTATCTTTCGCCTCGGAACACTTCAACGCCAGGGCAAAATATGTAGACATCACCAGTATCCTCTTTTCCCCTCCCCCCACCTTACCCCAATTCCAATGTGCCAGCTCAGCACCATCCTCATGACCTGTCCTACCTGCCAATCTTCCTTCCCACCTATCCACTCCACCCTCCTCTCTGACCTAGCACCTTCATCCCACCCATATCCACCTCCTATTTATCTCTCCACGCCAGAGGCTCCCTGCCTCTATTCCTGATGAAGGGCTTTTGCATGAAATGTTGATTTTCCTGCTCCTCGGATTCAGCCTGACCTGCTGTGCTTTTCCAGCATCACTCTAATCTAGGCTTTGGGTATTAACCCTTCTTCAGGAATTTGGGGACCCATTGTCGAGAAAAGCACTAAAATTATTCACCATGGAAGTATTTTTGGGGTTTAAGGTGAGTCTTATCTCTGTGATTAGCTCACTTTAAAGTTGATGGCAAAGAATGATTGGTGTTTGACAATAAAAATCAATTGTTATGGCCTCTTCATTTGATAATGTGTGGGACCACTCTTTCAAGTTCCATCACAACAGAATGAATGGACTTCTGCTGTGTACAGTTTCAGCTGGTCTTGTTATGCCTCTCTGCATTAGCATTCTCCTGTTGTTGGATTAGTGGTGCTGGAAGAGCACAGCAGTTCAGGCGGCATCCAAGGAGCAGCGAAATCAACGTTTCGGGCAAAAGCCCTTCATCAGGAATAAAGGCAATGAGCCTGAAGCGTGGAGAGATAAGCTAGAGGAGGGTGGGGGTGGGGAGAAAGTAGCATAGAGTACAATGGGTGAGTGAGGGAGGAGATGAAGGTGATAGGTCAGGGAGGAGAGGGTGGAGTGGATAGGTGGAAAAGGAGACAGGCAGGTAGGACAAGTCTGGACAAGTCATGGGGACAGTGCTGAGCTGGAAGTTTGGAACTAGGGTGTGGTGGTGATCTTCTGTAATTACACCGGCACCACTCCCCACCTCTCCCTCCGCTACATTGATGACTGCATTGGCGCCACCTCGTGCTCCCGCTATGGGTCAAGTGTTGGAAAATGGGATTGGAATATTGAGGTGGTTGGTTTTGACGGGCTTAGACACAATGGGCTGAAGAGCCTTTTGCTGTGCAGTAGGCCTCTATGACACCATGGCAATGAGTACCTTCCCTCTTACGTTTTGGCAGTTAGCATGTGGGATTGCGTTGTCTACTTTTTTTGCATTCAACTTGAAACTGTTCCTTTCCTTACTATGAGAGAAATGTCAAGAGATCCTGGTGAAGTTGGGGAATTTCACTCTTTATGACCAAATCTTTAGATTTTTCCAAAAAAAGGCCTATATGAATATTTCAGAAACCGAAATGAATATTCTCCTGTAAGGTAATGTTCCAGTATTTGCAAATGTCTCTCTGTCAGCTGTTGGACCTGTGACTGCGCAGACCTATTCATTACCCTTTTTTGATTTTATCTTAGAAATATTAAAATAATCACAACCCTGGCGGGAATAGGGGCTGGAAATCAAGCCTCAGTATTCTGCAAGTTGCCACAAGGGTAAGAATGAGCAATTCAACGTGGAGGATAGTTGATTTGCCTGGCTGTGATGACTGTCTGAACAGAAAGAAAATCACACCAGGTTTCATCAGTGATCGAGAAAACAAAACATATTTATTATCACAATCCTACCCTCTAAAGAGCAGCAAAAATGTATTACTAACTATTACTGTGCAAACTTATGCTATACCTTCTTTAAATACATTCACACTCTCACTTTCATGCACAAGTCAGCTGCACAAGACTGTTTTGCAGAAATGTCGTGGGTGCAAAATATCGATTAAAAAGGAAAAAAATCTGAGAATCCAAGTGTCCAAAACACAAGGCAGCAAGGGCAACAAGTGGGGTGGCACGGTGGCTAAGTCGTTAACACTGCTGCCTCACAGTGCTACGGACCAGGGTTCAATTCCAGTCTCAGGCAACTGTATGTGTACATTCTCCCCATGCCTGTGTAGGTTTCATCCGGGTGTCCCGGTTTGAGGTGTCCTGCTTTTAGTGCACAGGACATACCTGAGTAATTTCCCATGTTGTTTGGCAGATGCCAGTGTTGTAACTGTACCGAATGAGATTCGCTTGGGAAATGGCAAGTTCTGAAGCGCAAATCTTTGGTACAACTGCCTGAATGTTGTTGGGGTCCATAGTCTTTGCAGTATCTGGTGCCTCCAACTATTTTTTCATATCATATGGAATTAATCAAATTTGTAGACCCCTGATATACATAATGTTGGATACTACTTGAAAGTAACGTCACAGGTAGACATGATGTGGAGGAGCCAGTATTGGACTGGGGTGAACAAACTTAAAAATCACACAACACCAGGTTATAGTCCAACAGTTTTGTTTGGAAGCACTAGCTTTCGGAGTGCTGCTCATTCATAGCTACCTGTTGAAGGAGCAGTGCTGCGAAAGCTAGCGCTTCTAAACAAATCTGTTAGACTATAACCTGGTGTTGTATGATCTTTAACTTTGCTCACAGGTAGACAGGCTGGTGATGAAAGCATTTGGCATGCTTGCCTTGATTGGTCAGAGCATTGAGGGTAGGAGTTGGGACATCATTGTTGTGGCTGTACAGGACATTGGTGAGGCCACTTTTGAAATACTGCTAGTTTTGGTCGCCCTACTATAAGAAGGATGTTATCAAACTGAAAAGGGAATACTGAGGAACAAAGGGACCTTGGTGCACAAGTCCATAGATCGGGTGACAGCACGGGTAGACAGGGTGGTGATAAAGGGATACTGGTTGCTTGCCTACGTTAGTCGGGGTGTAGAATATTAGAGTAAGAAAGCTTTGTTACAATTTTAGATGGAATACTGTGTATTGTTCCGGTACCCATGGAAGGCCATGATTGGATTGGAGAGGATGCAGAGGATGTTGCCTCAGTTATGAGGAGTAAATGGATAGGTCGGGTTTGTTGTCCCTGGAGCAGAGGAGGCTGAAGGGGGACCTGATTGAAGTGTACAAAATATTGAGAGGCATAGACAGAGTCGATCATGAGATTCTCTTCCCCATTGCAGACGTGTCTAATTCTTGGAAGGTTTAGAGGAAATAGGAGAAAATTTCTTCTCGTCCAGAGGGTACCAGAAATGTGGAACGTGCTGCCCAAGAGGCTGGTGGAAGCAGGTGCTCTCACAACATTTGAGATGCGTCTGGATGAACATTTAAATTGCCAGGTAGACCAAGTGCAGGTAAATGGGATTAGTGCAGTTTAGTGTTTGTTGGTCAGCAAAGACATGTTGGACCAAAGGGGCCTGTTTCTATGCCATATGATTCTATAGCTGTATCCAATAGTCAGAAGTCACCCAATACCAGGTTATAATTCGACAGGGTTATTTGAAAATACAAGCTTTCAGAGTGCTGCTGTTTCATCAGATAAAGTTATTTGTCCACCCCAGTCCAACACCAGCATCTCCACATCCACTCAGTAGGATCATGGTTGAGCCAACATTCCTCACATCTGCTTTTCTGCCCTTTCCCCATAACTCTTGATTCCCTGACTGATCACAAATCTATTTCAGCCTTAAATATACACAAAGACTCTGCTCCCACAGCTCTCTGTGGCAAGGAGTTCCAAAAACTCTCAACCCTCTGAGAGAAGAAATTCCTCCACATCTTAGTCTGAAATTGGTGCCCCTTTATTCTGAGACTGTGCCCTCTGGTCCTAGACTCTCCCATGAGGGGAAACATCCTCTCAGCATTTACCCTGTCGAGCCCCTTAACAATCTAATATTAGTCAAGAAGATGAAAAGGAGATTTAATAGAGATTTTCAAGATCATGAGCGGGCTGGATGGATCAGTAGGTAGGTAGGGTGAGGCTGTTCCTGCCCATCTAAAGAACAGGGACAAGACGGAATGGATTTAAAGTGATTTACAAATGAAGCAAGAGTGATACATGGAAAATGTTTTCACACATTGAGTAATTCTGGAATGGAATGCATTGCCTGGTAATGTGGTGGAGGTTAGTTCAGTTGAGACATTCAAGGTGGGCATTGGATGTTTATTTGGATAGAAATGGTGTACAGAAATACGGGGAAAAAAGCAGGAGATAGCAAAGAGTTAATGATACTAATTTGAAGAGCCAGTGCAGATAGGATGGGCTGAATGGCCAAATTCTATGCCAGAACACCCTGGCAGTTTTGTCGATCCAATTTCCACTAACCTGGGTGCAGTTGATAAGTTGAAGCTGTAGCTTAGTTCAGAGGGTTTTAGTTTGATTCTCCAGCTCATGTGTCCTGGTCCCAGGCAGAGCCATACATGGGGATGCTGTCATAGGCAAAAGCCTGTATATTAATAATGTTATAAATCAGTTGCAGCACCTGTTCTTGATTGGTATCCAGTCATCCCTGGTAACAGTGCTCATCTGTGGTTGAGGGTCTTGTCCTTGAACCATTCTTTCGTAGGACATCGGTGTCATTGGCAAGTGCAGCACTTGTTACCCATCCCAAATCTCCAGCTCTGATTGTGGTGAGACTTGAATCCATGTAGCCAGAGCATTCATCTCTGGATTAGTATTCCAATCTGCACTACCCCAACATAAAACAAATCTAACTTACCATCCTTACTCTTATATCCTGTTAATGAAAGCCTAGGATACTGTCTGCTTTAATACTGTACATAACTAACTATGACAGATTCTTGATCAGTCAGGAAATCTAGGGTTATGGGGAGAGAGCAGGAAAATGGATGTGAGGAATGTCGGAACAGTCATTTCCTATTGACTGGTGGTTCAGGCTCAAAGGGCCAAATGGCCTTCTCCTGTTCCTGTTTCTTAAGGCCTAAAGGTCTGAACCGCATTCTCAACCTGCCTCTGTCACTTCGTGGGTTACACACATGTACACCCGCGTGCCTCCACTTCTGTATAAAGTGATACCAAAATTCCTCTCGAATAAATTATGGTGTCACCTCTCAGCATTTGGAAAATCCAAGAATTTTATAAAGATGGGTCTCAGCAGTCTTTTGTTGTTGTGTTTCTGCTTGCAGCTACTTGTGAGTTGTGGACCTAAAGCCCTAGAAGCTGAGAGAGCCCAATCTTTCATCAGGATTATTACCTGCTGATGTGAGATTCCCCTGACGTCACCTCAGATTTTTTTTTGCTGGTACAGCATTGACGACTTCTGACAAACCGCCCACTTCAGAACTGTGCTTGGAAGCAATATGTACGTTGTCACCAGTGACAGCTGCTTCTATTGAGCTGTCGTCACTAAATTACCCTTTTCAATACTCTGGTACTGGGGCTTTGCATCCAGATTTCTCAGTTTGAAGAAAAAAACCTTCTCCACAAGAGACTGCAGTGAATTGCTGCCGATGAAGAAAGACTTGCATTAATAGGATGTCTTTCATAGCCTCGGGACAATCTGAAGTGCTTTCCAGCCAATTAAGTGCTTTTGAAATGTAGTCACTGTTGTGGTGCAGGGAGATGCGACAGCCACTTGCCACATACAAAGTCGTGTAAGTCGCTATGTGGTCCATGACTAGTCATCTTTCCCTATTGATCTTACATTGTCCAGGACACATAACAATATATTACTGCTGTTCTTCTGAGAAATGCCGTGGAATTTCTTACATTTTCCCCCCATCCTCCATTACCCCTTTGCCACCACTCCCCTATGTAAAGCCAAGACAGGACCTCAGTTGAAAGTATTACAGTGCGTCCCCAATTTACAAACATCCAACTTAGGAATGTTCGTATGAATGAACACAATTTTAAATATCCACCATATGAACATTGCCTGTACTGATGAATTGCTTTATATTGTCAGACGCTGTGTTCAGACTTGCATACAAATTAACGTGCAAACAGACTGGTGAACAAAACCCACTGGATTGACTGGGCTTGTATTCACTGGATTTTAGAAGAATGAGAGGGGATCTCATAGAACCGTATAAAATCCAGATGGAACCAGACAGGCTAGATGCGGGAAGAATGCCCCCGATATTGGGGAAGTCCAGAACAAGAGCTTGTAGTCGAAGAACAAAGAGTAAGCCATTCTGGACTGAGATGAGGAAGAATTTGTTCCCTCGGAGAGTTGTGAACCTGTAGAATTCTCTCCCACAGAAAGCTGTTGGGACCAGTTTGTTAGATATATTCAAGAGGGAGCTGGATTAGATTAGATTCCCTACAGTGTGGAAACAGGCCCAACAAGTCCACACCGACCCTCCGAAGAGTAACCCACTCAGACCCATTTCCCTCTTCCTAATGCACCTAATGCTGTGGGAAATTTCCCATGGCCAATTCACCTGACCTGCACATTTTTGGACTGCGGGAGGAAACCGGAGCACTCAGAGGAAACCCGCGCAGACACAGGGAGAATGTGCAAACGAGGAGGATGTGGCCCTTGTGGCTGAAGGGATCAAGGGGAGAAAGCGGGAGTGAGATACTGAGATTACATGATCAGCCATGATCATGTTTTGGGGGGGGGGGGGGGGCAGGTTTGAAGGGCTGAATGGCCTACTCCTGCACTTTATTTTCTATGTTTCTGTGTTTGCAACCTAGGAACTGCTTGTATTCATCAGTCAGCACCTCTGAGAGTGCAGGAGTCCCTCAAAGAAACTATTGTGTCAGCCTCATGTTCACCTCTCTGAATGCATGTGGAATGGATTTGTACTCCAATGATATTCTCACTACACCACCATCTCCCCAACAGTAAATAAGCCCAACGTGATATCCTTGCTCTTATAGTCTTTTACTAAAGGTCAAGGATATGGAATGCTTTAATAATGTATATATTTACAATGGATAGATTCTGGATCAGTAGGGAATCAAAGGTCCTGGGGGAAATGCAGTAAAATGGATATGAGGAATGCCGGAGCAGCCATGATTTTATTGAACGGTGAGCAAGTTTGAGGGGCCAAACAGCCTCATTTGCTGAAAGGGAGCCAATAGATGTGCCGAAAGTTAAAAGATGCGAATGTTTATTCTGATGTAAATTGTAATCACATGAGCCAACTGCTCCCCAAAATCAGAAATTTCTGGAAAGCCTTTCAGCTGTGACTAATTTCTACCCAGTTCCACCCTTCATATCTAGCAAGCTGGGAGCTTTGTATGTTTTAGCTGTATGCAGTCGTGATGCTAGAGAATTCTGTTTCCTATTTATTAATATTTCAGCCACAAGGGACAATAGGATTAATTGCTCAGCAACAATGTATAGTCCCCTTATCATTGAGGCAGTTTAGTTGAATGTGTTCAGGATGTCAGAGGAGGTTTTTTGTTTTTAATATTTTTGGAACCATAATTTTTAATTTAAAATAATTGCTATCCGCTGTAGAAATGAAACACTCCAAAATATTTGAATGAACGTGCCTTTTGGATTTTAATTCAAGGAGAATGGAATCTGAAAATAAGAAGAATTGCTGAAGCTCTTGTTGTGATCCCAGCTGATGTTATTACCAGACAAGCCATATCCCAGGCAGGAACCTGACTTGTTAGATCATATTTGATTTTAGTTTAGCTCAAACAGGTCTTTGCTTCAACAATAAAATGCACAATTATTATGTAAGAAATGAAGATTAAAATAAAAAAAACTATTATGTTTATAATACAATTTCAACAATTTTAAAATGCACAGTAGAAGTATAATCCTATTAATTTCAAAATTAATGGCGGTTCAGGCTCGAAGGGCTGAATGGCCTACTCCTGCACCTATTGTCTAAAATACTCCTTTAGAAATTGTAAAGAAACAAAACTGTATTTGTCTATTACCCAGAAAGCACCAGTATCCAAAGCACTACTTAGACAATGTTCCCACCTTATTCCCCATACTTAACATCCTGTTAGGTTTAAGTCAGTTGTGATTTCAACTTTTCAACTGGAACTGCAGATGGCTTCTTCCTGGAGCTAGCGTATCCTGCTCAAATATCTTTGGCTTCAGAATCTTACCTCAACATTTTTGTTCTGGGACAAAGATGAACTCTTTCTGTCTAAGGTGACCTTATTCTCCATATGTTCTTCACTTTTCAAGGACACTTTCATGCACAATCACCCTTTTCCTTCAGAAGATCGCCGACTTATAGTGGAAGGGGAATCTGAAAGTCTCCCTCTCGCAGCTAAGGGTTTCTCTTAAATGAATAAAAATTCAGAAATCAACAAATTTTGAAGCCCCATTATTTACAGTGTAGGCACAAAGGTTCAAGGTTACAATGAAGGTCACTCCTTCTCAACCTCACCCCCTCACCTGAGGCATGGCGGTGCTCAGACAACTGGTGGTGGTTTAACCTATCTCTCATGAAAAAAACACCCCTTAAAATTATAGACATTATCCTACAGTTACTATCGCACATCATTAGGCACTGGTTAGATCAGACCCATAACATGTTGGTGCCCTTATCTAAGGAAAGATATATTGGCAGCCCAGAGAAGGTTCACTCGGTTGATCCTAGGGGTAGGAGAACTTTTTTACGAGGAGAGGTTGGGTGGGTTGGGCCTGTACTCAGTGAAGTTTAGAAGAATGAGAGGAGACCTTGTTAAAAGAGGAAAGAGACCAATCGTAAACCTGTCAACACAGGAATACTCGCATAAGTAGGAGCGAAGGAAATTTGAAGTCACGAGGGCAATTACTTCCTTGCAAATGAATGTGGAGTCCGCAGCTTAATACTGCACACGTTCAGGAACTTGTATATGAGGGGAGTATGTCAACTGTTAGATTTAAATCTGAGATGCAATAGGTAGGCTCTACTTTGTGAAAAAAATTGTGTTTGAGCATATGGAGTGGAAATGCATTAGCTGTGATATTCAGCAGTCTGTCAGTTCAGTTGGTTGTACAGCAGGTTTGTGGTGCAGTGTGATGCCAATAGCGATGGGTACAATTCCTGCTCTGATTGAGATTACCATTAAGGACTCCTCTTTCAGCTGCATAGGAACAAGAGTAGGCCATTCAGCCCATTGAACCTGTTCTACCATTCAGTGAGACTGTGGCTGCTCTGTGACCTGACACCATATACCTGCCTTTGGCCCATATCCTTTAATATCTTTGCTTAACAATAGTGTATTTGTCTCAGATTTAAAATGAACAACTGACCCAGCATCAACTGTTGTTTGTAGAAGATAGTTCCAAATCTCTACCAGCCTTTGTGTGTGGAAGTGCTTTCTCACATCTCTCCTGGATGGTCTGACCCTAATTCTTAGACTGTGCCCTTAGCTCCAGAATCCCCAACTAGTAAAAATGTTTTTTGTTATTGACCCTGTCTTTTCCTGTTAATATTTTGAAGACTTCTATTAAATCGCCTCTAAACAGTTCAAAATACTAGAGAAAATAGATATAATTTGTATAATCTCGCCTCATAACCATGAAGTCCAGGCAAATTGGGTCTGTCTTCTCTAGAATTTACAATGTTAAAGAGTGATCTGATCAAAGTTTTCAAGATATGAACAGGAAAAAACAGGGTAGATAACGATAAACCATATGCACTGGAGCTAGGGGCATAGTCTGAGAATTAGGGCCAGACTGCTCAGGACAGACGTTAGGAAACACTTCTACTCTCAAAAGGTGGGAGAGGTTAGGAACTCTCTTCCACAAACAGCATTTGATGCTGGGTCAGTTGTTCATTTTAAACCTGAGATAGATACACTTTAGTTAAGCAAAGATATTAAGGGATATGGAGCAAAGGCAGGTATATAGTGTTAGGTCACAGATCAGCCACAATCTCACTGAATGGTAGAACAGGTTCAATGGGCTGAATGGCCTACTCCTGTTCCTATGCTGCTGAAAGAGGAGTCCTTCAGACATATGGAGTTAGGCCACAGATCAGCCTTAATGTCTTTGAAAGACAGAACAGGCTCGTAGGGCTGAATGGCCTACTCCCGTTCCTCTGTTCCTGTTCAAAATCGAGAGAGCACTGAGAACACTCAATCTTTCGATTTTAGTGTTTTAAAATTGGTTTAAAAATTCTAATTCAAACCGTGAATTCAATACACTGTAAATTCTGCAGTGGAATCGGATTTGTACAAATGTAAGTAGAGATCAGTCATTGCTATGTGATTTTTGTGACAATTGTTAATTCCATGAGTGTTTTTTTTAAACAATTAACTTGGACTCCTGTGTTTATGTCAGAATGCATTCGACTTCTGCTTCAAAGAGCAGCTGCAGAGGATTAGCTATAGGCTCTACTAACTGTTAGCTATCAGTCTGACCAGGCTATTCATGATTCACGCTCAGGGGGTTTATCTGTTCAAAGCACACATTTTCCACACTCCCCCGTTTCTTTGACCATGACCACCACACTAACTCCCCCTCTCCCCCATCCCAACAAAAATATATCAGTCCTTCATGGTGGTCACTGTGGTTGTTGATACTGTAATGGGATTCTTTCTGCTAAAGGCTGAAAACGCAGTGTTCATCACCTCAACAAACAGGAGAATTCAAAGCTACTAGCAAGGCTAATGTTTAGGTGAACAGTAATGTTCATCTTTTGTGTTATCCCTCTATGGGAAAAGGGTTTAAAATCAAACTGCACTACTCTGAGTCATTAAAAAAAGTTAAAAGATTTTAAAAAGCACACAAAGTTCACCAGCTTACCCAACTTTCAATCCTAGATTGATCGGAAGCATTGAGCAAGTTTCTGTAATAAACAAGAATCATTAATTATTACAGGTAGTTAGGTGAAGGGTGATGTGGTGGCTCTGTGGTTAGGACTGCTGTCTCACAGTGCCAGGGACCCAGGTTTAATTCCACCCTCCAGCAGCTGTCTGTGTGGAGTGTGCAAATTCTCCCCGTGTCTGTGTGTGTTTCCTCCCACAATCCAAAGATATGCAGGTCAGGTGGATTGGCCATGCAAAATAGCCCATAGTGTTCAGGGATGTGTAAGTTAGATGCATTAACTATGGGCAATGCAAGGTTACAGGGATAGGATAGGAGGCTGTGTCTGGGATGGGCTGCTGTTTGGAGGGTCTGTGTGGACTTGTTGGGCCAAATGGCTTATTTTCAGACTGTATGGATACTAAGGTAAAGTGGCTTTAGTCCCAGAAGACCACAGGGCTGCTCTTTTATTTTAAAAAAAGACAGCTAATGGTGGTTTAACTGAGGGTCACCATGCCACAAACAAGGGGAGAGATTGAGAATAAGATACTTTCATTGTAACCTCAGCTGTTAAGGGACTGAGTTAAACTGTAGGTACAGTTAAAAACTGCCAGTTTATAATGCTACTAATTAGAACTAATTTCTTATAAATTCCCCCTTGCACACACAGGCAACAGGGTAAACTAGACTATCAACATGCGGAAAAATTGGAAAGTAGTCTTTGTTCCCAGGTTCTGTTGTTCAGATGATCTTTATGATTCTTGTTCTGGCCAGCATGTTGCTTCAGTCATCATTCTCCAGATGCTTCCAGTAGTTGGTAAGAGACACAAGACAGTAGATTCACACAAGGTTTCTGGCCTATCAGCTTATGATAACTGTTACAGGAATGATAAACTGGGTTTCTTCAGTTTTGACTGCAGAGGAAAACTGGCCTGAACTGGGGAAGAACTCAACATTTTTCTGTCTTAAATGCAGCTATGCACAGGACAAAATAGCTCACTTGATTGAGCATGTGATACCATAAGCATTCACTCCCTCCCCCACTGATGCACTGTGGCTCTCATGTGTGTTATCTAGGAGAGGTGTGGCAACCACTCACCAAGTCATCTTGCAAATCCGTGACCTTGACCACCTTGAGGAGGAAGGGCAGCAAATGCATGGAAACACCATCATCTGCAGCTTCCTCTCCAAATCTCACAGCATCCTGACTTGGAAACATATCGCTTTTCCATCACTCTCGCTGAGTTAAAATCCTAGGATTCCGGCGCTAACCGCATTGTGCCTTTCCCTGCACTAAGACAAATACAACAGTTTGAGAAGGCAGCACACCACCATCATCTCAAGGGATGGACAGTGGATGCTGCTCCACTCTGTGATGTCCACATCCTGTGAATGAATAGATGAAAGAGAAATGTTCTACAGGGCTTTGGTGAGACCATACCTGGAGTACTGTATATGCTTTTGTTTTCTGTACATAAGGAAGAACATACTTGACTGAGAAAAGATTCAAAATGAATTTTACTTGATTTATTCCTGAGTTGAGAGGGTTGACCTATGAAAAACAATTGAACAGCGTGCATGAAAATGACAGATTGGAGGAGAATAATGGCATTGAAACATGAAGAATTCTGAAAGGGCTTGGCAGGTTTAATATCGCTTTCTTGCAGCCCCTAGAACTTGGAGCAATAGGTAGCTCAGTGGTTAGCACTGCTGCCTCGCAACACCAGTGTGGATCCAGGTTCAATTCCAGCCTCGGGCGACTGTTTATGTGGAGTGTGCACATTCTCCCCGTGTCTGCATGTGTTTCCTCCAGGTGCTCCGGTTTCCTCCCACAATCCAAAGATGTGCAGGTTCGGTGAATTGGCCATGCTAAATCACCCACAGTGTTCAGTGATGCACACACTAGGAGGGTTAGTAATGACAAATTTGAGGAAGGGGGATGGGTGTGGGTGGGATGCTGTTCGGAGGGTCAGTGTGGACCAGTTGGGCCGAATGGCCTATTTTTACACTGTTGGGATTCTATGAACTAAGATGCAGGGTCTCGAGATAAAGAAACTGAAATAAGAACATTATTTTTGTGGAACACCTCTGCTCTTTCCAATTCCTTGCCATTCAAAAAACCATTTTGCTGCCATGCCAATCTTTCTGGCCTAAGTCCACTGCAGTCCTCCACTCTTGACAGTATGGCACCTTATGTTGCACTTTTACAGCCCAACAAGTTCAAACCTTGATCATTGTCCTCCATTGTATTAGCCTCCTTTTCTCACATTCCTGACCCAGTGTCTTGTTTGCATGGGTCTGCTGTCAGCACAGCAGACATTTTCAGCTATTAGCATCTATTCTAAATCTGCATCCCTCCTCTTCCATGGTTAACACACCCTTTGCATTTTGCTCTGGGCACCATTGCCATCTGTTCCACTTGCTCCTCCTGCCGCTTTGCCGACAGCAAAATATAATCATTTTCCAACATCAATATAATTATTTTCCAGTTCATTTAGGTGCATAAGAATAGTTATACCGGACTTGAAAAGTTAACCCTCTTTCTCTCTCCACAGATGCTGAGTTTCCCTATACTTCCTCTTTTTATTTCAGATCTCCAGCAACGACCTCATTTTCTTTTTATGTGAGAAATTTATTCATTCAGAGGGTGGGGAATGTTTGGAATTATCTACACCAGAGAGCTATTGAAGTTCAATCATTGAGTACATTCAAAGATTTTTGAACTCATAGAGCAACACGGAACGCAGGCAGGGAAGTGATTTGAAGACTAAACGTAAGCATAATCTTACTGTGTGATGAAGCAAGCTTAAGAAGCCTATTCCTGCTCATGTGTCATTCTCTTATGAACAAAATGTTGTCCAGAACAAAAGATCATGTGAAAAATTATTCTTTTGTAAGGCACCACAGATTATTGCTAGTAAAACGTTCAACTAAAATGATAAAGGAAGGAATCAGAGAAAAAGAAAGGAAGTGAGGAAAAATGTTTGTATAATGATATCATCATTATTTGTCATCTCGACTTAGACTGCTTTGAATTAGGAATGATCGTCCCTGTTTAATTCTGTCCATATCTGATAGGTTTTCAAAGGGTAATGAGATTTTAAATGATTTATTTAGGAAAAAAAGCAGCAACTACAGCTGCATTGAGGCACGTGGTATTGGCATCTTCCTGGATGAACAAATGTTTTTGTGAAGAAATTGTATCTGAAGTCACCAAATAAAAGTACAGCAAGTATGTAAATGCATTCTACTTCTAACTGATCTGGATCAGAGATAGAATGGATATGGATTCAAAGGGAATTGTTCAGTTATTTTCATTGTTGTGAGACATCTTTACAAAAACAAATCTGATTAAGCAATAACTAAAAATCAAAAGAACTGCAAACGCTTTAAATCAGGGACTAAAACAGAAATTGCTGGAAATGTTCAGCAGCATCTGTGAAGAGAAATCAGAGTTAACGCTTCGGGTCCGGTGATCCCTTCTCACCAGACCCAAAACATTAACTCCGAATTCTCTTCACAGATGCTGCCAGACTTGCTGAGTTTTTCTGGCAACTTCTGTTTTCGATGTTGTAATTAGGCAGAAGTTTGTTTCACGGGATTTGGCTGTTAAAGGCAAGGCCAGAATTTGTTGGCCTTCCCTAATTGACCTGGAACTGTGTGTTTTCTTGGCCACTTAACAGTCAACCTCATGTAGGCTAGACCAAGTAAGAATGGCAGATTTCCTTTCTGTGAAGGTGTTCATTAAAGCAGATGACCGGCTGGCCTGCTGTTTTACAGTTCAGCCACTGATTCAGAGAGACAATATATTGTCAGGACAGAGGGCTCTCTGGGGAAACCCAGGACCAGGGTTGATTGTACTCAGGAAGTAATGAATGAGTATTCTGAAGATAGGGATGAGGGAAGCTGGGTGTATTCACCCTGAAAACTTTCTGCCACATTTTTGTGAGGCACAATATGGTCTGTCAAAGACCATGTGTCAGCTTGTGGCAAATAGTGGTTCCTCATTCCATGTCTTCATGTGCATTGTTTTTTTATCTCTCCCTCATTGCTTCATTAAATATTACATGGTTAAAACTGTTGATTGAAATATCATAACCTCCATCTGAAATCATTTCTAATTTCATTTTCCAATGATAAGTAGTCTCGCTGATGCAAAATTTGAGTTTGTGAAGGAAATAAATAACCATTATCTCACAAATGATAATTGTGAATAATCCTGAACTCTACTCATTATTTTTGTCAACTGATGTGATAGTTGTATTCCCTTCCTTGGTAATATTGTTAAATTCCTTTGCTGGACTATAATGAAATGAATGCATGCTGCATTAAACATTTCGTTTTCATTTCTATAATTTTTCTTTTAATTGACTCACAGAAATGTGCAGGGGAAGTGAAAGAGGTAATGTTATTGTTGAAGCAGCTTTGCTCACAGGCAGAAACTTCGGAAGTCTTCCATTTAATTTTTTAAATTCACTAGTGGGATGTGAGGATCGCTGGCGGTGCCAACATTCACTGCTCGTCCCTAAGTTGCCCTTGAGAAAGTGTTGATGAGCTGCCTTCTTGAACCTCTGCTGTAAGTTGACACACAATGTCCTTAGGGAGGGAATTCCAGAATTTTGACCTCGTGACACTGAAGGGACAGTGATATATTTCCAAGTCAGGAGTGGCTTAGAGGGGAGCCTGGAGGTGGTGATGTTCCCATGTATCTGCTGCCTACCTCCTTGTAGATGGCAATGGTTGTGGGTTTGGAAGGAGCTTTGGTGAGTTTCTGCAGTTCATCTTTTTGACAGTATACACTGCTGCTACTGAGCATTGGTGTAATGCTCACACTATTGACATTTTGCAATCCATGTAAAAAGTTTAGAAGGAAGTGTAAATTACAGTCAGTTTCCTGCGACTTTCTCATCAACCTGTTCAGAGATGTTATGGTGAACATCTGGAGTAGATGGAACTTGACCACCTGCTCAATGGTAGGGACACTATCCCTGCACCTCAAGAGCCTTTAATTCATCAGCTTTGTGTCTGGGCTCACTTCCAGATTAAAAGCACAGTGATTTAAGAAGTATTCAGATATACACTTATGATGTCACGGCATACAATGCGATGGGCCAGGTGCTGGAAATGGGATTAGAATAGTGAGATGGTTGTTTTTGACTAGTATAGACCTGATGGGCTGAAGGGTCTTTTCCTCAGCTGTAGAACTCTATGACTCTAGCTAATATCTTATGGTGTATGGTGATTTGACGAGCACCGATATTTGGGACTATTCACTGTGCAATGTTAGTGAGTATGATTAATTATTGATCCTGTGGCAATTTAACTAGTTTAGAAAGGAACCCATTTTTACTGGGATAATTGGTTGCATTATTTCTTGCATTGAAAATTTTACCATATTTTTCTTGTCTGGCATTGAAGTAACCAGGGCCATTTGCTCCCGTTGGAAAATGGCGGTCAAGTTGTGTCACTCGTGTACTTCTGGTAATTATGTAATTCTTGTAGTAGCTCGCTTAACTTAATGAGATTTACACGTGTTCTATGAATTCATAATTAACACCATTTTCACCTCATTATCTTCAAAGTCCCAAGTGTGAACAGGAAATCTACTTGGGGGAAAATACAGTGAATTAAACAGCAGAAAATCTCTCATGCATTGTTTTTTATTAAACCCAAGATTACAACTTTTGCAGAATCCACCAAAATAATTTGTTCGCATTCTCTTTGGAGGTGCTGAAGTAATTAGATTTTGATTGGTCCCCAGAAGGAAGTAATTATGACATTTCTTTTCCTAACTGTGCTCCTCCAGCATACAGTTGTTACGTAATGAGGTGAGGATCTACGTAACTTATAGGTGGAAGCAGCACTTTACCCAAGATGTCAAGTGGGCATTCTGTCTCACCTGATTGGAAAGCAAGTCCTGTGCATGCACCTCTCCAGTCCTTGCTGACCTGCAATGATCTTGATTGATGACACTGCTCCTTATCTTCAAGTCCCACATTAGCCTTACATACTTCCCGTTTTATCTTAGCGTTATACTCGTCTCACATCCTCTCTGGCACCCCGCCTTATCCCTATCTGAAAACATTTGCACTCTAGTCTCATGTACAATCTCTTTCCCCTTCCGTCCCTTTCACCACACCAGCAGGAGCTGGGAACAATGCTGCTTCAGAATGATTCCCCCCCCCCCCCCCCCCCCAAACTCCTCCTCAGCCTTGTCTTCATATCTTTCTCTACTTCCAATCTGCCTTCATGCCTCCTCTGACCTCTCCCTGTCCAAAACACCTGTCACCTACACCCTTGGCTGGGTAGTTCAGTTGGCAGGATACTGGGTGATGCCAATAGCGCGGGTTAAGTTCATGAAATGGCTGAGGTCACCGATCTCGTTCTCTCTCCTCACATAAGGCATGTTGACCCTCAGTTAACCTCACTACTGCTTCTCTCTCTTTTCTCTTTCTCTCTCTCTCTCTCTCTCTCTCTCTCTCTCTCTCTCTCTCTCTCTCTCTCTCTCTCTCTCTCTCCTTTCTTTTCTTCTCTTTCTCTCCTCTTCTCTCTCTCTCTTGCCCTCTCTCTCTTCTCCCCCCCCCTCTCTTGCCCCCTCTCTCTTGACTTCCCATCTCCCATTTCTGGTTTCCTTGTTAATGGCACTGTTAATGGTTCTGTCTTCTAAGTCACCAGTCCTTTGAATCTGCCATCAGCACCAATCTCGTCAAAGAACAACTGTAGACATTTCCATCCCATTCTATCTCCAAATGCTGTTGTCCTTCTCAAGTTGTTGAATGTGATTCAACCTTCTCACGTGCTGCCCATGAATCACACTAAGATCCCACAACCAAAATGGCTCTTATCATCTAAACTGCCACAACTATCCATCCTTGTTCTTCTTAACCTGTCTGCAGTTTTTTTACAGTTAACCGTCCCATTGTCCTCCAATACCTATCCCTCCCATTCACCCTGTCCCTATTCCTAGCACTAACCCCCTTCTAACCTCTCTCCTATCCTTCTCCCTATGCTTCTCTCTCAACTTTGTCCTAACCTCTTCCTAACCATTTCCTTAACCCTCTCCCTCTCCCTCTCCCTCTCCCTCTCCCTCTCCCTCTCCCTCTCCCTCTCCCTCTCCCTCTCCCTCTCCCTCTCCCTCTCCCTCTCCCTCTCCCTCTCCCCCTCCCCCCTCCCCCCTCCCCCCTCCCCCCTCCCCCCTCCCCCCTCCCCCCTCCCCCCTCCCCCCTCTTCCTCTCCCTATCTCTCTCCATAACATTTCTCCTAATTGCTTCCTAACCCTCTCCCTAACCATTTCCTTAATCTTCTCCCTATCCTTATCCCTATCTCTATTCCTAGTTCTTATTCATGCAGCTAGATGTTACAGCAATTGGTGTTTATCTAAACTTGTCTGGAGAATTATCTCTTACAATTACTCTTGCTGTTTCTACATCATTAACTCTGGTCTCTCTCCCTGTGATTTTTCACTGATGTTTAGACCCTCAGCAACCTGATCTGAAAACAGTGTTAGCTTCCACATATTTGCTGATGGCACCCAATTCTATCTTACCAACGCGTCACTCTGTTGTCTCTATGTAGTCATGTTCTTGTCTGATATCCTGTATTTGATCAACAGAAATTTCCTTGAGGAGGCTGTGATCTCTCCAACAAACCCTGTTTCCTAGATACTAAAACTATTTGTCTCCTTCCCAAATATCTGAGATTGAACAGACTGTCCTTGAGCCACGGATCATTCAGACTGCCTTTCACACCTGTGTTTTATGGTCTTACATCACCTCTGCCTCAGCTATGATGCTGAAACCCTTATTGTGCCTTTGTTAACTCTGGGCCTGATTATCCGGATGCACTCAAGCTGAACTGTAAGGAGGATGTTAGGAGAATACAGGGTGGCCTAGACAGGCTAGGTGAGTGGATGGATGCATGGCAGATGCAGTCTAATGTGGATAAATGTGTGGTTATCCACTTTGGTGGCAAGAACCGGAAGGCAGATTACTACCTAAATGGAGTCAAGGGGCAGTACGAGATCTAGGTGTTCTTGTACATCAGTCAATGAAAGCAAGCATACAGGTTCAGCAGGCAGTGAAGAAAGCTAATAGCATGCTGGCCTTCATAACAAGAGGAATTGAGTATAGAAGCAAAGAGGTCCTTCTGCAGCTGTACAGGGCCCTGGTGAGACCGCACCTGGAATATTGTGTGCAGTTTTGGTCTCCTAATTTGAGGAGAGACATTCTGGCTATTGAGGGAGTGCAGCGTAGGTTCACAAGGTCAATTCCCTGAATGGCGGGACTATCTTACGCTGAAAGATTGGAGCGACTGGGCTTGTATACCCTTGAGTTTAGAAGACTGAGAGGAGATCTGATTGAGACGTATAAGTTTATTAATGGATTGGACACTCTGGAGGCAGGAAACATGTTTCCGCTGATGGGTGAGTCCCGAACCAGAGGACACAGCTTAAAAATATGGGGTAGGCCACTTAGAACAGAGTTGAGGAGAAACATCTTCACCCAGAGAGTGGTGGGTGTATGGAATGCTCTGCCCCAGAAGGCTGTGGAGGCCAAGTCTCTGGATACTTTCAAGAAAGAGTTGGTTAGAGCTCTTCAGGATAGTGGAATCAAGGGTTATGGGGATAAGGCAGAAACAGGATACTGATTGAGGATGATCAGCTGTGATCATAATGAATGGTGGTGCAGGCTCGAAGGGCAGAATGGCCTACTCCTGCACCTGTTGTCTATTGTCTGACATCTCACTTCTGTTCACCCTAGATCATGCAAATATCTGTCAACCTCATCCTCAATCGCACAGAGATACTGGTGCAATTACAACCTTTAAAAGACATTTCGATAGATACGTAAATAGGAAAGATTTGGAGGGATGTAGGCCAGGAGCAGGCAGATGGGACTAATTTAGTTTGGGATTAAACCAAAGGGTCTGTTTCCGTGCTGTATAACTCTATGACATTCCCATACCCTGTAGTTGTCACTGATCTATATTAGCTCCTGATTAAAGTGTCTCAATTTGAAACTTTTCATTGCTGTTTCTAATTCACCTCCACACCTGTTGACATCACTCCTCCCTCTCTTGTGTAATACCTTCCATTCCCACAACCCTCCTTGATACGTGTGATTTTCTAATTCTAATCTTTTACGCATTCCTCACGTTGGTCTCTCAGCCAGTGGTGGCCGTGTTTTCAGTTGTTGAGGTCCCAAGCTCTGGAATTTCCTCCCAGTACCTCTCGGCCTCACTTTCCACCTTCAGAATGCTGCTTCACACCAACCCCATTGACAATGCTGTTGGTTATTTGTCCTGATACATTCTGGCACCAAATTCTGCCTGGGTGGTAGAGGCCAAGTCGCTGAATATATTGGGAAAAGAGATTGATAAATTGTTTCGATCTTTAAGGCGCTAAGGGATAAGGGAGAAAGTGAGATAGTAGTATTGCATTAGAGGATCAGTAGGATGAGTGGAAGAGTAGGCTTGATGGGCCAAAATCAAGTTCCGAATCCTCCTGACAGTGGGCTGAGAGTGTGCCATTTTCACAGTAGCCGCCCATTGTCAGTCACCAGGCATGGTTCTCAAAATGGGAACTGCATTATATAATCTTTCCCAATTACTTTTTCAGCCATTTTGTTCAATGGTCCTCTCCCCTTGTTAATATCTGCTGTGCTATTGTGAACCATCACTGTGACAGTACGCTTGTCACCTACCATTGTATATGTTTGCTGTATTTCTATCAATGCTGTTCTTACTTGACAGTTGGTTTTTATTGCTGATTCTCAACAGCAATGATGCCAATTAAGTTGCGCTGCATGATATTAGTAAACTGAATTTTCTAGGTTATAATAAAACCCATTCATGACTGAACCCATCATAACACACCAACTTCATACAGTAGCGATTTATTTTCTGGCAATATTTTTGTTTTCCACTGTGATATCAAATAATAATTGAAAATATTGTTTGAGCATTTGTGGGAAATTGGCCTTTTGTTGGCACATTTAAAATGTAGTCAGTTTTGGTTTTTCATTTGACTTGTGTTCTAAGTAACCTAAAATATGTGTGTTGATTACGTTAGAATTTTTGGTCTTGGCAGTTTTTGCATTTGTCATTTGTCTTCCCACTAATGGGTATTTGGGTATGATAGAACAATTTACATGTTTATGATTAATATTCTTGTACGTGTGCACACATAATTTAGCGGTTAAGTGTAACTCATCTTTCATCTTGAGTCTAAGGTATTAGTTTATGTCTGGTTTTTGAATATTGTCCAGGTTATATTTGCCAGTTTGTAAAATAAACCATGTACTATTTGTTTCAGAAGGAAAAGCCCTACATATTAATGTCTATTGAAAAAAATCTGGATTTTCAGAAACTCTTACATGTTTTTCTCACATGAAATCTTAGTCTGTAAATGTCCAAATAAATTGTGTTCTTTTGGCATATTGGTCCTTCATGTGAATGCTGCAGTTTGAATGTCACACTGACTAAATTTATTTCCCCTTGCATTATACTCACCTTTTATAATTCTGAGGCAATATAGTTGGTGTCTTTATTGACAGGTTAAATGCATGGCCTATGAAATGTTCACTAAGCAATCAACATACTTATTACCCCTGACGCGTTTGCTGCAGTACATCAGCTTTCATCAGCTTTCAGCACTCAGCTCATACATCACACCTCAGAAATCACAATGATTTTTCAACAAAACCAAATTCTTAATTTCAAACTGCCAGATATGGTGTCTGAGCTTTGTGTTATTAGAGTGCAAAAGTTCTGTGCCTTTAGTGTTCTGATTTGATGTTTGATCTTAAAAAGATGTAGTGTATTATGGTGTATTAGATTCACATTTAAGTCCATGTTCCAGCTGAAAATTCTCTATTTTTTTCCCTTGGCTAGGGTACAAAGGTAGAGCAGATGAAGGAACATTTCCATTGTTGCCTTCAGGACTAATATCCTCCCACCCAATTGTGTTTGGAATGCATCTTTTCCGCCCCCATTGATAGGGAGCTTTACCCACTATCTAAGGCTCTGAAAATTAATGGAACTGCAAGAAGTTTTGCAATGCGTCACTATACCATGAAGAGAATTTTGGAGCTTGGTGGAGCTGCTGGTGCAGGGCAGAGGAGATTGCAGTAGATCATATTTTATTTTCATATCTGTGGTGCAGAAAATACATTTCCAGGCAATTGTATACATTGCTTCATTGTGCTATTTCGCTTTGATGAGAAATATGGAAATGTAGACTATTCTAGACTCAAAACATTGCGTTAGTAGCTTTATCAACCTGAACTGTTTAAATTAAAATTGTTTTTTTCCAAGCACAAGGATAAAACATATTAATTGTACATTGTTTAAAAAAAGAGAACGAACTGTGCAATTCTGAAGGTGCCGTTTGACAAAGCAAAATGCACCCTGGACCCGAGAGCATCACTGGGCACAGTGGAGACTGTGACAGGTATAATTCTCTAGCCAGATGGCACCCCTACAGGTGAGGCAGTGGCCTGTGAAATTACATTCTAAATTACTCTGCAGATGAGCCCAGCGCAAAGTGCAGGGAGCTGATTGTTCAGATATCCGTTATAAATTACACAATTCAGCACCAAGGACAGTGCTCACTCACTGTCATGGCAAAGAGAAAAGGGACTGGTGGCTGCTGGTGTTGGATTTGTGAGAGGAACATCAGTGCAGAGATAGGTCAGCCAAAGGACAATGGCTTGTGGAAAATAATGAAGCTATACTATATAGGGCAGCACGGTGGCACAGTGGTTAGCACTGCTGCCTCGCAGCGCCAGAGACCTGGGTTCAATTCCCGCCTCAGACGACTGATTGGAGTTTGCACATTCTCCCCGTGTCTGCGTGGGTTTCCTCTAGATGCTCCGGTTTCCTCTCACAGTCCAAAAATGTTCAGGTTAGGTGAATTGGCCATGCTAAATTGCCCATAGTGTTAGGTGAAGAGGTAAATGTAGGGGGATGGATCTGGGTGGGTTACTCTTCGGAGGGTCGGTGTGGACTTGTTGGGCCGAAGAGCCTGTTTCCACACTGTAAGTAATCTAATCTAATCTATACCAAATACCTGGGAAAAAGGAGAATGGTAGCACACTTCCATCATCCCACCCCAAAACACACACACACATCCCGACACAAATCTGAAGCAAATGCACACTTTGAAAATGGGATAGGGTTAGAAAATGGGATGGTATTTTTCCTAGTCTGGAAAATCCCAATCTGTGTATAGTCAGCAATCTGAAATTTCCTTCAGAGATTATGAAGGATGTTGAGTCTTTGACATTTCAAACAACTGGTGTCTGTACGCATCTTGTAGTTAGTTAATTGTTTTCCTTTTGATCCTGGTGTGAAATATCATTAAAAGCTGCATGTGCAAGTACTTAATTTCTCTGACAATTTAAATCGCTTCATGGACAAAACAGCTTAATTTGTGTGTTTATATTTTTTGGTATAATGTTGCTTTGAAAGGGTGTTTGTGTGCTCAGAATCAACCAACAGAATAAATATATGAAATTATTTGATTATTATGAGTGTATGAGTGGTCCGTCTCATGCTGATAATGCCACTGTGAGAGTCACAATCATACACAGTGTATCCACTGACATTATTGGGCTTCTTATCAAATCAAATATGTCTTTATGCACTTTACTACCTACTGTTACATTTCCTGACATTGTATCGATATTGGACCAAAGTATATAAAGGTTTTAGATTAATATACAGGAACAAATGTGAATCATTCAGTCCCTCAAGCTGTTTCTGACAATCAGTGGCACCAGGCTGGATTTATACCTCCACCCACTTGGATCTAAAGTTTTGGGTCAAAGTCCTGGAACACCCTCACTAACAACACTGTGGGTGTCCCCACAGCACACAGACTGCAGCAGCTCACCACCACATTGTCCATGGCAAGAAGGAATGACAATCAGTGGCAAGGATCCCCCCATTCCCTTGAACAAATTTTTCAAAACTCTGTGATCCCCTTAGGAAATTTAAAAAAAACTGTTGGAGTTCCTGTTGTTTTGTTGTGTGTCTATTTACCACAAAAAAGTTATGTCTGTCATGATCACTCTGCTTGACTATATATGTTATGTTGCATCTTCGGTAAATCCTTACTTACATTCAGGACTTTGTTTCAACCCAAGCTGCTTTGGAAACTGCTAAAACTAACAGCTGTTTGCTACCACAGACCTCTCCCACCTCACAGAAACCTGCACATTACATAACCGCCTGGATTGCTCTCTCTTTCTAAAGGGAAACTGTTTCTATCCCTGGCTCCCTGTGCCATATGACATCTTAAGCCATTTACTTCCTCTCTTTGACATTTGTTTTTCTAAAGCATTCACCTTAAAGATTTTCTTTTCTAAATCCGTTAACACATTTCCAGATACCCCAGCATCAGTCACAGAACTCAAAAATGAAACTAAGTTATTTGTTTCTTGTCACCACACAGAAGTACAATTCAAACTTAAAATCTCTACATGGCTCTATCCACATTGGAACTGAAGTACTAATGCATCATGAATCTTTGTCACCTTTTCATCCACTGTGACTCTTAATGTTAAGCATGGTTCCTGGATTAAATGTGCTCACTACTCACTTGTTCCATACGTGTAATCACCCTTAATAAAAGTTACTGACTGTGACAGAGTTTGGGAAGGTATCCCCTGCAGAAAGCAGGACTTTACTGACATTTCCAAGTAATGGCTTTACATACACTTAAAGACTTTTTGAGGTAAACATTTAACGTTTCTGTTTTATGGATACTCAGATGTTATGAATTATATTTTCAGCTTCATCTCCTGACCAGTCTTCTGAAAGCGTTCATTGTCTGCCAACCAGACCAATGCCAAGCACTATATAACCATTGACATTCAATGGCATAGCCATCGTTGAATTCCCCACTATTAGTATCCTAGGAATTACCAATGACCAGTAACTAAACTGAACTTGCCACAGCAGTGAGTAACTTACATCCTGACAGCCACCCCCCCTCCCCCAAAGTCTGTCCACCATCTACAAGGCACAAGTCAAGAGTGTGATAGAATACTCTCCACCTGCCTGGATGAGGACAAGGGTAGTTATATGGGAACATCATCACTTCAAAGTTCCCTCCAAGCCAGAAGACATCCTGACTTGGAAATATATTGGCGTTCCATCTGTCTCACTGGATCAAAATCCTGGAATTCCCTCCCTAATGGCATTGTGAGTGAACCTATAGCACATGGGCAGCTCACCACCACCTTCTCCAAGGGAAACTAGGGATGGACAATAAATGCTAGCCCAGTGGTGGTCACATACCACATGAATGAATATGAAAAAAATCTAGAACTTGCTTAATTGGCATTTCAAATCAAACTGGTTCCATCAAGCTGGCAAATCACTCAAATGATGCAGACAACTAAAATGTAGGTCAAATCTATATTTCACTGCTAGCTGTGGATTCAAATAATGAAATTAAACCGAAGGATTCTATTTGTAAGACCTGTACATTTCTATGTACACTGAATGTGTAAAATAAATTGAAATAGGAATTAGTGAAAATCATTGTCTGTACTGACCTGTTTCACGTTATTTTACTCTGAATAGCTGAAGCAAAAGCAAACAATAGGGCCATGTAGCAGGATTCATCTCGAGCTGCTATCTCTTGAGCAGCACAATGATGGCTTTGGAGGGCCACCAAGAATGACATTTCACTTGTCATTCATTAAAAAAAGATAGGGTAGATAGTTCACCAGTGATTATAGAGGTGTAGTGCATGCACCTCCCTTAAGGATGCTCAGCAATGCCATCTGAGATGCTTAATGAAAGGGAAATTGCACATTTGCAAAATCCTGCATAGATAGTTTGGTGGAAATAAATTTGTCCATGGTTACAGCTTGTACAAAGGAATGGGTGTTAGACCATTTAAGTCAAGTCTGTCTGCTAATTAATTACAATCGTAGCTCATCAGCATCCACGTACCCATCTTTGTCCCTTAATTCTTGATAGTTTTGCTTCCCATAAAACTTACCAATTTCAGATTTAAATAGAGCAATTAAAACCCATCAAATTCAATCTGCAGAAGATGGTTCAAAGCATCCAGCAACCAATGTGTGTTCAAGTGTTTCATAATTTCAATTCTGAAAGCTCTTACACCAGTTTTCGGGCCAAGCCCCTCTCCCCCTCCCCTCTTTCCCCCCCCCCACTTCCCCAAGTCTGCGACTCTGCAGCTAATGGAAAAGTTTATTTTAAATCTTCCCCATATATTCCCTTTAATATCCTGAAAACCTAGGTGAAATCGCCCCATAATCTTCATTTCAGGAATACAATGTGTGTCACTTGTTCTTGAATTTTACTGGTTGGAAGTCATTCAGCATTCTATCGAATCTGTTGATAGGTTTTCCAATCAATGAAGTCGAGGGAGTAATTGCATTTATTAAAATCCGCACTTAAAAATGTATTCAAGACATTGATGTTTAAAGTATTCAGAGGGTGAATGCACCTGTTCTGATATTTGTTTTCTTTTTGAGATTTAAGCCAGTTGCTTTTTTGCTGATAGATCATTCTGACCTTATATTTATTGCCCATTAATCAGTTTCCTCTCTTTTTCCACACAGGGTTATTTTCTGTTGTTTGAATCCATGCTGGACTCTGTCATAAATGCACGGGACAGGTATCTGCTGGAAGGCGGTGCAGGTTTGTGTTTGGGAAAGGGAACCAATAACTACCTCAAACTAAGTCTCATCTTGGCTATATATGCGTTCCTCTCGCATTGTGCTATGCACCATTGAAGAAATTTCCACTACAAATGAAATATTCCCCAATTACAGACAGCTTTCCAAAGGAAGACACATTAAGTGTTGCTTTTAGAGATCTTCTGGCTTTGAACTGTGCATTCTTCATTGTAAAGACCTTTGAAGCTGACAACGAAGAAATAATCATGATCATTTTTCAAGTTCAGAAAATACAGATGTTGTTAGTGTGAACTTCTACCATTGTTTAGGATAATAATCTTTTTTCTTTCATGGGTTGTCGGCATCACTGTCAAGGCCAGCACTTTTTGACCATCTCTAAATGACCATGAATCATTTAGTTGGTCAGCCATCTCCTTGCACCACTCTTGACCAGTGGGTATAAGTACAGTTCTGTTGAGAAGGGACTTGCAGGATTTTGATCTCACAGACATGAAGGAATGGTAATCTAATTCCGAGTCAGGATGATGAGGGATTTGGAGACACAGTTGTAGTTGATAGTATTCTCTTGTGCCTGCTGCCCTTGTCCTTCAAGATGGTAGTGGTCGAGGGTTTGGGAAGTGCAGTTGAAAGAGCCTTCATGCATTGCTGCAGTGCATCTTGTCGATATTTAAGGCAGAAGATGATGTGCTGACCAAACGGGTTGTTTTTGCCTTGGATGATGTTGAGATTAATGAGTGTTATTGCAGCTCCAAATGAATGCCATTGAAGATTGATGCCTCACTTAGTTTTACCAGGCATTGGGTGATAGTGATGAAGTCACTAACTGCAGGGCATGAAGTTGGAAGAGTTAAGCATATTATCGAATAATTGTCTTAAGTTCCCACCAGCTATTGAAATATATTATTGACAAGAAATGACTTTCCAAATACATTAATACTGTTGTGAGAGCTCTGAATGCACTCCCTTAAATATATTCAAGGAGTATTGGTGACCCTGGTAAGCTGATTGTCTATCAGAAGGTGATGCTGAGCTGCCTTCTTGAATGCAAATCAAATCAATTCCAAACAAATGCAGAGAATGCTGGAGAAACTCAGTAGGTCAGGTCAGATTCTTCGGTCTAGGAAGAGTCATAAACTGAATCAAAATATTAATACTGTTTCTTTCTGCCAGAGTTTCTCCAGCATTCTTGGTGTTTGTGTCAGATTTCCAGCATCTGCAGTAGTTTGTTTTTATCAGATATTTATTTGACTATTGGGTCTTAGATGGGACGGAATTTGTTAGGTGAATCCAGGGGGATTCTCAAAACAATATATAGGTAGCCCAACTTGGGAATGTACCTTTTTTAAATGTATTCATGGGATGAGGGCATCGCTGGCTAGGCTAGCATTTGTTGTCCTTCCCCAATTGCCCAGAGGGTAGTTAAGAGTCAACCAAGTTGCTGTGGGTCTGGAGTCACATGTAGGCCAGACCAGGTAAGAATGGCAGTGTCCTTCCCTAAAGGACATTAGTGAACCAAATAGGTTATTCCAACAATCAGCAATGGATTCATGGTCATCATCCGATTCTTACTTCTAGATATTTATTGAGTTCAAATTCCACCATCTGCTGTGGTAGATCCTCAGAACGTTTCCTGAGTCTCTGGATTGACAGTCCAGCGATAATACCACGAGGCCATTGCCTCCCACATGCAATTTGTATTGAGAAATGAGCCTGGTCAGGTGATTGAAGTTTAAGTGGGGGAGCATTTTGGGAGCAGTGATCATAATTACATACGTTTTGAGATAGTTATGGTAAAAGATAAGACTGGTCCCCGGGTGAAAGTGCTAATTTTGGGAGAAGGCTAACTACAACAGTATTAGGTAGGAACTGAAGAAATTAGATTGGGTGCAGCTGTTTGAGGGTAAATCTGCATCTGACATTTGGGTCTGTTTTAAAAGCCATTTGACCAGAGCTCAAAACCAACATATTCTTGTAAGGAAGAAGGATAAGGATGGTAAGATTCAAGAGAGATGTTGTAAATTTAATTAAAAAGATACAGGAAGCGTATGTAAGGTTCAGGAAACAAAAATTAAATAAGGCCGTTGGGGATTAAAAAGGAAGCAGAAAAGAACTTAAAAAAGAAATGAGGAAGGTTAAAAAGGGGTTATTGTCCTTGGCAAGTAGGATTAAGGTGACTCCCAAGGCACTTTGTATGTGTATTAGGCGCAACAATGTGATTAGGGAAATGGTAGGTGCACTCAAGGAACAAGGAGGGAATTTATGTGTGGAACCAGAAGTGGCTGAGGTACTTACTGAGTACTTGACATCAGTATTCACCAAGTGAAGGACATGGATGATGGTAAGATTAGGGAGAGGTATGTCGATATTCTGGGGTATGTCAATATTTAGAAGGCAAGGTGTCTTTAAAATTAGATGTCTTTCAAATTAGATGTCTTTAAAAACGTGAAGGTGGATAAATCGCCAGGGCCTGATGGGATCTGTCCCAGGACACTGAAGGATTTATGGGAGGGTATTGCTGAGGCCTTGATAGAGATCCTTGAATCCTCATTTGCCACAGGCAAGGTCACAGAAAAATGGAGAATAGCCAATGTTGTTCCTTTGTTCAAGAATGGTAACAGTGATAATACAGGAAATTATAGGCCAGTGAACCTTACATCAATGATAGGGAAATTATTGCAGAAGATTCTAACGGATAGGATTGACTTGCATTTGGAGAAGAATGGACTTATTGGTGATCAGCGTGGCTTTATGCAGGGGAGGTGGAATTGAACACTGGTGGAAATATGAATAGTGAGGAAGAATATCAAAGGATGAAGCTGGATATTGATCAATTGGAAAGTTAGCAGAGAAATGGCAGATGGAGTTTAATCCAGCCAAGAGTGAGGTGGGAGGTCAAATGCAAGAGGAAAATATCGTGTAAAAGGTCAGACCCTAAAGACCATTGATATGCAGAGGGATCTTGGGGTGCAAGTCCACAGCTCACTGAAGGTAGCAACATAAGTGGATAAGATGATAAAAAAGGCACATGACATTCTTGCCTTCATTGGTCAGGGCATTGAATATAAAAGCTGGAAAGTCATTTTGCAGTTGTATAAGACTTTGGTCAGGCCACATTTCGAGTTCTGGTCACTGCACTTGAGGAAGGACTGGAGGCTTTGGATAGGGTGCAGAGGAGGTTTACCAGGATGTTACCTGGATTGGAGTGTATGAGCTAGAAGGAGAGGATGGACAAACCTGGTCTCACCTACTTTCGGTGCCATCTCCACAAATTCTATCAACTAAACATCCAGTCAATGAGATCTTCCATAACTCTGTTTTCTGCTTGGTTACATCTTGTTTCTTCAAAAATCAAGCACTATTGGACATGACATATTTGGAAAAGGATATTTCTATAATTTTCATTCTGGGAGTAAGATGATCTCAATATGGGAGCAGGCTTATCTCAGTCTGGGAGTAGACTTATTGCAACCTGGGAGCAAGAGCATCTCAATCTGGGAATTGGATTATCTAAGTCTGGGAGTAAGATTACCTCAATCTGAATGTAAGATTCTCAGCTAGCAGTAAGATTTTCTCAGTCTGAGAGTAAAATCATTTCAATCTGAGAGTAAGATTATCTCAATCTGAGAGTAAGGTTATTTTTACCAAGGGTGGTTGCCCTATAGTGTTGCTCATGTGGAGTGGAACCTTAATGCTCTGTACCCAATGAGACCTGCTTTATTTTGAAAAGAAACAACTATACTCGGTCTCCAACCCCAGTTTGTTAGAATGAAATGAGATTGGAAACTGAGGAGGAAATCAGTTCAGTGTGTTGAATTCAGCCAGTTTACCCATTAGTCAGGGTTGGCTAATCAACAAGCTTGCTTGCCTCGAAAGCCTCGTTGCGACAGAACGCTGCATCATTTTTGATTTCCTAAGGCAATTGCTTATTGGTGGAAAAGAGCAGTTGTGAGATGCTGCAGGGTTCGGAGCGGTTAATGTTAGTTAGCTGCTGATCGCAGCATGTTTAATACAGGGAAAACATCAAAAATCACATTTGCTGTAACTATGAGTTAGCTTGGATGTGTCATACCACGGTCAATATTAAAGGGGTTATACTTTGTTTCACCCAATTAAAATGTATCTTCATTTCCAAAGTTAAAACTGGATCTTATTGCAGTTTGAAAAATAAAGAGAGAATTTCCCTAAAAGTCAGCCTTGTAAATGCAACCCAGATCTCTTAAACGTGCAAAAAACAATGAGTGGTGTATTCTTTTCTCCCCAAAAGGTTCCTGTAAGACTCTGCTGTTTGCGCTGATCATAGGTCTGACGCAAGTGTATGTTTCTGAGCACACAGTAACAGCTCCTACCCATTTCTTGTCTTCTGCGGTTTGCATGCTGCTCTGAAAATACAGAGAGCTTTACATTTTGCCAGTCGGTTATGTGAGCTGCTGTGAAAGATGAGGTGACTTTAAGCAGTGAATTGAGAAGGACACAGATGTCCTTTCTGTGAATCTGTGCAAACAGCCAGGAGAGCCTTTCCTGTCTGTCCAATCAGTGCTTTGTAAATTTTGCTCATGTGCAGTAATAATTATTCAATTACTGTGCTAATAAGGTAAAAATGAAGGGACAAATGTGCTATGTTGGAAAGTTCAAAGGTCGATGAAGCACCACGGGTGAAGAATATTGTCCCTCCCCATATTGAAAGCTTGGATGCACTGATTTACAAATACAGATTTAGTTGTGATTTTTTTTTTTAAAAAGTACTGTGCCCGTCCAAAACACAAATGTGAGAGGACCCTAAAATTGTTACATCTCTCCTATTCTGTTGATGAAAACCTACATGAAGTTGGCAGAAGACGATAATGGGGCTTCTGGACAGTGTAAAACAGTGTCAGGGAAACACTGCCTGTCTTTATCCTTGGAGAAGAGCCCTCCTCCTGAGGTTCTTAACTTTTAGATGTATTGGATGTCTCACTTCCTTTCTCCATATGGTTAGTGGTATTATTCCTTCTATGGCATTTCACTCAATCCATTCCATTTTGAGACCAAAAAATGTTGAAAGAGTCCAAATCCAATGAGTTAACATTGGGCCCAGTGATGGGCTGAATGGTCTCTTTCTGCACCGTAACAATTTTGTGATCCTATGACATAGAACATAGAACATTACAGCGCAGTACAAACCCTTCAGCCCTCGATGTTGCGCCGACCTGTCATACCATTCTGAAGCCCATCTAGCCTACACTATTCCATGTACGTCCATATGCTTGTCCAATGACGACTTAAATGTACTTAAAGTTGGCGAATCTACTACCGTTGCAGGCAAAGCATTCCGTACCCTTACTACTCTGAGTAAAGAAACTACCTCTGACATCTGTCTCATATCTATCACCCCTCAATTTAAAGCTATGCTCCCTTGTGCTCGCCGTCACCATACTTGGAAAAAGCTCTCCCTGTCCACCTGATCTAACCCTCTGATTATCTTATATGTCTCTATTAAATCACCTCTCAACCTTCTTCTCTCCAACGAAAACAGCCTCAAGTCCCTCAGCCTTTCCTCATAAGACCTTCCCTCCCTACCAGGCAACATCCTAGTAAATCTCCTCTGCACCCTTTCCAAAGCTTCCTCATCCTTCTTATAATGCGGTGACCAGAACTGTACACAATACTCCAAATGCGGCCACACCAGAGTTTTGCACAGCTGCAGCATAACCTCATGGTTCCGGAACGCAATCCCTCTATTAATAAAAGCTAAAACACTGTATGCCTTCTTAACAACCCTGTCAACCTGGGTGGCAACTTTCAAGGATTTGTGTACCTGGACACCGAGATCTCTCTGCCCATCTACACTACCAAGAATCTTACCATTAGCCCAGTACTTTGCATTCTGGTTACTCCGACCAAAGTGAATCACCTCACACTTATCCGCATTAAACTCCATTTGCCACCTCTCAGCCCAGCTCTGCAGCTTATCTATGTCTCTCTGTAACCTACAGCATCCTTCGTCACTATCCATAGCTCCACCGACCTTTGTGTTGTCTGCAAATTTACTAACCCACCCTTCTACGCCCTCATCCAGGTCGTTTATAAAAATGGCGAACAGCAGTGGACCTAACACCAACCCTTGCGGTACATCTTTCCCTCCTTAATGGTCTCAATGCTCTCTTCCAGTATACCCTGATAGCTGCACGATTAGCCTGACAGCAGTGGGAGACAGGAAGAAACACGATGAACGAGTAGCTTTCTGGGAGGATGTGTACGGCTTTAAGATGTCCTGTATGAAGAAGGCAGTGATCCCAGAAGCTGTGGTGGAAGTGATAAACCCCGACACCGTCATTTCAGAACCCTGTGTTGTCAAGGTACGTGTTGGCAGTCAGCAAGGTGATTTCATCAGATTAACTGCTGAAGGCACTGGTGGCTCAATCACAAATTTTCATACAGAATGCAAATAGTTACAAGTAAATGCTGATATTTAGGATCATGGAAGAGCGACAGCCGACAGAGTAGAAAGTGGAATGGTTTAAGTTGATTAATCAGAGCCATACTGTGATCTTGTGTTGGAGCATAAACTGCCAGGTAGCGCCAAGCTCTGCTGAGTCCCAGAGTTCTCGCATTGTGCATTGTGTGATGATCTGTCATCTTTCAGAGTGTATCAGAGGACAGCCCGTAACAGAAAATCTGTGTTATAAACAGGTTTTTTTCACAACTATCAATGAAGCATAAATGTGGAAATTGCTTTGTGCTTACAGCAGCATTTTGTTGCATTGAGGCCAGCTGCGATTTCAGAAAAATGTTGTTTGCGATATATCGCAGCTTGTTTTTTTTTTAAAGATACATTGAAATGGTTGCATGGTGGTGTAAAGATCTCCATTCCTTTTGGTCTTGGCTATAAAACATTAGTGAATCTCAAATTTAAAGGATAAACGTTATTATCATTACCAAGTTAAAGGATGAGGGAGCTGTTCTGATTAAAACAGTTCTGATTAAAGCATTACTTGATTCCCTTTTGGGGGTTACTACTGAATCTGCTTCCACCAACCTTTCAGTGAGCACATTCATTTTCATCACACTTTTCTGAGCTTTCCCACCACCCCTGTTCCCAATGACCTTTTAACCACATGTCCTCTGTTTATCAACCAGAGACCAGGAGCAGGCAGGAAAGTAGAGTTGAGACATGATCATCAGATGACAGTGCTTGAAGGGCTGAATTGCCTACTCCCGCTCTGAATTCCGCTGTTCCTGAACAGATTCTCCATATCCAGTCTTATCCAAACCTTTCAGTATTTTGAACACGCTTGCTTAACCACTTTCATTTTGTCCTTTTTGGTTGTAGTAGACATTATAGACATTATGGCTCTGTTTTTTTTCCTATCGCCTGCATCCAACCAAGCTGAGACTGTTGCCTCCTTGTGGCATTACAACTGTAGCATTCCATGGTGTAGCATGTTCACAAATCAATATAATTCCACACCAATTTGCTGTTCAAACTAAAAGCTATTGCACTAGGTAGTGTCTAAATCAAGCTTATGTATAACTAGTGAGTGACCTGTTAATATTTTGCAAGTTAATCAAGACCATTTACTTTTACATTGAATTTCACTGTGATCAATGCTTAGTAAACAATCATTAATCACCATAGAAATTCATTTGTTTCCTCCATCAAGGAGGCAAAGCAATGCTTTTGGAGCTGCTATAATCAATTTTTAATTTCAATGTTTGCGCGCGAATTAAATGTAAAAAAGACATTCCAAATATTTTTTTAATAATGTTAAGCCCAAAGTTTAAGCTCAGTTCTGCAACGGATAAGAAGTTAGCTGAAATATAGGAAACAAAGGGTACTTGTTCACAGATTGGTGTTCGGGTGAGAGGGGGACGGTGAGTGAAATGCCCTGAGGTTAAATGTTGCCAATCCCAACTATTTCTGATTTAGATTCATGGCCTGGATTCAAGAGTTGAAAGTCAACTGGTTAAATTCACAGAGGGGGCGGTGGGTGAAGGGGAAACACACTAAAACAGGCCTGGGGGGCTACCAAATGAGCAAACAACGATATATAAGGAAGCATGAAATTGTGTCGATATTGACACCCTCAGGATACTCTACAGTGCTTTGTAGCTAATGGTTGACTTCTGAAGTGTGGCCACTTCTCTTCTGGAGAGCACAGCAGGAGAATGTACAATCTGTTGGTTTTTGGTGATGTTTTGTTTGGATAGGTTATCATCTAACTGCAATAAAGCACTGTGCATGGTAATGTCAAAGGAAAGATTTACATTGCACCTAGGTGAGAAACAGCAGTGGAATTGAGGTAATTGAAACACTTGGAATCGTTTTCCTTTCCTGGTAGATGGATAAAATCCGATGGGAAATGTAATCAAGACTTCTGGAAACACGTAACACTTGCAGAACAAATCTTCACAAAAATATCAGATCGCTTTAGAAAAATTCACCCCAGTCCAACACTGACACCTCCACATCATGGCTTTAGAAATAAGAATCTGTGGATAACTGAAGAAAATTACTCGTGCTACATGTAGCCATTGTAAACTATATAGATATAAAAGCTGGAATATAGCCAGACTGTACTTCTAATGATATGGTAGTGTCTATGGAGTGAAAGCAGAGATTATATTTTGAGTCCTCCTTCATGATGTTCTGATGAAGAGTCACCGGATTCAAAACATTAACTCTTTTTCTCTCCACAGATGCTGCCAGACCTATGGGTTTCTCCAGCAATGTCTTGTTTCAGATCTTCAGCATTCATGGTTCTTTGTTTTATTTTACAATACTATGACATTACACAGAAATAGAGAGTTAAACAGAACAGAGAGAAAACAGAGTTAGTGTTTTGATTTCAGTGACCCTTTGTCAGAACCCTTATGATGGAGCAATATCCAAGTTAGATAGACTATATTACTGGATTACTGTGTACAGTTCTAGTTAACACACTTGCGATCTGATATGATTGCACAAAAGCTAGAGAGGGTACAGAGGAGATTCACAAGGATGTCACCTGGGCTGGAGTGACTCAGCTGTGAAGAGAAGTTGGGATTGCTTTCTTTAGAGCAAGGGGGCAACCTGATTTGTGGGAATAAACTTTTATTCTTAGTAGAGCGTAGTACCATTATCTCAATTACTTGGGCCAGAAGTTTTAAGCTGAAAATGTGTTGCTGGAAAAGCGCAGCAAGTCAGGCAGCATCCAGGGAACAGGAGAATTGACGTTTCGGGCATAAGCCCTTCTTCAGGAATGGCTTATGCCCGAAGTTTTAAGTAAGCTGTAGGAGGTTTAGAGGGGATTTGTGGAGAATGTTTTCTCACCCAGGTAGTGGTGGATATCTGGAGCTCATTGACAATAGACAATAGGTGCAGGAGTAGGCCATTCAGCCCCTCGAGCCTGCACCGCCATTCAATATGATCATGGCTGATCATCCTCAGTCAGTATCCTCGTCCTGCCTTATCTCCATAACCCTTGATTCCACTATCTTTGAGAGCTCTATCCAACTCTTTCTTAAATGAATCCAGAGACTGGGCCTCCACTGCCCCCTGTGGCAGAGCATTCCACACAGCCACCGCTCTCTGGGTGAAGAAGTTTCTCCTCATCTCTGTCCTAAATGGTCTACCCCGTACTTTTAAGCTGTGTCCTCTGGTTCGGCACTCGCCCATCAGCGGAAACATGTTTCCTGCTGCCAGAGTGTCCAATCTTTTCATAATCTTGTATGTCTCAATCAGATCCCCTCTCAGTCTTCTAAACTCAAGGGTATACAAGCCCAGTCGCTTCAGTCTTTCAGTGTAAGGTAATCCCGCCATTCCAGGAATTGACCTCGTGAACCTACGCTGCACTCCCTCAATAGCCAGAATGTCTTTCCTCAAATTTGGAGACCAGAGCTGCACACAGTACTCCAGGTGTGGTCTCACCAGGGCCCTGTACAGCTGCAGAAGCACCTCTTTGCCTGGAAGAGTGGTAGAAGCAGGGTCATTCACAACATTTAAGAAGTATTTAGATGAACACTTGAAACTCCGTAGCATACAGGATTATGGGCCACGTGCTGGGAAGTGGGACAAGATTAGATAGGTAAAACTGAGGACAGCAGACCCTGATGAAGGGCTTATGCCCAAAATGTCAACTCTCCTGTTCTTCAGATACTGCCAGACCTGCTATACTTTTCCAGCGTCACACTTTTTGACTAAGCGTAGATAGATGCTTGAGGATTGGTGTAGACATGATGGGCCAAAGGACCACTTTCTGTGCTGTAATAGTCTATGGCTCTGTTCTATGACAATTGGAGAAAAAGACAACAGTGATGTTTTGACACCTGGGTTTGTGGTTGAGGCAGGTTCAAAAGAAGCAATCAAGAAGCCTTTGGATGTGCTCTTGGACAGTAATGGTATTCAGGGATATGGGGAAAAGGCAGGAGGTTGGCTCCAGGTCATGATGCCCATCTGAAGAGCTGGTGCAAGCACAATGGGCTGAATAGCCTCCTTCTGCATTGTAACGCTCTTGATCTGGTAGTGACTGGTAAAAATGAGAGATTTGCTTCCAGTGAAAACCCATGTGTTGGTAGAAGTATTCTGTGCATACAATACACCTTTCTCATTGAGAAGAGGTAATGGAGACTGATAATCTATGCTGCAATTCCCATGACTACACCTTGACCAGTCCATTTACCTGGTCTGAGATGAATAGCTAAGACGGACAGTTAACAGATCTTCTTGCACCTTTTCACTAACCTTGATCCAACCGTTCATCGAGCTCTTCCTATGCTGTATGAATTGGTGGTTCCTTTCAAATTTTAGATTAGATTAGATTAGATTACTTACAGTGTGGAAACTTGCATCTCAGTCCTGTGGAGTGCAAGATAAAAAGCTTCATCTTCATGTCTCCGTTTAGCAATGTTTATGCAAGCGTGAATGCACTGACAGCCTAAGAAGCAGAACGGATACAAAACTAAGATGTTGACTGCTGTCAAAAATGGTGGAAGCTGCAGAGCAATGATTACTGACATTGTAAAACATGGCACCAGAGAAAGAAGATGGTGTTGATGTTGACTAAGAACAAAATGATGCCAGCATCTCTTCATGAGACTATTTTGGTCCCATCAAATTACAAGCTGCAGCCCAATCACTGGCCCTTGGATCTTCAGATCTGTATTTGGCTGCAGTTTAGGTTAGATTAGATTCCCTACAGTGTGGAAACAGGCCCTTCAGCCCAACAAGTCCACACCGACCCTCCGAGGGGTAACCCACCCAGACCCATTTCCCTCTGGCTAATGCACCTAACATTATGGGAAATTTAGCATGGTCAGTTCACCTGACCTGCACATCTTTGGACTTATGGGAGGAAACCGGAGCACCCGGAGAAAACGCACGCAGACACGGGGAGAATGTGCAAACTCCACACAGACAGTCACCCAAAGTTGAAATTGAACCTGGGACCCTGGTGCTGTGAGGCAGCAGTACTAACCACTGAGCCACCATGCAACCCATTTAAATTAACCTGAAGTGAATTTGTGTTGTTCTTTATTCATCCTTGAGATGTGAGTGTCATTGGCAAGGCCACCATTTGTTGATTAGTTCCTGACTGCCTCTGACAAGTGACACTGTGCCATCTTCAAACTTTGCAATGTCAGTACATCAACAGAACCTAGAGGGCAGGAGTCCTGGATTTTGACCCAATGACCAATAAAAGAACGTCGATATCATTCAAGGTCTGGACGGTGTTCAGGTCGGAGAGGACGGTGTCCCCTTTCCTTTGCTTTGTTTTTCTCAGTGTTAGAGGTCATGGGTTTGGATGGGCCTGTCATTGTGCCGTCCTTTTCATGAACGATTGAGTTTAAGAATGGAGGAAAGAGTGCAATTTTCATAAATTTGAGCCTCAAAGTCAGCCTTTACGAGTGCTGAGTTAACAATTTTTGATGATTGTTTGGAGCCATGTCTTGATAAGCTTGCATTAAGAAAACCCAGATTGAAATTAACTAAGTATTGCTGAAAACAATGGCAAGGTTAAAATATGGGTATGGGCAGTGGTCTCTGGGTAGTTTATTACAGATTCCATTTCACACTCTGCAGCACATCAACATTTAACAGACAGTGGTTTCCTAATGAATGAAGCATCAGCTAGTGACATTAAAGTCAGCTACTTTCAAATGTTTACATTTGCCTAGTTTGTATTCCTTCCAAGTACCTACTCCTTAAGATGTCAGAAAATGAGAGAGTATACATTGTTAGCTTTCATTTGTTCAGTC
Source organism: Chiloscyllium plagiosum (assembly GCF_037043375.1). Taxonomy (NCBI): domain Eukaryota; kingdom Metazoa; phylum Chordata; class Chondrichthyes; order Orectolobiformes; family Hemiscylliidae; genus Chiloscyllium; species Chiloscyllium plagiosum. The sequence continues at coordinate 7,486,692 of NW_028270156.1, forward strand.
TAATGTTTTTCACTGGCATGGCATGGAAGCTTTACATTGCTGTTTATGTTGCTGAATGATACAAAGGTTGGTATAAAATCTTATTCATCACTGTGGTGAAAAGCAGTCAGCCACACTGAGTGCCTTTAGGGAATGTTACACAGTTCTATGAAATCCAATTTCATTAGGTTAAGCATCAAATAGAGGCAATTAATGAAAAGAACCTGTAATTCTCATTTAATATGCAAATAAAATATATCTAAAGCAGTATAGTCATCCTTTTGTTTACAAACTGTGTGATGACCAATCTGATTCACGTAATGCTTTACAAATCAAAAGAAACAGAATTTAACCACAAGGATGCAGAAATGAAATTAGTATGTAGAGTCTTGTCGCACAGGAGGTTGTTCAGCCCATCATGCCCAGCCTAGCTCTTTGAAACATAGGAAATAAGAGCAAGAGTAGGCCAGTCAGCCCTCCAAGCCTCCCCCACCATTCAATAAGGTCATTACTGTTCATCCAACTCAGTCCCCTGTTCCTGCTTTCTCCCCCATACTCTTTGATCTATTTATCCCTAAGAACCCTATCTAAATCCTTCTTGAAAACATTCAATGTATTGGTCTCAACTGATTTTGATTTGATTTGATTTATTGTGATCACATGTCCTGAGATATTCTGAAATGTGTTGTTTTGTGTGCTACACAGACAGATCGAGCTGTGCAAATTGCATCAGAGTAGCAGAACAGAATGGAGTGTTACAGCCTCAGAGAAGGTGCAGAGAGAGAGAGAGAGAGAGAGAGAGAGATATCCACATTAATATTTGAGAGGTTCATTCAAAAGTCTGACAATAAAAGGGAAAAAGCTGTTATTGAATCTGGTCGTACATGTATTAGAATTCCGCAGGCTGTCCACTTTCTGGGTGAAGAAATCTTTCCTCATCCTAAATATCCCATCCCATATCCTTTGTTTCTTTTCATTCACAGGATGTGGGTGTTGTTGGTTGGCTTAGCATTTATTGCCCAACCCTAATTGCCGACACAGTTAAGAGTCAACCACTGTTGTGCTTTGTGATCAATGAATGTTGTGCACTAACTTCTGGACTGAAGCATTGCTTTCATTATTGTACAGTTTGGGCTTGATCAGAAGGTAGTGCTCGTGATATCTTCGTTGTATGGTCACCAGACACATGCAAAGATCTGAGTAAGGGCCAAGAGTCAATGACAAGGCACAGCTTTGCACATTACTATGTATCTCGAGTTATTCACCTGCAGCACCTATGAACATTTTTCTACTCTTTTGAAGGCTAGGTTGCCAATCAGATTGAGAGCAGTAGGCAAAACTGAGTACTGCATATGCTGGAGATCAGAGTCAAGATTAGAGTGTGGCTGGGAAAGCACAGCAGGTCAGGCAGCATCTGAGGAGCAGGAGAATCGATGTGTTGGGCAAAAGCCCTTCATCAGGAATCATGAAGGGCTTTTGCCCGAAACGTCGATTTTCCCACTCCTTGGATGCTGCCTGACTTGCTGTGCTTTTCCATCACCACTCTAATCTTGAGACTGAGAGCAGTGTTGGTTTGTGTAAGTCACAGTTCTGAAATCTTATTCATTTTTGCCATAAAGTCAAAAACCTAGAACCATCCCATTTGCTGACAGCACTGTCGCTGCACCTCCACCTCACGTACGGCCCACCCCTGCCTTCCCGAGGATAATCACAGACAGGCAATCAGTGACGGTCTTCACAGAGACACTCGCAACTCACCACAGAATCATTACAGGAAGAAATGTTAGTGAAACTTTTCAATCTTTTTGAAACAGAGGTTTGACTGATGGAAATGCCTTAAAAATAGATGTAATATGTTGTGGTTCTGTTCGCCGAGCTGGGAATTTGTGTTGCAGATGTTTCGTCCCCTGTCTAGGTGACATCCTCAGTGCTTGGGAGCCTCCTGTGAAGCGCTTCTGTGATGTTTCCTCCGGCATTTGTAGTGGCCTGTCCCTGCCGCTTCCGGTTGTCAGTTCCAGCTGTCCGCTGCCGTGGTCGGTATATTGGGTCCAGGTCGATGTGTTTGTTGATATCAACAAACTATCAACAAACACATCGACCTGGACCCAATATACCGGCCACTGCAGTGGACAGCTGGAACTGACAACTGGAAGCGGCAGAGACAAACCACTACAAATGCCGGAGGAAACATCACAGAAGCGCTTCACAGGAGGCTCCCAAGCACTGAGGATGTCACCTAGACAGGGGACGAAACGTCTGCAACACAAATTCCCAGCTCGGCGAACAGAACCACAACAACGGGCACCTGAAGTACAAATCTTCTCTCAAACTTTGAATAGGTGTAATATATTTCTGGCATTTGCGTATGATTAGTTGCAGATGCAAAGGGACATAAGAATGCAGGTTTGACCAGAAAGCATACTGTGGTATTGTCAGGGAGTGAAGTATTATGGGGAAAAGACAGGTATGTGGGGGTTGAGGATTGTTAGATCAGCCATGATCTCATTGAATGGTGGAGTAGACTAAATGGGCTGAGTGGCCTACTTCTGTTCCTCTGTCTGATGGTCTTGTGGTCAAATGGTCTACGAGGCAAAAGTGAGGACTGTAGATGCTGGAGATTAGAGTTGAGAGTGTTGTTCTAGAAAAGCACAGTAGGTCGGGCAGCATCTGAGGAGCAGGAAAATCGACATATCAGGCAAAAGCCCTTCATCAGGAATGAGGCTGGGAGCCCTGGGGGTGGAGAGATAAATGGGAGGGGGGGGGGAGGAGAGGATGGGTTGTTGGGGGACGTGAACCTGACAAGGTAGTCGCAGAGGGAACAGTCTTAATGGAAAGCAAGATGGGGTGGGGAGGGAAATATATCTGTGGTGGTGGGGTCCGTTTATAGGTGGCAGAAATGGCAGAGGATGATACGATGTATACGGTGGTTTTATGGTATTTCTTGCTACTAAAATGAAGCTTCTTGGATCTCATATGATAGAACCATAGAAATAGAAGTAATAATAGACCGTTGGGTCAACCAAATGTTGGGTTTTTTGATACTCCCTTTGGTACTCACTCTATATTAAGACCTTCATTGCATAATTCAAGAACAGCTCAGGAAAGGCATTTAGAATGCCAGCTCATTTCCATTTCTTGTCAGTTTTGGGATTGCATTTTGTCGTAATGATTCCTTTGGATCTCCTGGATCTTCTTGTATAAGTGAGAAACAGAGATTCAAAAGATTAAAAATACCTTCAATGGAGCACACATGTGATTTCAACTCCTTATTCACAATCTGTGTGAATTATGCAGCCTACGTAAAGTTGCTTTCTTTGTGATAAGTACTATTTTTAATAATGCTCATTACTATTGCTGTTCTGAAAGCTGTAATTTCCATTTTCAGTGTGATGACTAACATTAAACAGGAGGGCATCAATTAAATGTATTCTAAGCATTGGAATGGAAGCTATTAAAAGTACTAGTTCTGAGTTGAGATACTTGATGAACATCAGAATGATGATGGAAGATTACTGGGTTATTATGAATGAATTGCAAAGTGGCCTTGCATCAGGAGTCAAAATTTTATCATGCACAAAATTGGCTTGCACTGATTGAATTGTTCTTTGGAAAGTGGGCAGGCCAGTTTGAAATGCAGCCTCCCGAGAAAAGAAGGTGGAGTTACATGGAGTGCGAAAATGGGATCGGCAACGACCAGTTTCTTTCAGCACTGTATGCTCAGTTTGCTCGGTTGTCCTGGCATCTTGATGACTTCTTTTCTGGAAAACTATCTTTGTTTTCCAGGCAATCAGCTGCAGCGAAGTCAGAATCTCAGATCTGGATTTCACCTCTGAGTTCTCGTTGAAGATAACAAAGGATCACGAATGTGTGGTGAGTTGATCGTTTTCGACAGAGGGCTGAATTAGATCTAGGAATCTGAAAATTAATTGGATAGCAGTTGGATAATGAAGCGGATTAGTGTCTAAAGCAATACCTGTTTGCTTTGTTCATTAGGCATTTCTTCATCAAGCTCAGACATGTTAGTTGGTTAATTCCATTGTGGGTAGAGCCTGTTAACAATATTTCTTGCTATTATTTTATATTTTGTAGAATTGATTTTAACCATTTGTTATATATAATAATTAAGTTTCCAACTCCTCTTACAGTATGATAACTGAGGTAGACAATGCCCTTTTCTAATTGCCCAGAGTGGTTCTGGAGTCACGTGTAACCTCTGGGTTATTGTTCGGCTTGGTGAGGACAGCAGACTCCCTTTCCCAAAGAGCATTATGGTTTTCCTGATAATGTACACTCCACAAATTGCTTTTCTTTAGCTTGCTGCTAACCTTGATGCTAAGACTTCAGTGAGGTGGTTTGTAATCCTTGGATTGTCATTTCTCCTACCTGACCCATCCTCCAACACCACCACCAGAAGAAGTAGATCTGAAGTTGCACTTGGAATCATTGATGTTTCAGTATTAAAATTATAAAATGGCTGCCATTTATCACTTTTCAGGTTACTCAGTGTTCAGGGAAATAATGTTATATGCCTACATTTTTTTTGATTCATTCATGAGACATGGGCATCATTGGCCAGGCTAGCATTAATTGCTCATTCCTAATTGTCCAAAAGGCAATTAAGAATCAATCACATTGCTATGTGTCTGGAGTCACATGTATGTTTAGGGATATCGTTGGGTTGGGGAAGGACAGTAGACATCCTTTCCCAAAGGGTGTTATGGTTTTTCCTGATAACCAACAATCGTTTCAAGGTCATTATTCGACTCTTACTTCCAGAGAATTAAGAATCTAATTCACTGAATTCAAATCTCATCATCTGCCATGGTGAACCTGGGTCAGTACCTGCGTCTCTGGATTTATAGTTTAGTGATATACCATGAGGCTATTGCCTCCCCCACCAACTTACATTTTTATCGTAACAGTTTTAACACAATATAGTCCTCAAGGATACTTCACAGGAGTGTTACCAAGTTGGGAGGCAGTGGTGCGCTGATAAGGTCAATGGATTAGTAATCCAGAACCCCCCAGGTTTATGTTTTGGGGACATGAATTCAAATCCCACTGTGGCAGATGGTGACAATTGAATTCAATTAATAAAAAATATGGAATCAAAAAGTTGTCTTGATGGTGACCATTTAACCACTGTCAATTGTTGTAAAAACACCATGTGGTTCATTAATGTAGTTTAAGGAAGGAAATCTCCCTTTACCAGGTCTGGCCTGCATGTAACTCCAGGCCTATAGCAATAGGTTTGACTTTTATCCTGCTGGGTGGCATTGCTGGATATAGATTGGACAAGAGCAGGTCAGAAGCTGATCTGTCATAGCCCAGCTAAGGACACCTTAGCATCTCGTTTCATCAATGCACAAAGCTGTGGTCAGCATCTAGATCACCTCATCAATGCCATCAGGTAGGTGTATTCCGATCTGCAAGCAACATATAAGGTAAGATGTCGCAGTGAAACAAAGAATACGGATAATTGATGCCGACCCCTCCAATCTCAGCAGGCTGGGTGCTATGGTTTACTCACTGGGAAACTAACCATTTTTGTTGCCTGTGGAGGTGACAGCTGTTGAAGGAGAATGAGCTGAGGCCGTGAAGTGATTGTTAATAAAGACTTGATGGTGAGTTATAGGGGTACCCCACAACCCCACCCCCTTGCCCCCGTGGACCTTCTCACTCAGAACCTCATAACTGGGATGGCAAGGACAATAATTTCCCCTTCACCACCTCCAGAGGGGTCACCCCGATCAAAAATTATTATTTAAATTTGTAAGTGTCGCTGGCTGGACCAATATTTATTGCCCATCCCTAATTGCCCAGTGAGCATTTAAGAGTCAGCCAGATATTGCTGAGAGTCTGGAGTTACATGTAAGTAAGGACAGCAGATTTCTTCCACTAAAGGGCATTAGTGAATCTGATAGAGGTTTAATTGCCAGTGCTACATGGGCAGCATTAGATAGCTTTTCATTTCCATTCTTTTTTATTATTGAATTCAAATTACACAATCTTCTATGATGGGATTTGAATCTACATTGCCAGAACATCAGACATGGATTTATTGATTATAGGTCTGTGACATTACCATTGCACCACCACCTTCTCTGAATTATGCAAAGAACAAGGAAAAATAACATGAGAATTTATTTAAAATATTTTGATTTACCTTTCATGTGAAGAAGGCCTGGGAGAAGCTCTGCAATGCTGTTCATCAGGTGGTTGAGGCATTGGGCAAAGTCCATGTGAAAGGGGATTTGGAAGGCTTTGCAGAAAGATCGTGATAAGAACATAAGAAATAGGAACAAGAGGAGGCCATTTGGCTCATTGAGTCTGCTCTGCCATTCAATGAATTCATGACTAATCTTTTTGTTGACTTAGCTCCACTTATCTGCCCACTCACTTTCACCATTAATTCCTTTACTGTTCAAAAATTTATCTATCTTTGCCTTAAAAACATTCAATGGGGTAGCCTCTACTGCTTCACTGGGCAGAGAATTCCACAACGCTTTGGGTGGAGAAGTTAATGTAATCAATGAAGTTACATTTCTTGATCTATGCTTTGTAATTTTCTTAATTTTAATGGGAGATCTAAATCCAGAGAAGTCATAATTCCAATTCAAGCTCTGAAAGATAGCCCTCAAGCTGCTCCAGTTGGGGGTACTTCCTGCAGAAGTAGCCATCCAGGTGTGTCTAAGTCTTCCTCCATACTACAGGCTGTTCAACACATGGCCGTGAGCTCCGTTGAGTCTGTGTTGAGTTAAAATATTCTCACCCTAAAACTAAACCAAGTAGAAAATTATTAAGTTCTTTTGCAAATAAAGAAACTTAGTGCAGCCTAAAGTGGCGAAACACCAGTGGCACACAACATTTCAATTGGCTGTCTGTGTTGCATTGACATCAGTTTGAAACGGACATCTCCCTGTTCCTCAGCCTGTCTCAATCTTTCTCTTCTATTCCCAAAGACATTATGGCCCTATGTTCTGAAAGATATCTGTGCCATTGGAAAGGAAACTGGTGGGATTTGGAGGGGAGCTGTGCTGTCACAAGGGGAACAGTGGTCTCCAAATGCTCAACTGAGAGGGAAGAGGAAGGTAGATTTGTTTATGACATTGCACAGGAGGTGATGGTAATGGAGGATGATTGAATGTGGAGGCTGTTGGGGTGTGAGCTTGGAGACGACAAGGGAAATGTCATTCTGATTCTCAGAGTGAATTGGACCATTTACGGGGAGATGATGACACTAATACTGTGGGGTCATGGATTCAAGTCCCACCATGGCACCTGGTGGAATCTAAACTCAATTAATAAAAACACTGAAATGGAAAGGTGGTTTTGGAAATACTGACCAGCAAATTATCATTGTTGGTTGGAGAAACCCATCTGGTTCACTCATGCCTTTTGGGGAAGGACATCTGTCATTACCTGGTCTAGTCTACATGTGACTCCAGATTCATGGCGAAATGGTTGACTCTTAACTGCCCTCTGAAATGGTTGTGCGAGCTATTCAGTTCAAAGCCAATCAGGGATGGGCAACACATTCTGGCACAGCCTCATATCATGATAGAATTAAGACAGAGTTGAGAGTTCGGTCAATTGCACTGGTGATGTTTTTGAAAATGTGTTTATAGGATGTGGACACCACTGGCTAGGTCAACATTCATTGCCCATTGCTAGTTTCCCAGCAGTGTCCTTTCATGCAGCATAAATGTTGTTTATTCTCTTGCATTGTTTTTCTTGCAAATTGACCTAATGTGCGTAAGGTGAAAGTCTTCAACAAAATGTGACATTTTTCCAACAATTCTTAAGTTCTGTTAAAAACCGAACAACTATTTGCATACCTGTGGCATTTTGCTTCTGCAGGGCCTGAATTAGTATGTTCAAAACTGAAAATAATGTGAGGATATATAGAGTGGTGTTATTTTACATAAGGTATTGTGGTTTCTCTTGTACAATAATACTATATTATTAGCAGCCTTTCTTTCTTGTAGCAAAGATCAATACTGCATTAGACTGTGGCCAGAAAAGGTGGACCCCTATTATTGATCTGTTGGGTAGTACTCCAATTTCAGTTGAACTGACAACTTTCCTTCTTTGGTACTTCTTTCAAAGGTCTGACAAGACAAGTAAACCGGCTTAAAACTGTACTGAAATTTCAGCACATGTGCAGTATCAGAAGCTGAGCTGCAGGAAACTCGCATGTTTGATTCCCTGCTCGTTTGTTATAGCTAACCTCGAGCAGGTAGCAGAAAGTGTGCATCAATTTTATTTGTATTTACTGATGGAACATTGGCATTGCTGGATGGGCCAGCATTTGTTGCTCATCCCTACTTGCCCTTGGTAAGCTGCAACAGGATAATTTAGCAGAATGGACGTGCCGCTGTTTCCACTGCATTTATTACCCATACGTAGTTGCCCCTTGAGAAGGTGGGGGTGAGCGGCCACCTTGAACCACTGCCGTCCATGTGCTGTGGGTAGGTACCCTTAGGAAGGGAATTCCTGGATTTTGACCCAGCAACATTGAAAGAGCAGCGATATTTTTCCAAGACTGGTTGGTGAGTGGCTTGGAGGGAAACCTGTAGGTGGTGCTGCCCTTGCCCTTTTAGATGGAAGTCTAAATGAGTCTTGATGAATTTCTGCAATGCATCTTGTAGACAGTACATTCTGCTGCTCAACAGACCATGCAACCTTAGTTTAAGATTGGAGAAGGATGCTAAGGTTTCTGCTGTTGACTGCCAGGATTGGCCATGTCTCTCAGTATCCCCATTGACACCCATGATCAGATTCTCAAATGAATGTTAACTCACAAGCGGTGAGGTATCAGTGAGTGTCTAACAACCATAAAGAGAAAATTATTTTTAATTAATCTGCTTGGAATTATTATGACCAATAGGGCAAGAGGGAATTGAACTTGGACCTCCTGATGCTGAGGCAGGGACACTACCAGTGCCACCAGCAAATTCTTAAAATTTGTAGGCACGTAGTTATCATCAGAAATGCAGAAGAAACACAGTCAAGAGTTTTCGAACATATATGTGGAGATCCCAATGGATTTCAAATTATTGTACCCCACATGAACCTTTTGAGGCGAAGAGAAATTAGTAAGGAATAAAATTAAATGCGGAATGCTTTGGGTTTTATTTACAATGTCAGCAAATTGATTGTATGGATGATCCTAGAATGTGGATGTGCCAGTGTTGGACTGGGGTGGACAAAGTTAAAAATCACACAACACTAGGTTATAGTCCAGCAGGCTTATTTGAAAGCACTGCTCCTTCATCAGGTAGCTAGTGGGGCAGGATCATACGGCACGGAATTTATTGTAAAAGATCAAAGTGTCATATAACTGATATGATGTATTAGACAAACCCAGATGGCTGTTAATCATTAATCACTTAAAGCAGAGATGCAGGTTTTGATTGATTGATATGTAAATCCCAGAATTTCTTTCAAGTCACTGCCCTGAGATAACATCAGGTTTTATCAGTATATAAATAAAGGTGACATCTCAGCTCAGACAGTGCATTAAAGGTGTGAGGTTAGAGTCTGTCTGTATCCCAACCTGGAGTCAGACTGCTTTTATTTCCAAAGAAGGAATTTATAAAATGTCACATGGACTGACTGCATGCAAATTGTGTGCTTTTTGAACAAAATAGAACATATCTGCAAATGCAAATTTACCCCATAGACTTGTGTGTGTGTGTGTGCGCGCGCGCGAGGGAGGGAGAGTGAGTGAGTGTGTGTGTGAGATGAAGGAGCGGTGCTCCAAAAGCTTCTGATTTCAAATAAACCTGTTGGACTATAACCTGGTGTTGTGTGATTTTTGACAGGCCTGTCAAATCCAGTTGGATTTGAAAACGAACCTTCTGGTCCTCTTGGAGGATTTTGAAAGGAAAAGAAATTCTGTCTTTTACTAGCATCAGTTGCAGATCTTGGGTAATTTGTGTTTTGGTGCTTTTGACATTATATGAGTAAATAAAATCTGTTGGTGTTATAATTGAATCTGCTTCGATTTTGTCTTTGCAGCTGCATTGATCCATTTGCAGCGATATATCTAACCTTGTATTGTGGGGCCATAAACCAAGTTTATGGGCATCTTGGTTTTATTATGGACAGCGTGTTTTGACAAGTGGATCCCACACAGTTATCATACATTCAGGCATTGTGTCATATCCTATTTCTTAGGATCTGATATCAGCTGGGCTTAGGCCAGAAACAGATGAGAGACTTTGCCGACAGAAAGGTACAGCTGAGAGTGGGTGCACTGCGACTGATGGAGGAGGGTTGATACAGAGAATAAGGGGCAGCAGAAATTGTTTATTTTCAGTGGACACAATGTGCTGCTTAATGGTAAGAATGAGATAAAGATCATTGGCGGGACAGCCAATCTATACCAAACATGTCATCTTGGACCAGGAAACTGTGCAAGAGAGGAGTTGGAGAAACAGGAGGAGGGAATGCTGAAGTGGTAGGAGATGCAATGTTTAAAACCTACTTAAGACACAATAAGGAGATTTAATTTCCTCACAAAAGGTCATTAGTCCTTAAATATCTTAAAGGCAGATGTCCCTAAGTTCATAAGATGTAGGAGCAGAAGTAGGCCATTCAGCCCATTGGGTCTGCTCCAATATTCAAAGAAATCATTGCTGATCCTCAATTCCACTTTCCCACCTTTTCCCTTTACCCTTGATTCCCCTTAATGATTAATAATCTCTCTCCCAGCCTTGAATATACTTCATGACCCAGCCTTGAGAGTCCACTGCAAATTGCACGGATTCACTACCTTCTGAGAGAAGAAATTCCTCCTCACCTCGATCTTAAATGAATGTCCCCTCATGAAAACAGTGGAATAGACACAATTTGCTGTGTCAGTTGTGCTCCCCTTACTGAGGAGCACCATACTGTGACTACTGTGATCCCAATTGATGTTAATATTGGACATATCAGACCTCAGAGTAAAACAAAGAATCATAGAGGTCTACAGCACAAAGACCCTTCAGCCCATCATGTCCACGCCACTCAAAAACAATCACCTAGAATCATAACAATCTGGAAAGAGGCCTTTGAGTCCATCAATTCTGCACCGACTGTCCTAAGAACATCCCACCTAGACCCAGCCCCCCCACCCTACCCTCATAACTCTGCACTACCATGACTAATCCCCCTAACCTGCACATCCCTGGACAATATGGGCAATTTAGCACGGCCAGTCTATCTACTGAGTATCGGTGGAGCATGTTTTTGGACTGTGGGAGGAAACCAGAACATCCAGAGGAAACCCACATAGACATGGGAAGAATGCACAAACTCCAAACAGACAGCTACCTGAGGCTGGATTCGTACCTGGGTCTCTCTAGCTGTGTGGCAGCAGTGCTAACCACTGAGCCATTGTGCCACCTGTCATTTCTAATTCCATTTTCCAATACTTGGCCCATAGCCTTGTGCGCCTTTGCATCACAAATGCACATCTAAACACTTCTTACATGTTCTGAGGATTACTGCCCCTTACAGGCACTGAGTTCCAGGTTCCCACCAGCCTCTGGGTGAGAGAGTCTTTCCTCATAACTCTCCTAAACCTCTGGCTCTTGTCTGGCTTGATAGATTCTAACTTTGTAACATCAAAACACAGAGTTCAGTTGCTGAACACATTCACAAGAGTCTACCAGTGTACTTTAAACACAGAATAAAGTGGTTATTAAACATGGAAACATTCCACTCCCTCCACCATCAGTAGCAGCAAAGTGTACGATTTGCAAGTTGCCCTGCCCATGAGGATATTTACCCAGTATCCTCATGGAGCACCTTCCAAACCCACAACCAGTTCCATTGAAAAGGACAAGGGCGGCAAATACATGGGGAACACCATGACCTTCAAGATCAGTCCCTAAGCCATTCATCATCCTGACTGGGAAATGTATCGCTGTTCCTTCACTGTCGCTGGATCAAAATCCTAGAATTCTCCCCACTCATGCCTATGCCCTGCAGCCCCTTGACAGTATCGGGGGTCTACCTACTGCACATGAACTGTGCCGGTTCAGGAAGGCAGCTCACCACCACCTTCTCAAGGGCAACTAGGCACGGGCAATAAGTGCAGCTTAGCTAACAAAGCCCACATTCCATACCTGATTTTGAAAAATTCAAAATAGATTGTTGTACACTTTCTGAGAAGGGTCAGGATATGAGAGAGAATACAATCAGCTCAATACATCCTCACTCCTCCCAGCAGCTCCAAAGAGTTTTAATCTGCTTTCTTTTATATTGGAGGATGTTGTACAGTGTGAGGATATCTGAGACCGAGGATAATTAAACATGGAGTTAGGCAGTAAATAGAATTTAAAATAACAGCCCTCTCCTACATGTTAAATTAAGCAATGAGGTGATAAGCATTTGAGGTGGAATGGTTCTTGACTGAACTATCAGGGAACACAACTGATTCATGTAACTGTATAATACATGTTTCTTTTTAATTCGTTCACAGGATGAGGGTGTCACTGGCCAGGCCAGCATTTATTGCCCGTCCCTAATTGCCCAGAGGGCAGTTGAGAATCGACCACATTGCTGTGTCCCCTTTTGTTTTGAGACATCCCTGAAATTACTCGGTGTTGAACTAGATTGGTCTCCACATTTTTAGTTAACCCATTCCGTCTATCTGCATAGCTGCAGATTTCTATCATTTCAGAAACCAGAACAGTGTTCACTGACGAGTGCCCTAACAGGAGTGAGCAAAACGTACACTAACATTCTGAGCGAACGACGCAGTGTTTTGTCCGGGAGATGAGTGTAACCTTCCTTCACCGATCGTGAGTGTTTTAATCTCCACGCCTGGCTGAACTCCATCAAAAGCACATTATCCTCCTACACTTGTGACCAGCTGCCTAATTGTATCGGGTCTGAACACACATTGCTGAAGCACGATAGGCATAAAGAGGGAGAAAAAGAGATAAATTACATTGTGGCAGTGATGGTGATGATGATGATAATTATTAATGCTTTCACTGCATTGAAAACGGGCTGTCATTTCCTCTTGCTGGCTTTCCGATATTAATGAGCCCTGTCTGTTTGTCTATCCACTTCAGAAGACCTATGTGAATCACCGCTTTGACTTTCCTTGAGTGTTTTTTTCTTGACAGCTTCCAGCATTTCACCTGACAGGTTGAAGGCTAAAAATGCTAATTATGTACACTAACCCTTGCAGTCACTCGGTTCTTTTTGGAAGGACGTGTTATTCTGTTTCTTGTGCGCTTCTTTTTGGTGCAGCGTTCAGTGGCTTGGCACTTTCATTATTTGGTCTGAGCAGAAGTCCAGAGATTGTGGAGCACACGTTAGCGAACTCAGTTAGCTAACCTTATCATATGTATGTGTGTGTGTGTTTGTGTGCAGGGTAAATCGACCAGCAATTTCTGGAGATTTGCATCTTTTAATCCCCTTGAATTTACTGGCCAATTTGCACATTAATGAGGAAATGCATCTTTAACATGCCATTTTTTTTCCCAAATAAGATTGTAGTTACTGCAGTGAATGAATTATTTTGTGGATCTGGTATCGTCATCAGTAGTTCTCAGGCAGTGGTAAAAGCTCATATATATGATTAATGCAAAGTAGATCAATGTCCTTTGTGGTGTGGGGATGGCTTTTATGTAAAATGTTTAAATGCTCTGTTCCCAAGGCTGAATGGTCTTTTCCAGCACCTGTTTTCTAAGAGATTTGCCAAGGAGGGGTTTCAAGGAATATTGGCCAAATACTCCTGGATTAATTTGGGATATCTGGTCAGCATGGGTGATTTGGACTAAAGGGTCTGTTTCCATGCTGTACAACTCTAAGTACTGCGTCTGTGATTAATTCATTGAAACAATCTCCAATGTCAGTCGCTCCACCATTGGACCATGCCTTCAGTTGCTGAGGTCCCAAGCTCTGGAATTCCCTCCCACCACCTCTCAGCCTCACTTTCCACCTTCAGAATGCTGCTTCACACCAACCCCATTGACAACGCTTTTGGTTATTTGTCCTGACAGATCCTTAAGTGGCCTGGCACCAAATTCTGCTTGGGTGGTGGAGGCCAAGTCGCTGAATATATTCCAAAAAAAGATTGATAAATTGGCATTAAGGGGTATTGGGATAAAGTGGTTAAGTGTCACTGTGTTGGAGGATCCACCATGATTATATTGACTGGCGGAGCAGGCTTGAAGGGCCGAATGGCCTGTTTCTTCAGAGTTTCAATGTGTCTCCATAATACTCCTGTGAGGCACCTTGAGTTACTTTATTACATCAGAACCACCATGTAAATATTGTTGCAATTGAAAATGACAGCGGAGCTTAGAGATGATGGCGATCTTACTGGCTTGGGTTCAGTCTTGATTCAATATTATTGATTCGTGGATTGATGTTGGGATATGAAGAAAGCTCCCTCATGCACTGCTCCAATTGTCATGAGTTCCAACTGCATGGTGGTTCTACTGTTCATTACAGATGGCTAAAGCAAGCTCATTTTTCTGCAATGAAGCTTTATCAGTGTATGAAGAAAATGGTCAGGACTTGCTCAGGATGGAAGGGTAAGTTGTGTCAAAGTTGTCAGTGACAGTGCTGCACAGGGTGTACAGTTTTACTTAGACTTTGTCTCATGTGGGCAGCAAGACCTGATCCATTGCAGTCTCTCTTGCTGCAACCCAGTAGGGTCTCACTCTTGAAACTCCCATTTCAATGTCCTCCAGTAGCTCTTTCTCGACTGACCCTTTACCATTTTCCCATCTGATAGTGTCTATTCACTGATGTGCTGTTGGAAGTGGAATGTGCTCTGCTGTTCTTGTGTGAATAAGGAGCAGAAGTAGGCCATTCAGCCCCTCAAGCCTGCTCTCCCATTTAATAAGATCATGGCTGATTGGATATTAAACTAAATCCACATTCCTGCCGACCCAATAACCTTTCACCCCCTAAATTTCAAATAACCTATTCACCTCTGCCTTAAAAAATACTCAAAGACTCTGCTTCCTCTGCCTTTTAAAGAAGAGAGTGCCAAAGATTCCTGACCCTCTGTAAGAAATAAATTCACCTTATTTCTGTTTTAACTGCCTAGTAGGTGCCTCTGACCAATCTGTGCAGCATTAATTGTTTGGTGTTAATGTTTGTCCATGTGAAGTGCAGGATCTGGCTTAGACCGTGCTGATGGAGGATGTCCAACTGACATGACCCCTTTCCCATGCTCTTTCATGAATTGACTGGAACAGTGTGCTGTTGATATCGCTGTGAAACATGGAGAGTCACAACTTCATGGCTGAGTGGGGATTTTGGATTGGAGTCACTAGAAATCCAATTGTGCTTTGCCAGTTCTTGTGTGGGCATGGACCTCTATACCACCCTCCTGGGAAAATCACAGGTGTGTCATCATCAACACAGGACTACATTAAGGCTGGATTGCTTTCCCCATTCCTTTTCCTTTGGATTTCAGATTTCATCATTTGAAAGATGCTGGGTACAGAGTTTGAAATCTTGTGATGACATTATTAAATAATGAATCAGGCTTTGACAGAGAACATTGCTTTGCTGGGCAAATATGTTGTCACCAATATTGGTTATCTGGTGTACTGCGTACATCATTGGTCACTGTGATTATAAAAGGATGTTAATCTATTGGAAGCAGTTCAGCAAAGGTTTACTGGACTAATACCTGGAATAAGTGGATTGCCTTATGAGGAAAGGCTAGGCAGGCTCAGCCTGTATCCTGTGGAGTTTAGCAGTGTCAGAGAGTGACCTAATGAAACATAGAAGATCCTGAGGGGACTTGACCATGTTGATTTTGAAAGGATGTTTCCTCTTCTGGGGGAAATTCGAGCTCAGGGTCACTATCTACAATAAGGGGTCGCCTGTTTAAGATAAAGAGAGGAAACATTTTTTCTCCTCAGAGTAATATAATCATCTAGCACAGAAACAGACCCTTCCCTCCAACCAATCCATGCTAAACATAATCCCAAATTAGATTAGTTCCACCTGCTTGCTCCTGGCCCATATTCCTCAAAACCTTTCCCATTTGTATACTTACCCAAATGTCTTTGAAACGTTATAATTGTACCCAACTCCACCACTTCCTCAGGACGTTCATTCCACACACAAATCACTCTCTGTGTAAATAATTTGACCCCCTGTATTGTTTAAATCACTCCCCTCTCACCTTAAAAATGTACCTCCCAGACTTGAAATCCCCCATCCTTGGCAAAAGAGACCTACTGGTAACTCTATCTATGAGACCAGAAGACATAGGAGCAGAAATTAGGCCATTCAGCCCATTGGGTCTACTCCACCATTCGGTCATGGCTGATAAGTTTCTCAAACCCCATTCTCCCACTTCCTCCCCATAACCCTTGATCCTTATATATCTATGCAGCTCCGTTCCTTTAAAGGTGGTGGATATAAAGTCATTAAATATTTTGACACCTGAGGCAGATAGATTCTGGATTTCCAAGGGGATGATAGATTATTGGTGATATACAGAAATTTAGAATTCAGTTAAAGTCACATCAGCCATGATCTTATTGAATGTTGGAACAGGCTCAAAGGCCCACATGGCCTGCTTTTGTTCCTTGTTTGTATGTTCTTATGGTTAACAGATCAGCTGGAAGACTAAGAGACTGATGACTGGACATCAATAAACTCCCCATCGCCATCAGCGAACAGAGCATTTGCCTCAATAGATTGTAATTATTCTGGTCAATTGGCAGATGGTGTTAGATGGTAAAGAGAAAAGAATTCTTAAAGTATTTTTAAAATGACACAATCTGACTCCGGTATTGGCTCCTGAGTACGCCTGAGAAGAATTTGCATTATTTTTCTCTCCCTCGGTTGCTTGTGATTTATGTTTAACCTTTTCCAGGAATTGAGAATGAGTCGGATTCCACCAGGAAACCTGGTTGTGGGTTGGAGTTGATGGTCGAGCTTGATTTGTCCTGCCTACCATTGCTATTTGTTTTTCCTTTGTGATGGATTGTAATATTTTCTGTGGATTGAAGGTGTGAGACTTTATGTTCCTGTTGCTCAAAGTCATATGATCCATCGTGGCTCTGTCATTTGCAGTGCCTTTTCCTTGGTGGGCTATTTCCTAATGTGCAGGTACAAGACTGAGAACAGATACACTCGTCCAGATGTAGCTGTGCAGGGTGCTGGTAAGACCAAATCTGAAATACTGATTCATTTTGGTCCCCTTACTTAAGAAAAGATATCATTTCATTGGAGGTATTTCACAGAAGGTCCACTCAGATGATCCCCGGTATGGAGGGATTATGAGTACAGGTTAAACAGGTTGGAACTCTCCTGAAATTCAGAAGAATGAGAGGTGATCTCATGGAAACATATAGAATTCTTAAAGGGTTTGACAGGGTAAACGGTGAGAGCATGTTTCCCCTCATGTGAGAGTCAAGGACGATAGAACATAGTCTCAGAACAAAGCAGTGCCAATTTAAAACTGAGATGAGGAGAAATTGCTTCTCTGTGTGTTGTGAATCTTTGGAACTTATTTTCACAGAGAGCTTTGGAGGTGGAGTCCTTGAGTATATTTAAGGTTCAAATAGATAGATCCTTGATCAGTCGGGAAATCAAGCATTACAGGGAAAAGGCAGGAAAATGGATCTGAGGAATGGCAGATTAGCCATGATTCTACTGAATGGCAAAACTAGCTCAAGGGGCTGAATGGCCTACTCCTGTTCCTATTTCCCCTGGTTTATTCTGAGGGGTTCTGCCCCTTTTGTCATCTGTGATAAACCAGTTATAAAACTGGGGACCAGTCTCTTGAATCCCACTTTTTTCCTTGTGTTTGAAAGATGAAGGAGCCTTTAATGAATGTGGAAGGGATTCTACCATGTAAATATACCAATATATGTGCCAATATATACCATGCTACCAAACCATCTCCTGGCACCATTACCAGGCACTAATGGCAGTTGTCTTTATTGTATAGGAAACATAAGAACATAAAAAGTAGCAGCAAGAGCAGGCCATTCAGCCCCTCAGCCGTGCTGTACCATTCAGTAGGATCATTGTTGATTTTCTCTATCGACATAATTTTCCTGCAGTATCCCCCTATCCATTGATCCTTTCCATTTTTAGAAATCTATTGATCTTCATTTTCAGCACACTGACTGAGCGTCCCCATGTTACTAGAGCAGTGGATTTGAAAGATTCACCACCCTCTGAGTAAAGCAGTTCCTCCTCATCACAATCCTAAATGGCTTGTCCCTTATTCTGGGCTGAGACAGCCTCCAGATCCCAGCCAGACAGGGGAAGCATCTTTCCTGCATTTATCCTGTCGAGCCCGGTTAAAACTTTCTATATTTGAATAAGATCACCTCTCATTCTTGCAAATTCTAGATAGTAAATGCCCAGTCGATTTATTCTTTTCTCATAAGACAATCCCTCCATCCCAAGAACTAATCTGGTGAACTTTCAATGCCCCCCATCAATGGCTCCCTCACATACAGAGATCAAAACTGTATGGAATACCCCAATGTGGTCTCACTAAGGCTTTACCTAATCACAGTAAAACATTGTTATTCCTACACTCAAATTATCATCTAGTAAAGGCCAAAATGCCATTTGCCTTGTTAATTGCCTGCATGTTAACCTTCAGTGAGTCATGAAGAAGGCTACACAAGTCTCTTTAAAGTTCATCCCTTGCCAGCCTCTGCCATTCAAGAAATATGCAATATTTTCATTTTTTCCACCAAAGTGGATGACCTTGCACTTCTTTGCATTGTATTCTGTTTGCCAAATTTTCGCCAACTTAGTCTGTTCAAATTTCCTTGAAACATCCTTGCCTCCCAGCTCACAACTCCCAGTCCCTTTTTAGTTTTACAAACTTGAAAAAATATTGCATTTAATGCCTCCATCAAAATCATTCTTGTTGATTATGAATCCCAAGGGTCCAAGCACTGATCTTTCCAGTATCCACTGGTCACAACTTTACAACCAAAAATGACCCATTTATTGCTGCATCTATTTTCTGCCCATTACCCAGTTGTCGATCCATACTTGTATATTTCCCCAAAACCATCAGCTCTAGTTTTAGATTAGATTAGATTACTTACAGTGTGGAAACAGGCCCTTCAGCCCAACAAGTCCACACCGACCTGCTGAAGCGCAACCCACCCAGACCCATTTCCCTTTGACCAATGTACCTAACACTATGGGTAATTTAGAATGGCCAATTCACCTAACTTGCACATCTTTGGACTGTGGGAGGAAACCCACGCAGACACGGGGAGAATGTGCAAACTCCACACAGAGAGTCGCCTGAGGCGGGTTTGGTTTACCAACCACTTGCGTGGAATCTTATTGTAAACATTTTGAAAATATCACTTTACTATAACCATGCTGCCAACTTATCTATTCTGCCAGTTAAATTGATTTCTCTTTTATGATGATTCTCCCCAATCAGACCAGTTGTTTCCAGATTATTCCATCATTCATGATAGATTCTCGCGTTCTCCTTATGACTAATGTCAAGCTAATGGGTCTTCAGTTACCTACTATCTCGCTCCCTCCATTCTTAAATATCAGGAGTGCACCTATCACCTTATAATTTGCAGGAACTATTCTGGAGTCTGCAGAATTTTGTAAAATGACCACTAACACTCATTCAGCATATTGAGGTGTGATCACCAGGTCCAGGGAAATTACTCACTTTAAGACTGCTTTCCTGCTTTTTTTTTAACCTTTATTCATTCACAGGATGAGGGCATCACTGGCCAGGCAGCATTTATTGCCCATCCCTAATTGCCCAGAGGGCAGTTATGCTTCAACCACATTGCTGTGGGTTGGAGTCACATGTAGACAAGACGAGGTAAGGATGGCAGTTTCATGGAATCCCCAACAATGAGGGAACAGGCCATTTGGCCCAACAAGTCCATACCAACCCTCCGAAGAACATCTCACCCAGACCCATCCTCCTAACACTGCATTTTCCATGGTTAACACATCTAACCTACACATCCCTGAACACAATGGGTAATGTATGGCCAATCCACCTAATTTGTACATTTTTGGACAGTGGGAGGAAACCAGAGCATCAAGTGGAAACCCACACAGACACAGGGAGAATGTGCAAACTTCACACAGATAGTTGCCCGAGGCTGGAATCAAATCCGGGTCACTGGCGCTGTGGGCAGCAGTGCTAACAACTGAGCCACTGTGCCACCCGAAAGGGTTTTTACAGACAATCAACAATGGATTCATAGTCATCATTAGACTCTTAATTCCAGATGCTTTTTATTAAATTCAAATTCCCCCATCTGCCTTGGTGAGATTCCAACCCAGGTCCCGAGAACATGATCTGGGTGTCTGGGTTGACAGTCCAGCAATAATACCAAAGGTCATCAGCTCCCATTTAAATAAAGAAAGAACGATATAAAGCTATTTATAAATGCTTCCCAAAATATTGCTGAAAATGTCAACATTTTACTTGTCGAGAGTGTAATGCTGGAAAAGTGCAGCAGGTCAGGCAGCATCCGAGGAGCAGGAGAGTCAATGTTTCAGGCAAGAGCCTCCTGCTCTTGCCTGAAACATTGACTCTCCTGCTCCTCAATGCTGCCTGACCTGCTGTACTTTTCCAGCATCACACTTTTGACTCTGATCTCCAGCATCTGCAGTCCTAACTTTCTCCAAGCACATAACTTGGCAGATGAGCATGAAAATTCTTGCACGTGTGTGAACAGTTGCCTGTAAATTGGCTGGTTGGTGTAAGCCTTGTGTTGCATTTTGCTTGGGTGAGCTATGGAGAGATGTATATTGTGTGAGTTCACTATGGTGAATTATAAAGGTACAGAGCTGCACTGAAGAAAATTAACAGAAGCCACTACCTAGTGATTCTGGTTCAGCTGACTGAAACATGTCCTTTACCGAACATTGGCAGAATATTGGAAATTTATTCAAATGCCCCAACTTATCTCTGTTTTCCAATTTACTTAAGCAAGCATTAAGGTTACAGAGCATAGAAGGCTGAATAAATTCTCTACGTATCATTTCAATGGAACATGAAAGGCAATATTTTCTTTTCTGTTGGTGTGCTAGACTCCGCTGAATACTACGTACCCCTTTTGAAATAAAAGAAAAACAATTTAAAAATTTTAAGGGTAAAGTTAGTTGGAGTGCACCAAATTTCAGATATATGGTCTCCATTCAGCCATTGGAGTGTAAAAGTGATTGTTATTTTCTCCACATCTGAACTGTCAAAGTTAAAGCTTTGGTGAGCATGGACAAATGGTCATTCTTGTCAGTAAAGATTAACAATAATGGGCGGTTGGCTCATTGTGGATGAAGCTATAATGGCTCATTTATTCTCCATTCGAAAAGTGTAGTGCTGGAAAAGCACACCCGTTCCCATGAAGAGCTCATGCTCAAAACATCGACTGTCCTGCTCTTCGGCTGCTGCCTGACTGACTGTGATTTTCCACCTCCACACTTCTTGACCCTGACCTCTAGCATCTGCAGTCTTCACTTTTTCCTCATTTATTCTCCATCTTTTATTCCTCTGGCGTATTGATGCTTGGCAGTTTTCTTGATCTACTTGAGTCCTTTCAGTGATGGACAGCCTTCCATAATGTGAATGTGGGATAGACTGGGCCTGTATCCACTGGAGGTTAATGAATGAGAATCTGGGTGGCATAGTAGCTCAGTGGTTAGCACTGCTGCCTCACAGTGCCAGGGACCCGGTTTCATTTCCAGCCTCAGGTGGAGAATGTGTGGAGTCTGTGTGGTGAATGAAGACGTTGTTGGGAATGTAAGATGGTTGACTGAGTGGTGATTTTCTGTCCCAGTTACTGTTGCGATTTTTTTCTTCTTCTTTCATGAGATGTAGGCATCACCAGGAGGGCCAAGATTTTTTGCTGATTCCTAATTGGTTTCAATTGCCACTCCTTTAACCATTGCAGTCCGTGTGGTACACCCACACTGCTGTTCAGAAGAGAGAACCAGGACTTTGACCCAGCCAATTGCAAAGGGACAGCAATATAGCTCCAAGTCAGCTTTGTGACTTGATGGAGAACTGGTGTTTCCATGCATCTGCTGCCCTTAGCAGTCACAGGTTTGGAAGGAATCTGGAAGAATTGCTTCAATGTATCTTGTCACTAGTACACCGTGTGGTCATTGTGCATCAGTGGTGATGCAAGTGAAGTTTTAAGTTAGTGGATGTGATGCGAATCATGTGGGCTGCATTGTCCTGGATGGTGTCAAGCTTCTTGAGTGTTGTTGGTGCTGCACCCATCCAGGCATATGGAAGGTGTTCCATCACAATCTCAACTTGTGTCTTGTCAATGGTGGACAGCAATGGGGAGTCGAGGGGTGAGAATTCGCAATCTTTGTCCCACTCTAGTAGCTGCAATATTTATATAGCTAGTCCACATCAATTACCGGTTAGTGGTCAGCCCGAGGATCCTGATAATTGACGATTAAGCAATGGTAATGCCATTGTACTTCATGGGGGGATGTTTAGGTTCTCTGTTGTTGGAAGTGGTCATTGCTTCCCACTTGTGTGGAGTAAATGCCACTTCTCAACCCAAGACTGGATGCTGAATGTTCTAGTTGCCACTATTTCAGTGAATGTTGAACATTCTGTCATGCACCTGGTTTGAGGTTTTTGAGGTGGTGACTCGCTCACCACTATGTGCCCAGCTCTTAATGCGTTTGCTGCAGTAACACTTCTGGTCAGGCGTTACAAGCAATTTACAGCCTTTCATCCTCCTTCTGTACATTGAAATGAGTTATTGCTTTATCAGAGAAACCTGTTCTGTCACATTTACTTCCAATAATGTTGGTCAGTATTATATTTCTCTGTTAGTTTGGGTCAGATGCTGCTTTATGTAACTGTTTAGCATCCATTAAATATCAGATTATTTAAGTGACACCATAAGTGGCGACTTGTGGACTTTTCACTACTTATTTGAGTACATGTGACAACAAGCTAATTTTAAGGATTGCATGTTCCATTCTTACAAACAGAGAAACATTTATATTAGGTGCGTGGAAAGACCATTCAGCCCCTCCAACTTGATCTGATTGTGACCTCAATCTGCATTCCTGCTTAACCCCAAAGCTCTGTGATTCCCTCATTAATCAAGAAGCAATCTACCGCCACCTTAAAAAAAAAACTTCAGTGTCTCTGTCTCCACCACTCTCTGAGAAGGGAGTTCCATAAACTTCCTCTTCATCTCACTGTATATCGAAAAGGCTTAATTTTAAAAAATGTTCCCTACTTCTATCTCTTCCCAAGAAAAAGTCATCCTTTCACATCCAACCGTCAAATCCCATCAGGATCTCATAGAATCCCCACAATTGGGTCTAACAAGTCCACACTGATCCACCGAAGAACATCCCACCCAGAACTATCCCCCTGCCCTATAAACCTGCATTTCTTGTGATTAATGCATCTAACCTACACATCCCTGAACACTATGGGCAATTTAGCATGGCCAATCCACCTAATTTGCACATGTTTGGACTGTGGGAGGAAACTGGAGAACCCAGTGGAAAGCCACGCAGACATGGGGAGAATATGTAAACTCCATACAGACACCCAAGGCTGGATTCGAACCTGGGTCCCTGGTGCTGTGAGGCAACAGTGCTAATCACAGAGCCACTATGTCACCCAGATCATGCCTCATTCATTAACCTGCAGTGGTTACAGGCCCACTCTGTCCTACATTCGCCATTAGATAATCCCAGGTATCCGTCGAATGAAGCTTCACTCTATTTATATCCATCCTTAAATGTGGAGACTAAATCCTGTATTCTGCATGGGCCTTACCGATGTCCTGTGCATAGTGGCAAAATATCCCTACTTCTATATTCCATCCTCTTACATTAAGTGACCTCATTTCTTTTGCCACCTTCATTGCTTGCAGCGTCCGAGGAGCAGGAAAATCGACGTTTCGGGTAAAAGTTGAAATGTCGATTTCCCTGCTCCTCAGATGCTGCGTGAACTGCTGTGCTTTTCCAGCACCACTCTAATCCAGAATCTGGTTTCCAGCATCTGCAGTCATTGTTTTTACCACCTTAATTGCTTGCTGTACCCTGCATGCAAGCTTCATGTACCAGGACAGTCAGACCTCTCTGTACCTCAGGATTTTGCAATCTGTCTCCATTTCAGTATGGGCTCGAAGGGCTGAATGGCCTGCTTCCACATTGTAGTGATTCCATGATTCTGTGAAATAATAAACAGATTCTAAGCCAGCTTCAGTGCAGTCCTGAGGAAGTTTTATCTGAGATTATGTCTTCTGGATGAGGCATTGTGTATGGGCCCAGCCAGTTTAAGGTTTGTCGCAAAGTATCTCATTTCATTCAAAGAAGATAATGTGAACTTAGTTGATGTAAGACTGATCCAGAACAGACTTGACATTGTGGGAAAGGATACTTTATCTTGTGGGTGAGTCCAAAACCAATCAGCATTGTTTTTAAATGAAAGACTTCCCCTTTTTGGACAGAGGCAAGGATTTTTTTTTTCTCACAAAATTGTGCAACTTTGGAACTCTTAAAAGCAGTAGAAGTAGGACCTCTAAATATTTTTAAGGTTGTCATAGATTCTAGTAAGGGCAGGCGCATCAAATGTTATTGGAAATAAATAGCAATTTGGAATTCAGAAGACAAATAAAGTTGACATTATCTTATTGATCAACTTGAGGGGCTGAGTGGCCTATTTGTTTATTTCTCCATTCACACATGGAAGGTGGGCTTCACTGGCTGGGGAAAAACTTACTACCTGTCCTGAGCAGCCCTTGAGAAGGTTCCTTCCTGAACCGCTGCAGTCCATGTGCTGGAGGGAGACCTATAATGCGTTATTTTTTTGGAGGGGGTGAGGGTTGGGAGTGCCGGGGACATAGAAGGAATGGCAATATATTTCCAAATCAGGATGGTGAGTGGCTTGGAGGGGAACATGCAGGTCATGGTTTCCCCGTGTATCTACTGCCCTTATCCTGCTAGATGGAAGTGATTGTGGGTTTGGAAGATGCTGTCTAAGGATCTTTGATGAATTGCTGCATTGCATCTTGTAGATAGCACACACTGCTGCAACTGAGCATTGGTGGAGATGGGAGTGGATGCCTGTGGGTGTGGTGCCAATCAAGCAGATTGCTTTGTTCTGGGTGATATGAAGCTTCTTGAGGGTTTTTGGGGCTGCACCCATCCAAACAAGTGGAGAACATTTCAACACACTCCTGACTTAGAGTCACAGAGTCATATACCACAGAAGCTGACCCTTCGATCCAACCAGTCCATGCCAACCATGTTCCCAAACCAAACTTGTCCTGCCTGCCTGCTCGTGGTTCATATCCCTCCAAATATTTCCTATTCATGTTCTTATCCAAATATTATTTAGATGTTGTAACTGTACCCACAACCACCACTAACTCTGGAAGTTCAACTCACACACGAGCCATTCTCTGTTAAAACAGTTGTCCTTCATGTCCTTTTTAAATCTTTCTCCTCTCACCTTAAAAATATGTCCCCCATATTTGAACCCCCCCCACCCAAGACAAAGGTCCTTGTCATTCACCTTATCTATGCCCCTCACCTAGAAGTTGGACAGGCTTTTGGGAGTCAGGAGCTGAGTTGCTCGCTGAAGAATTCCTAGCCTCTGACCTACTCTTGTATTTATGTGCCAAATCGAGAGTGTTGCTGGAAAAGCACAGCAGGTCAGGCAGCATCCAAGGAGCAGGAGGATTGATGTTTTGGGCAAAAGCCCTTCATCAGGGATACCTGATTCTGCTGCTGTTCGGAGGCTGCCTGATCTGCTGCCTGATGTGGTTTTCCGTCACCACATTCTCGACTCTAATCTCCAGCATCTGCAGTCCTCACTTTCCCCTATTTATGTGCCAAGTCCAGTTCAGTTTCTGGTTAATAGTAATCCTTTGGATGTTGATAGTGTGAGATTCAGTAATGGTAATGCCAATGAATGTCAAGAGGCAGTGGTGAGGTTGTCTCTTATTGGAGATGGTCATTGCCTGGTATTTGTGTGGTGCATATGTTACTTGTCCCTTGTCAGCCCAAGCCTAGATATTGTCCAGAATTTGCTGCATCTTCATTATCTAAGGAATTGAATTGGTGTTGGACATTGTGCAATCATCAGGAAACATCCCACCTCTGAACTTATGCTGGAGGGAAGGTCATTGATGAAGCAGCTGAAGATGTTTGGACCCAGGACACTATCCTGAGCAACTCTTGCAGAGTTGGAGCTGAGATGACTCACCTCCAATAATCACAACCATCTTCCTATGTGCCAGGTATGACTCCAACCAGTGGAGAATCTGCTCTCTGATAATCACTCATTCCAGTTTTGCTAGGGCTCCTTGATGCCACACTTGGTCAACTACAGCCTTGATATCAAGGGCTATCACTCTCCCCTCCCCTCTGAAATTCAGCTCTTTTGTCCATGTTTGAACCGAGGCTGTAATGAGGTCAGGAGCTGAGTAGCCCTGACAGAACCCAACCTGGGTGTCACTGAGCAGGTTATTGCTGAGAAGGTGCTGCTTGATGGCACCTTCCATCACTTTACTGATGATCGAGAGTAGACTGATGGGGCAGTAATTGGCAACTTGGAATTGTCCTG
Organism: Chiloscyllium plagiosum; assembly: GCF_037043375.1. Lineage (NCBI taxonomy): Eukaryota > Metazoa > Chordata > Chondrichthyes > Orectolobiformes > Hemiscylliidae > Chiloscyllium > Chiloscyllium plagiosum. The sequence goes on from NW_028270156.1 coordinate 7,513,243, forward strand.
TTTTGGTGTACAGGATGTACAGACAATTTTGCTTTCGGGTAGATGCCAGTGCTGTAACTGTACTGGAACAGCTTGGTTGTGGGTGCAGCAATAGGTTTTCAGTACTATTGCTGGAATGTTATGAGAACCCATAGCCTTTTCTGTATCCAGTGCCTCCAAACGTTTCTTGATATCACGTGTAGTGATTTGAATTGGCTGAAGACTGGTATTTGTAAAGCTGGAGAGTTCTGGAGGAGACTGTGATGGATCAGCCTCTTGACACTTCAGGCTGAAAATTATTGCGAATATTTCAGCCTTACCTTTTGTACTTATGTGTTGAACTATTCCATCATTGAGGATGAGGATACTTGCGGAGCCGCCGCCTCCAGTGAGTTGTTTAATTTTTCACCATCATTCATGACTGGATGTGGCAGGACTGCAGAGCTTAGATTTGATTCATTGGGTTCTGGGATTACTTAGCTCTGTATATTATTTGCTGCTTGGGCTGTTTGGCGGCTTCACCAGGTTGACACCTCATCTTCAGGTATGCCTGACGCTGCTCCTGGTGTGCCCTCCTGCACTCTCCATTGAACCATGGTTGATCCCCTGGCTTGATGGTAATGGTTGAGTGGGGGATATGCCGGGCCATGAGGTTACAGATTGTGCTGGAATACAATTCTGCTGCTGTTGATGGCCCAGATGCTCATGGATGCCCAGTCTTGAGTTGCTAGACCAGTTCAATCACTATTTAGCACAGTGATAGTGCCACACAGCACGATGAAGGGTGTTCCCAATGTGAAGGTGGACATTCATCTCAACAAGTATTGTGCTGTGGTCACTCTTACGGATATTATCATAGACAGATGCATCTGCAGCTGGAAGATTGGTAAGGATCAGGTCAAGTATGTTTTTCCCTCTTATTGGTTCCCTCACCACCTGCTGCAGACCCAGTTTACCAGCTATATCCTTTAGGACCCGACCAGCTCGATCAGTAGTGCTGAACCATTCTTGCTGTATATCAGTTTTGCAGTTGCTGAAAAATGTGTTGCTAGAAAAGCGCAGCAGGTCAGGCCGCATCCAAGGAGCAGGAGAATCGACATTTCAGGCATAAGCCCTTCTTCAGGAATCGACGTTTTGGGCATAAGCCCTTCTCCTGCTCCTTGGATGCTGACTGACCTGCTGCGTTTTTCCAGCAACACATTTTTCAGCTCTGATCTCCAGCATCTGCAGTCCTCACTTTCTCCTCATCAGTTTTGCAGTTCTCAGGATCCCACAAACAGCAGATAATGATCATGTCATCCCACAGAAGGTGAATTACCCTGCCGTGGAGTGGATTGAATGGATTGGATTCTTCAGTTTACTTCCAACAGTCATTACCATTTGTGACAGTGTGTCAGTTAAGTATTTGTACATTGATATATATTCACTTTTCGTGAGAAACAGGAGGTATTTGTAACTGGGCCCATGTGATGACAGTTTGTGAACAGAAAGTGTAAATCCTTAGCCCCGCTGTAGCATGTGTGGTTCAGAGTTTGGAGACACTGAGCTCCCATTCCACCCAAGTACAAAGTCCCAGGTGATATTCAGGGAAGTGACAGGGCAAAACACTGTCATGGTACCATTTTACAGATTCGGTGTTAGATTGAAGCCTTTTCCTCCCCTTTCAAGTGGAATTAAAGCTCCCATGACACTGCTCAAGGAACAGCTTGTGAGCTCTCCTGTGAGCCTGGCCAGTATTTGTCTCACAATCAACATCATCAAAAACAGATTATATGGTCATTTATCTTTTTGCTGTTTATGAGAGCCTGTTGCATGCAAATTGGGTGCTGTATGTCCCTGTGGTGTGACTGATTGCCTTTTCAAAATAACTTATTGACTCAGAAATCCTTTGGGTCATCGTGAGCTCGTGAGAGCTGCTACAAAGCTGTAAGTTCTTTCTCTGAGTTTTGTTGTAAAGTGTACATTCCATACACTCTTGTTACAACACGGGGGAAGGGGGTGCAATGTGGGGTGAGGGTGCCAGTTTAGCTCAATTGGCTGGACAGCTGGTTTGTGAACCTGTGTGATGTCAACAGCGTTAGTTCAATTTCTACCACTCACTGAGGTTACTGTGAAGGACTGTCTTTCTCAACTTCTCCCCTCGCTTGAGGTATGATCCTCAGGTTAAACCACCACCATTTGTCTGTGTGCAATGAGAGAGCAGCCCTATGGTCTGGCAACAGAAAAACAACAGTATACGTTCACTTATTACAAAGAGTGAAAGAGAAATGACTGGTGGTTATTTTAACCTGAGGGTGACTGCTTTTCAGGCGAGGTGCAAGGCTGAGTACCTTCATGGTTACCTCATCTAGTACAGAAATTGAACCCACACTGTTGGGATCATTCTGCACTGCAATCCAGCCAACTGAACTAACCAAGGGTAAAGTTGCCTTAGTCCAAGAGGACTGTCGAGCTGTTCTCTCTTGAGAAGCACCTGGTGCTGGTTTAAACTGAGGGTCGCCATGTCTCAGGCAAGGGGAGACGTTGGGAAGGAGATTCCTACGTGGTGACCTCAAACAGTGTGGGACCTGAGCCGATGCTGTTGGCATCACTCTGCATTGTAAAGCAACCAACTGAGCTAACTGACACCCCAATATCGCTTTGCCTCCAACCTTCTTTGACTGTGTTCCAACCCTTGCAATCCGAGTTCCTGACTTCTTGTCACGATTCTGAAACTGTACGGTGCTCCCTGACCTGAACAGCATACAGCAGTTCCATTCAGAGAGTCATGTTTGTTATGGGATTGTCTGTCTGTTACCTCTTCCTCAGAATTACACAAGTTACTTGCTTATGTTTGGATTCAACATGCCATTGGGTTTATCAATTGATGGGCATCGGTTCTTTGTAGTTCCAGGGTCATAATCGTGAATAAGCACTTTGCGTTGATATTCCTCCGTGACTTTGATTTGAAGAAACAAAGTCAGATGAGAAAACTAGCAGAAACTTTTCCCCATTGGCAGGGTTATTTCCAGGATGTATTGAATTATCAGGTGGCTTTAATTCCTTCTGACTATGTGGGTAGAACTGGGAAAGCTGATATTTAATGCCCATCCATTGCTGTTCTGTGAATGTGGTCCCCTTGGACTGCTGTAGTTCTTTTATTTAGAATTCCAAAACAATTGAACTGTAAAAAAAATGAAATATTTCATGTTTGCATATGATTATGTTATTTTTCAAGTCACTGGACTCGAAATGTTAACTCTGTTTCCCTCTCCACAGACACTGCCAGACCTGCTGAGTTTCTCCAGCACTTTCTGTTTTTGTTCATATCATTCCTACATCTTCCGATTTCAAATGTACAGAAAATTATGTTGCTGTGTGTTATCTGATAGAATGGGTACCTGCAGTTCAGAAATGCAGCAGAATATTGATGAGCCAAAAGCCAGACTTCATTCAGGGCATAATGTTCAACAGGAGAAGTATGAACACTTAACTTTCTTCACCTGTCAGAAACTGTTAATCTTTATGGACTTCCTGTCTGTTCTTAACACAAGGTAGCAGGTGGTGTGTTTTTTTTTGAAAACTGAATTCATTTATTTTAATTTTTCTGGAAGATTAACACGAGTCTTTAGTCCTGCTGCAGCTGTTGGCTTTTGAAGATTTCAATTTATTTGCCCTTGACCCATGTCTTTGCCTTGATGAACAAAAGAGTGAATTACCCCCAACATTGCAAGGGCCCCCACCCAGTACCAAGACCTTTTATAAAAGCTGTCTGGTCAGCATTCAGCTGTTGTTATTTGTTCTCAGCTGCTGGGTTTTCACTGTTTCCTGGCTTATATTGCTGAGAAATGGGAGGATGGATTTATAAGTACAGTCAGATAACTCGAGTCCATCAGCGCTGCTCTCCAGGGAGCTATGGACGTTGAAAGTACCATGGAGTGCAGTCATTCATTTTCCTCATTTAACCTTTAGCACAGGGATGGATCGGGGTTGTTGGAGGGAACTGTCAGTGTGAGAGCTTGCTGCACGTTATAGATTGCTGAGACAGTAGATAGACATGAGGGGATGATTCAAGTGGCGATGGTGCCTGATGAGGGAGGAGAGAGGGGTGTATTGATCAGTTTTTCTCTGTAACTGAGAATAATGACTTATGCTTTTCAGGCATCATTAGAATTCATCAGCCCCTGTCACATAATTTTGTTGCGCAGAACTCCTTCAATCTGACTTGCTCATGTCAATATACTCTGATTTGCATTAATCTGTTCTGTAGGTGAATTAGCAAGCTCTGATTAAATGGAACAATTCCTACGAGGCAACTGTAAATGTATAACAATTATATGAAGTGAGGATTATGTGCTGTACCTGTCAGCTACCAGATAAGATATAATCTACTTCAATGTTGTTATTTTAACATCATCTCCCCTAATGTATGCTGTTTGTCACAAAAGCTGTATCATTGTATACAATTGATTTTAAAGGCATAAATATAATTTCAGATACTCTAATAAAAGCAGCAGTATTACAACTCAAATGGTAACTCACAATTCCCACATCTAAATTTCTCTTCTCTCTGTCACAAGGGATTGTTCCCCAGTACATCAAAGATAGCCCGATATTAGTGAACTTATGTTTGCGTTGGATAACTAAGGTACCCTGAGGAGGAAGGGAAGTAGGTGCTTTGAAAGATTGGGTGCAATCTCGGGCAGCGATTTATGTGAATGGCACGGTGGCTCAGTGGTTAGCACTGCTGCCTCACAGTGCCAGGGATCCGGGTTTGATTCTACCCTCGGGCGACTGACTGTGTAGAGTTTGTGTATTCTCCCTGTGGGTTTCTAGGTTTCCTCTGGGTGCTCCAATTTCCTCCCACACTCCAAAGATATGCAGATTAGGTGAATTGGCAATGCTAAATTGCCCATAGTGTACAGGGATGTGCGGGGTAGGTGGATGAGCCATAGGAAATACAGGGATAGGATAAGGTGGGATCCTCTTTGATGGGCTGAATGGTCTGCCCTCACACACTGTGGGCATTCTATGGGGCAGTGGGGTGGGCTTCATTTTTAACTCAATCCATGCAAAAGAAATGGACTGAGTGCTCTGTTAAAATTATTCCAAACATTTACTGCCACACCTTCGATTCTTTGCCACTTTTCACTGTTCAGCTTCACGATATTCCGAACAAGACTGAGAAACAAAACATAGAAACAGAGAAAATAAAAACAGGAGGAAGCATCTGACAGTGGCACATAGTTTAAAGATGAGGGATAACCCTTTTCAGACTGAGACAAGAGGAAATGTCTTCGCCCAGAGAGTGGTGAACCTGTGGAATTCATTGCCATAGAAAATATTTGAGACCAAAACATGTGTTTTCAAAAAGGGGGTAAAGGGATGAAGGAGTATGGGGGGAGCAGGTATTAGGGTATTGAGCTTGATAATCAGCTGTGATTATAATGGCAGAGCAAGTTCGAAGGGTCGAATGACCCACTGCTGCTCCATTTTTTATGTTTTTATCGTACATTTCTAAAACTTATAAATAAGTGTCAGCTTTGGGTCTGTTGTGTAAATGCTCCAAAACAAATAGCAACATGTATTGTGCTGTACAACCAGAATGGTTGGCAGGGGTGAAAGGTCAGGCTTGATTGTTCATGCAGAGTATTCTGGGAACTTGTTTGTGGGTGTGTGTATGACTGTCTATCTGTCTGTGAGCCTGTTTGTGTGTATGTGATCTTCTTTCCTGCACTAGCCTCTCCCCATGCCTAATTTGCGATTTAGAATGCACTGCAGATTCATCTTTTTTAAACCATTAATGATTGTCCGGTGGAAAGGGTTACTTAACAGTGTACCAAATACAACAGTCTTGGACTTTGACCTTCAACCTCTGACATAGGTGATTGCGTCAATTACCGTACAAGGCTGTATTTATACACGCTGGGTCTTATATATATAGCTGAAAATATGTTGCTGGAAAAGCGCAGCAGGTCAGGCAGCATCCAAGGAGCAGGAGAATCGACGTTTCGGGCATGAGCCCTTCTTCAGGAATGAGGAAAATGGGCCAAGCAGGCTAAGATAAAAGATAGGGAGGAGGGACTTGGGGGAGGGGCGTTAAAAATGCGATAGGTGGAAGGAGGTCAAGGTGAGCTACCTACACTACACCTCCTCCCACCCTGCCCCCTGTAAAAACGCCATCCCATATTCCCAATTCCTTCATTTCCGCCGCATCTGCTCCCAGAGGACCAGTTCCAATACCGAACAACCCAGATGGCCTCCTTCTTCAAAGACTGCAATTTCCCCCCAGACATGGTCAACAATGCTCTCCACAGCATCTCCTCCACTTCCCGCTCCTCTGCCCTTGAGCCCCGCCCCTCCAATCGTCACCAGGACAGAACCCCACTGGTCCTCACTTACCACCCCACCAACCTCCATATACATCTATTCAGCCGTTGTCATTTCCGCCACCTCCAAACGGATCCCACCACCAGGGATATATTTCCCACCCCTCCCCTATCAGCGTTCCGAAAAGACCACCCTCTCCGTGACTCCCTCATCAGGTCCACACCCCCCACCAACCCAACCACCACTCCCAGCACCTTCCCCTGCAAGAAATGCAAAACTTGCGCCCACACCTCCCCCCTCACTTCCCTCCAAGGCCCCAAGGGATCCTTCCATATCCGCCACAAATTCACCTGCACCTCCACACACACCATTTACTGCATCCGCTGCACCCGATGTGGCCTTCTCTATATTGGGGAGACAGGCCACCTACTTGCGGAATGTTTCAGAGAATACCTCTGGGACACCCAGACCAACCAACCCAACCACCCCATGGCTCAACACTTCAACTCCCCCTCCCACTCCACCAAGGACATGCAGGTCCTTGGACTCCTCCATCGCCAGACCATAGCAACACGACGGCTGGAGGAAAAGCGCCTCATCTTCCGCCTAGGAACCCTCCAACCACAAGGGATGAACTCAGATTTCTCCAGTTTCCTCATTTCCCCTCCCCCCACCTTGTCTCAGTCAAATCCCTCGAACTCAGCACCGCCTTCCTAACCTGCAATCTTCTTCCAGACCTCTCCGCCCCCACCCCCACTCCGGCCTATCACCCTCACCTTAACCTCCTTCCAACTATCGCATTTCCAATGCTCCGCCCCCAAGTTCCTCCTCCCTACCTTTTATCTTAGCCTGCTAGGCACACTTTCCTCTTTTCTGAAGAAGGGCTCATGCCCGAAACGTCGATTCTCCTGCTCCTTGGATGCTGCCTGACCTGCGCTTTTCCAGCAACACATTTTCAGCTCTGATCTCCAGCATCTGTAGTCCTCACTTTCTCCTCTTATATACATATCCAAACATTTCCTCAATCAGCAACCTCGGGCCTTCCGACTTGGACATCACTGAGATCCCACCTGGAAAATCCACTGGGACATTCCTGATGGCTTTTGCCCGAAACGTCGATTTTACTGCTCCTCGGATGCTGCCTGAACTGCTGTGCCTTTTCCAGCACCACTCTAATCCAGCACCTGGGATATAGCCGAGTGTTAGTCACAAAGAGATTGTTGAGGCCAGGGTTATTGTCCCACCAGCAGAGAAAATTGAAAGGTGAAATGATAGAGAAGTATCAAATTATGAGGGGCATAAATAGGGTAGAGAAGAAGAAGCCTTTCCCCTTAATGGAATGACCACAGGGAATCAACTAACATGAAGTGCAGCAAGTTTAGAGGAGATGTGAGGAAAAGCTTTTTGTGACCAGTGGAGTGCCACAAGGATCAGTGATGGGTCCTCTACTTTTTGTCATTTACATAAATGATTTGGATGTGAGCATAAGAGGTACAGTTAGTAATTGGAGGTGTAGTGGACTCAGATTACAACAGGATCTTGATCAGATAGGCCAATAGGCTGAGAAGTGGCAGATGGAGTTTAATTCAAATAAATGCGAGGTGCTGCATTTTGGGAAAGCAAATCTTAGCAGGATTTATGCACTTAATGGTAAGGTCCTAGGGAGTGTTGCTGAACAAAGAGACCTTGGAGTACAGGTTCATAGCTCCTTGAAAGTGGAGTCGCATGTAGATAGGATAATGAAGAAGGCATTTGGTATGCTTTCCTTTATTGGTCAGAGTATTGAGTACAGGAGTTGGGAGGTCATGTTGCGGTTGTACAGGACATTGGTTAGGCCACTGTTGGAATATTGCGTGCAATTCTGGTCTCCTTCCTATCGGAAAGATGTTGTGAAACTTGAAAGGGTTCAGAAAAGATTTACAAGGATGTTGCCAGGATTGTAGCATTTGAGCTATAGGCAGAGGCTGAATAGGCTGGGGCTGTTTTCTCTGGAGCCTCGGAGGTTGAGGGGTGACCTTATAGAAGTTTCCAAAACTATGAGGGGCATGGAGAGGTTAAATAGGCAAAGTCTTTTCCCTGGTGTGGGGGAGTCCAGAACTAGAGGGCATAGGTTTAGGGCGAGAGGGGAAAGATATAAAATAGACCTACGGGGCAACTTTTTCACACAGAGGGTGACGCCCTCATCTGTGAATGAATAAATATATTTAAAAAAGCACTGCACTGATCTCAGAAACCACTGCGGGGTTCATTAAACAAACATATTCAAAAAAATTATCAGATGGTAAATAGTGAGGAGTATAACCCTAGACACAGGAGGTTATAGATGGGCTGGTTACTGGCAAGTGGAATTCAATCTGGAAAAGTGTGTGGTGATGCAATTGGACAGGACAAACAAGGCAAGTGGGTACAGGATGTGCAGTTGGAGCCTGGAAAGCACTTAAGGTCAGAGGGACCTTGCTGTGTGTGTACCTTCCGGTATCAGGACAGGTGGATAAAGTGATGATGAACATATATGGGATACTTGCCTTAATTAGCTGGTGCACAGAATGTAAGAACAGGGCGGTGATGTTGGCACTGTATAAGAAGTTGGTTAGGCTGCAGCTAGTGTGTGCAGTTCTGAATTTCACTTCACAGGAGGGACAGCACTGAAGAGGGTGCAGAGGAGATGCACCAGGAAACTGGCTGTACTGATAAGTTTCAGTTATGAAGAGAGAGTGGACAGATTGTTTTCCTTTGAACAGAGGTGATTGAGATGTATAAAATGATAACTGGCATAGATAAAACGTTCAAGAAGAATTGCTGCCTTGATGGAGGAACAGTGACCAGGGGCATAAATTTAAAATAAGGGAAGTAGGTTTGGATGAGATGTTGGGAAGGTCTTTCACGCGGGGGCTGGTAGGAATTGGAATTCAGTGCCTATAAGAGTGGTTCAGGCAGATACCCTTATAACATTTAAGACGTATTGCATTTAGATGTGCATTTGCAATACCACGCATACAAGGCTATGGACCAAGTGCTAGAAAACGGGATTAAAATAATAGCATGGTTGTTTTTGAGCAGTGTCGATGTGATGGACTGAAGGGCCTTTCTCTGTGCTGTAGATCCCTGTAACTAATGAGGTAGGTGCCGGTGTTGGACTGGGGTGGACAAAGTCAGAAGCTACACAATACCAGGTTATAGAGCAACAAGTTTATATGAAATCACAAGCTTCTGGAGTCCTGCTCCATTGTCAGCTGAAGTCACTTCACCTGATGAACGAGCAGTGGTTTCACATAATCCTGGTGTTGTGTGACTTCTAACTTTACTTAAGTAATGCCACTCGAGCTGAGCTGCCATTGGGATAGGAGTATGATGGTATAATGGTCATATAACTGGTAATCCAACGCCCCAGGCTAATGTTTTGGAGACATGGGTTCAAATCCACAATGGCAGGTGGTGAAATTTGCATTTTTAAAATGCTAGTCTAACTATGACCATGTAATCTTTGTCAATTGTTACTTAACAACAGAAGGAAATCTGCCACCCTTGCTCAGTCTGACCCACAGATTCTTGTCTTTAATCTGCTCTCTGGGCAATTAGATGGTAAATGCTGATAAGTGGGGTTTGTGTAGTTTGGTGTTTGTAGATCAGCAAAGACATGGTGGACCAAAGGATCTTTGCTATATGTTTGATGGTTCAGTGGTTAGCACTGCTGTCTCACAGCACCAGGGACTCGGGTTTGATTCCCGCCTCAAGCAACAGTCTGTGTGGAATTTGCACATTCTCCCCGTGTCTGCGTGCGTTTTCTCCGGGTGCTCCAGTTTCCTCGCATATTCCAAAAAAAGATATGCAGGTCAGGTGAATTGGCCATGCTAAATTGCCCATATCGTTAGGTGCATTAGTCAAGGGTAAATGTCGGGAAATGAGTTTGGATGGGTTTTTCTTCGGAGGGTTGATGTGGACTTGTTGGGCCGAAGGGCGTGTTTCCATTCTGGAGAGATTCTAATCAAATCAAATCTACTGTCAATCTCTTTTCTGTCCTTTCCCTATAACCTTAATTCCCCGACTGATCAAGAATCTGTCTATCTCAGCACCACATGTACACAAGGACTCTGCCCCCACAGCTCTGTGTGGCAAGCAGTTCCAAAGAATCACAGCCCTTGTGAACCCTCTGCAAAGTTCCAACGTTCAGCATTGTTCTGAAATCGAGAAATCCCTCAATCTCTTTGCAACTCTCTCTTCTCTTAAAATGCATTTAAATTTGCCCAAGGACAATAGAAATAGAAGCAGGAGGAGGTTTGTCAGTACCAACATATATCCCTTGATATATTTTGAATATGAAGGGCTTTTGCCTGAAACGTCAATTTTCCTGCACCTCGGTTACTGCCTGACCTGCTGTGCTTTTCCAGCAACACTCTAATCTTGACTCTGATCTCCAGCATTGCACTTTTGTCTATATTTTGAATATGTACAAATCTTTTGATAACTTTCTTGAGCATCCTCAATGCTACAATCCTTTGGATGGCCCATAAGACTTAAAGCAGAAATACAACATCTTATTCTGAGATTATGTTCAGTGGTCCTATATGCTCCAGCAATGAGAGACAGCTTTTCTGCATATACCTTATCGAAACCCTTCAGAATCTTGTATAGTTCAATAAGATTCACCTCTCACTCTTCTAAACTCCAATAAGAATAGGCCCAATCTACTCAACCTCTCTTCAGAAGACAGACCCTCCATACCTACTATCAGCCTGGTGAACTTTCTGTGGTCTGCCTCCAATACGGTGGCTCAGTGGATAACAATGCTACCTCACAGCGCCAGGGACTCGTGACTGTTGGTTACGAGTTGACTGTCCATGTGGAGTTTGCACACTCTCCCCTGTGTCTGCGTGGGTTTCCTCTGGGTGCTCCAGTTTCCTCCCACAATCCAAAGATGTGCAGGTTAGGTGAAATGGCCAAGGTAAATTGTCCATAATGTTCAGAGATGTGTAGGTTAGGTGCATTGGTCAGGGAAAATGTGGAGTATTAGGGGAATGGGTCTGGCTGGGTTACACTTCAGAGGGTCAGTGTGGACTTACTGGGCCGAAGGGCCTGTTTCTACACTGTAGAGGTACTATGAAAGGTAAGGGGCCCAAAACTGTTCACAGTACCCCAGCTATGGAATGACTAGTGCCTTGTACAGTTTTAGCAAAACCAAACTACTTTTATTCTACATTCCCTTTGCAATGATAGAGAATTCCCAAAGGTTCAGCATCCTCAGAGTGGAGAAGTTCCTCCTCATCTCAGCTCTAAATGTTCTGCCCGTTGTGCAGACAGTGTCTTCTGGTTACAAGTCCCCAACCGGGCGGGGGGGGGGGGGTAACAACATTTTGAAGCCTGTAAGGATTTTCTTTATTTGATTGTGATCACCTCACATTCTCCTCACCTCCAGACAAACCAGGCCCAGTTAACCAGCCCCAGTTAACTTAATAAAACCCAAAAAAAGCTGCAGATGCCGCAAATCAGAAACAAAAACAGAAGTTGCTGGAAAAGCTCAGCAGGTCTGGCAGCATCTACCTAGAGAAAATCAGAATTAACGTTTCTGGTGCGGTGACCCTTCCTGGAGATGCTATCAGACCTGCTGAGCTTTTCCAGCAATTTCTGTTTTTGTTCTAGTTAATTTAATCTTTCCCTCCATCCCAAGAATTAGTTGCTGAAGCTTTGCTACATTCCTTATTGGGCTGCTATATCTTTCCGTAGGGAAGAAACATTTTGGTAAACACCTCCACTGTGTCTGTGTCAAGTTGATCTCATCATGTGCCTGTGAAGTGCCTTCAGATGTTTTTCAAGATAAAGGATGCTATAGAAATGCAAGTAATGACTGCAGGGGCTTGAAGGTTTCTCTGGGGACCTGCTGTTCTGTAGCTGTCTGTATCAGTTAGCATTTCCAGTCATCCATTGGGAGAAATGTCAAAAAAAAACAGTTTAAGTTGATGCACGAGTGTACTTACAATAAATATTTATCACAGCTCTGGGGATAAAAAATCATTTTTTAAATGTAGCAAAATCCAAGTCTAAAAGTGGATACCTGCATCGACCAATCATTATAACTGCTGCCCGATTGTTCAGAGAAGTGAACACATTTATGATTTTTGATTTAGCGCTGTGATTTTTTTTCAGGCGATTTCTGGACACTTTGACATTGTATTCGAGAAGAATTGCAGCAATAAGGTGAGAGCCCTGACCTTGCAAATAATCTGATGTTCGTCAAATTAATTCTCAAGAGCTGATTCCCTAACAAGACACTTTGTCACGGAATCCTGCCGTGCAGAGTGATGTTTGGCCCACAGTTTAGGTTACTTAGATTACTTACAGTGTGGAAACAGGCCCTTCGGCCCAACAAGTCCACACTGACCCTCCGAAGGGCAACCCACCCAGATCCATTCCCATACATTTACCCCTTCACCTAACACTATTGGCAATTTAGCATGGCCAATTCACCTAACCTGCACATTTTTGGACTGTGGGAGGAAACCGGAGCACCCGGAGGAAACCCACGCAGACACGGGGAGAGTGTGCAAACTCCACACAGACAGTTGCCCGAGGCGGGAATTGAACCCGGGTCTCTGGCGCTGTGAGGCAGCAGTGCTAACCACTGTGCCACCGTGCCGCTTCTTTGTACGAGATATCGAAACAATTTTACTCCCCAACTCTTTCCCCATATTCATTCCCTTTTCAGTGCCGTATACAATTGCCCTTTGAAAGTCACGATTGGATTTGTCTGAACCAGCAGTAGCTGTTCCTTGAATAAGCTCCACATTTCAGTTGTGCCCATCCCCTGCAATTTCCTTCCCCATCCTGTGCATCCTAAATTATGCCTAATCGCATCATAATTGCCTTTCCCCCAGCAATAACTCTTACCCTGCGGTACATACCTATCCCTTTCCATCGGTAAACATAACCGAATTGTGGTCACTATCACCCAAGTGCTCACCTACCTCCAAATCTAACACCTGGCTGGGTTCTTTACCCAGTACCAAATTTAATGTGACCTCGCTCCTTATTGACCTGTCTACACACTGTGTCAGGAATCCCTCCTGCACACATTGGACAAAAACTGACCTATCTAAAGAACTCACATGGTAGTATTTCCAGTCAATATTTAGGAAGTTAACAACTAAGATAACAATTATCCAGAAACATCTTTGCTATCCTTCCCTCTACATCTCTGGAACTATTCAGAGGCCTATAGAAAACTCCCAAAGGGTGACCTCTCCTTTCCTGTTTCTAACCTCAGCCCATGCCACCTCAGTAGTGGAATCCTTTCTGCTACTGGCATACTGTCCTTGATTAACAATGCTACTGCCCCCCCCCCCCACCCCATTTTTACTATCTTCTCTGTTCTTAGTGAAACATCTAAATCCTGCAACCTGATTTTGATAAGGTTCCACGTGGGAGACTGATAGCATAGGCAAGAGCCCATGAAATTTAAGGAGATTTGGCTAATTGGTTCCAGGATTGGCTGAGGGGCAGGAAGCAGACGGTGATAATCCATGGGGTGGTTTTGTGACTGGAACTTTGTATCCATTAGAGTTACGAACAGATCAGTTTTGAGGCCCATGCTGGTCGTAATTTAAATTTGAACAGCATTTAAAAGGCATCTGGATGAGTCTATAAATAAGAAGGGTTTAAGACCATAAGACATAGAAACATAAATGAGGCTGTTCAGCCCATTGAATCTGTTCTGCCATTCAACCATGGCTGATAAGTTTCTCAACTCCATTCTCCCACTTTCTCCCCATAAGCCTTGATCCCCTTCTCAGTCAAGGACCTAGCTATCTCAGTCTTAAATATTCTCAATGACCTGGCCTCCACAGCCTTCTCCACAGACTGACTCCGAGCTGGCTGGCTACAGCCAGTGCGCTGTGCACAGGTAAACAAAGAATGACTTGGTGACGGGATACCAGCTTCTATGCAGTTATTTCATACATCGACTGTCTGCTTCCTGTTTAGCCAGCCAGTCTTCTGTTCATGAGAACATCCTCCATACCATGAACTTTCATTTTCCAAGATAGCCTTCCATGTGGCACTTTAACAAATGCCTTCTGTAAATCTTAAGTGCGAGACCTCAGCCTGTTTTCCTTTATTCACTGCAGGCAGTACCTCCTCAAAGCACTAAAACAAACTGGTCAAACATGATTTGCCCTTGATAAAGCCAAATATTTTCCCACAAAGGAAAGCAACCTTCCCATATCTACCCTTGGCAAGTCCACTAGGAATCTTGTATGTTTCAATAAGGTCACCCTTGTCAAATACTCGAACTTTGCTGAACTTTCAACAGTAGCAAAGCAATCAGGCGGTCCTGGAAACACTCACAAGAACATCAGAACTAGGAGCAGGAGTAGGCCGTCTGGCCCTTTGAGCCTGCTTCGCCATTCAATAAGACCATGGCTGATCTTTCCAAGGACTCAGCTCCACTTACCCGACCTCACTCTATCCTCCTGACTGAGATACAGACTCTTTAAAGGGAGCAGGCCTGTTGGTGTTGTAAACCGTTTGTGATTTTTTTTTGTGTATTTCCAGTGGTAGTGCAGTGCCGGTACATTGCTCACTGGCTACTTCCGAACTCTCCCTTTCAGGTCATGTTCTCCACAGGCCCAGGAAGCACCGAAACGCATTGGAAGCAAACTGTCTTTCTCCTTGAGCAGCCGGTCTTGGTGAGAAAAGGTAAATGATTTATCCCGCATGTTCCCAGATACAGAGCTGAGGCATTCCAAAGGCACATGGCTTTGGTGTTGGCATATTTTGTTTTCACGTGGAATGCAGCAAGATGAGCATTTGTCGCTTGTACCTAATCCTGAGGGATTTAAGAGTCATCTACATTGCTGAGAGTTCGGAGTTACATGGAGGCCAGACCAGGTAAGGATGGCAGGTAACTTT
The DNA here is from genome assembly GCF_037043375.1 of Chiloscyllium plagiosum. NCBI lineage: Eukaryota > Metazoa > Chordata > Chondrichthyes > Orectolobiformes > Hemiscylliidae > Chiloscyllium > Chiloscyllium plagiosum. The sequence continues at coordinate 7,528,432 of NW_028270156.1, forward strand.
TCTGAGAAGACATTAGTGGCCTAGATGGGTTTTTATGATAATTGCAGCTTTGTCAACATTGGGCTACATATTGTTTTTAAGCCATATTCCACAAATTCAAATTTCATCATCTGCTGAGGCTTTAAACGCACGTCACCAGAGCATTAGCCTTAAGCTCTGTATTTCCACCCCAGTGATATAACCACTACGCCACTGCTTCTTAGCTTTTTGGCTAAGATCGGATCAGGCTATATATTACCACCCTTGTGACATAACCACTGGGCCACTGCCTCTTACCTTTTTGGCCAAGATCAGATGTAATGTTCTGATGGATAACATCAGGAGTCACAGTGTCTTGACTCATTTTTTCCTCTATTAATCACTGTGACCTGCTTTTAAGAACCAGCTTTATGTGAATTTAATGGGTTGGCTAGCACACACCTTGAATACCTTTCAGTGTGAATGGCAGGGATTTGAGTAATGGTAGAATGATGAGCCCTGACTGTCCAGTGTGTATTCAAAGATTAACCTGGTTCGGTGCCAGTTGAAAGATTTAGCCAGCTGCCCACCACTTTGAATTTTACCTTGAGAAATCTCTGTATTGCATCAAATGAATTAAATAGACAGATGTGAACAGACTACATTCCCTCTGGTTAAGACTCAAAGCTGAAGGATAGTGACACTCCTTTTCAACCTCATCAAATGCAGCATCTTAAACAAACTGTGACTGAAGTTCAGCAAATTCCATCTGTCTGAACTGAGCTTTAAAACAGATGACATTCTGACTATTGAGAGACAAATATCTCTCAAATGTACTCAATTTATTTTTACATTTTTGTACCATCATTGATGTTTCTGTTTCATCAATATATGCTGCTTATGCTTTGTGAGTAAAGTTGTATTTGCCGTTGGAGCAAATAGGTATACAAATCTCTTAGGGACCTAGAATGCAAAAAATAGGTCAAGGTACCCTCTAGCCTTCCCTATTTCATAGCTTTGTTCCTTATCTGATGAAAGTTATTCATGCAACAAAAGTTTAACAGACTAATTCCTAGGATGGCAGAGAGACAGGATCGGTTAGAGCTGTATTCACTGGAGTTTAGAAGAATAAGGGGGATCTCGTAGAAACTATAAAATTCCCATAGGACAAGACAGGGTAAACACAGGTGACTAGACCCAAGGGTCACAGTTTAAGGACATAGGGTAAGCTATGTAGGACAGACGAGAAATTTCTTCACTCAGGAAATGGTGTGCATGTGGAATTCTCTGCCACAGAAAGTGGTTCAGGCCAAAGCATTGAATGTTTTCAAGATGTTCTTGCAGCTAAAGGGATCATATGGTATAGAGCGATTGAGGGAAGAGGGTACTGAGTTGGATGATCATCCATGATCACATTGAATGGAGGATCAGGCTCAAAGGGCTGAATGGTGTACTCCTGCTCCTACTTTCTATGTTCAATAAGATGACAGAGAGCTTCTTGAAGAGGGGATCATTTCCTTTGGGTTATGATAGTGTTACCTCCCGCTCACTCCTACCTTCTCATTCAGATGCTTGTATATCACTTGCATGTCTCAGCTTCCCATTCATGTCTTCCCCATGATCAGTGCAGCCAAAAAACAATCGTTTTCTCAGTCAACATTTTGTCTGGTTTGGGGTTTCAAGCTTAGAACGCTTTGAAATTAAGGCATTAACCAAGCTCAGGCATTCATGTTTTATCAAGTCATGAGGGGTGTAGATAAGGTTAATGGTAGGTGTCTTTTCCCTCGGATGGGAGATTTCAAAACTGGGGGCACTTTTTTAAGTTGAGAGGAGAGAGATTGAAAAAAGACACAAAGGGCAATTTATTTTAACACCGAAGGTGGTTTGCGTTTGAAATGAACTTCCTGAGTAAGTGGTGGATGCAGGTACTATTACAATGTTTAAAAGACATTTAGATAAGCATGAGAAGGAAAGGCTTGGAGGGATATGGGCCGGCAGCAGGAAAGTGGGACGAGTGTAGTTGGGATTATGTTTAGCATGGACTGGTTGGACCAAAGGGTCTGTTTCTGTGCTGTAGGACTCTATGACCCGATATTAAAGGAAAATTTTATTTGTGCCGAGCCCAGTGATAGGTACAGGAGGTCGTTTCTCTGGTAGAGACCTGTAAATGTTTTGCCACTGGTTGATAATGACGGTTCAAAGGACAGTTGAAGAAAACGAATGTCAAGTTTCAGCATGTGTGCTGAGGCAAGATTAATTGCTGCTTTCATGCCAAAAACCCTATCTCTAATAATTCATTTAGTAGATTGCAAATCCACCCACTCGTTTTGGTTGAAAGCTGGAAATTATTTAATATTTATTGAACATTTTTAAACAATGTTTTAAAGAAAAAAACAGCAGCTACAAATGTTCCTTAATTATTGACACTGAGGAACAAGCCTTTTAATGACAAGCTGAATGTTTTGTGATATACAGGCGATAGTCCTTCAGTGTACTGGAGTTCAGGCTTGTTGGTGACATGAGTTTGACATTACATAATGAGTGCTGCACTTTGATTGAAGTACATTGTCATCAGGCAGAAATGTGAATGAACAGAACCAATGACGATTTGAACAGAACAAATTGGAGCAAGATTTGCAATTGCAAATGATGTTGTAAGCTGAATGAGTTAGTTATCCCCATGCCATTATGACTTGGAGCAATATCTTCACTGTCACTGGGTCAACAATTTGGAATTCTCTTGCCAACAGCACTATGAGTGTCCCTATAGCACATGGACTGCAGCAGCTCAAGGAGGCAATTCACCACCGCCTCATCCAGGCCAATGAGGAATGGGCAACAAATGCTGGTCATTCCTATATTGTTCACATCCCATGAACAAATAAATAAGAAAATAATTTCCTTCTCATACCCAAAAGTCAAATGCTTGCACGACTGCAGTAATCATGTTGTCAATGTTTTTCTTCTCTCGGAATGGAATTATTTGTTTGAACACTGCAGTACATTGACTAATTGGTGCAATGTTCATCAGTTTTGTTCGAAAAGATTTTGTCTGAGAAGCAGTGAAACAAAAGATGGAATGAACTCTCAATAACACTGAATATTGGATTAGTTCCATGAACCAAATTATTTTTAACCAGTGAAATAGCAAAAACTCTATTTGAAAAACATAGTATTTATACGTGAATATTTAGTCAGGATTTGTTCATAAGGAGCTAATAACATGATCCTTTTCTTTAATTCCTTCAACAATTTTATTAGAACATCATTTTCAAAAGTCAATCTTCTAATTTCAAAGTGCATTTTCTATGATATAATTGTAGAGCTAGCTTTAAAATTTTACATGTACACTGCAAGTATCCTTTTCCATTGTAAAGCACAGCTTTGATCTGAAATTGTCTCTTGTGGCATTAGGCATTTAATTGAGATTTTACATCCGTCATTGGCTTTCTGCCTATTTGGTGTCTTGGGTAAATCCCTGCTTGCAGCAAGATCCCAGAAGCCCCTTGTTCAGTGATGTGTGCAGAGCGTTCTCTGTAATACTATTTTTCATCCATTGATGCTTCTTCACATTATTTTGCATGAGGGTCTCTTTCAGCGTGCGTCACTCTGGGAGCAGGCGAGATGGTTCTTGCAAGCCCAGTGTGTACATTTAGTGAACCATTGCTGACTTCTTCATGAATTTCAATTCCCTGTTAATCTGCATGCAGTAAAATGTACAGTGCAGTCTACCTACAGCCGAAGGTGGAAGATAAGAGTGGAGTGACGCAGCTAAGCCCGAGCAAGACTCTGCACTGCTGCATTTGAGAGCATCAGAGCTGCAAAAATAAAATCCCTCTCATTACATCAAGATGACATTGACAAATTGCTCTACTCAGCCCTGATATAATGCGGGTCCCTGTTAATTCTTCCGAGGAGGATGCCTTCTAAATGTACCAGGCAGGCAAGTCTAGGGAGCAGATGCACGTGATTATGTCTTTACTGCCCGTATTTTTCCAGGAATTCATGTTGAAGTTCTTTGGAACATAAATGTGCTATTCTGTCAGGCTGCTGTGATCTAACAGTCACATTCTGAAAAGAGAAGTTTCGATAATAATTAAGCATACATATTTTACTTTAATGCACTGAACTGCAACTTTGACATAAGTTATGATTTCCACTATTAAATTACCCCCTCAACCCCACCTCCCCCGCCAACCTGTGCGTAATTGCACATTGTCCTTCACATGTCATTGCAGGAACTGTTGACAAATATTTGACACACTTGATTTTGTTTTTAGGCTTGATGGACTAGGCTATTTAGGTTTGGTGTGTTTGAGAAAGAGTTTTATGATTGCTGACTTGCAGTTGGTCAGAGTTCTGGCAATTTGAATCCATTGTACATGTGTGCAGTGATTGCTGTGAGCTGGAGAGAAGCACGTCCAAGCAGTAACACACTGTACTGCAGTAATGTTGAGGCTGTGAATTTTCTCAGGTCAAGACTATTCCTAGAACAAGGCTGCAGCAGCTGGGATCGCTGGCTATTTGTGGTCTTGTCCTGCGGATCATCTCATTCATTTCAAAAGAAACATAGGAGATGGAGTGGGAGTAGGCCATTCAGCCCCTTCAAGCCTGTTCTACCATTCAGTATGATCATGGTTGATCATCGAGCTCAATATCCTAATCCCACTCTCCCCCCATATTCCTTGATCCCTTTGGCCACTTAGACTTATAGAGATGTACAGCACGGAAACAGACCCTTTAGTCCAACTTGTCCATGCCGACCAGATATCCCAACCCAATCTAGTCCCACCTGCCAGCACACGGCCCATAACCCTCCAAGCCCTTCCTATTCATATACCCATCCAGACGCCTTTTAAATGTTGCAATTGTACCAGCCTCCACCACTTCCTCTGGTAGCTCATTCCATACACGTACCACCCTCTGCATGAAAACGTTGCCCCTTAGGTCTCTTTTATCTTTCCCCTCTCTCCCTAAACATGTTCACCCTCTAGCTCTGGACTGCCCCACCCCTAGGGAAAAGACCTTGTCTATTTATCCTATCCATGCCCCTCATAATTTTGTAAACCTCTATAAGGTCACCCCTCAGCCTTCAACACTCCAGGGAAAACAGCCCTAGCCGATTCAACCTCTCCCAATAGTTCAAATCCTCCAACCCTGGCAACATTCTTGCCAACCTTTTCTGAACCCTTTCGAGTTTCAGAACATCCTTCCCCTATTCCATGCAATATTCCAAAAGTGGCCTAACCAATGTCCTGTACAGCTGCAACATGACCTCCCAACTCCTGTATTCAATACTCTGACCAAAAAAGGAAAGCATACTAAACACCTTCTTCACTATCCTATCCAGCTGCCACTCCACTTTCAAGGAGCTATGAACCTGCACTCCAAGGTCTCTTTGTTCAGCAACACTCCCTAGGACCTTACCATTAAGTGTATAAGTCCTGCTAAGATTTGCATTCCCAAAATTCAGAACCTCACATTTATCTAAATTAAACTCCATCTGCCACTTCTCAGCCCATTGGCCCATCTGATCAAGATCCCATTGTAATCTGAGGTAACCTTCTTCGCTGTCCACTACACCTCCAATTTTGGTGTCATCTGCAAACTTACTAACTATACCTCTTAAGCTTACATCCAAAGCATTTATATAAATGTCGAAAAGTAGTGGACCCAGCATCGATCCTTATAGCACTCCACTGGTCACAGGCCTCCGGTCTGAAAAACAGCCCGCTACCACCATCCTCTGTCTTCTACCTTTGAGCCAGTTCTGTATCCAAATGGCCAGTTCTCCCTGTATTCCATGAGATCTAACTTCGCTAATCAGTCTCCCACAGGGAATCTTGTCGAACGCCTTACTGAAGTCCATATAGGTCATGTCCACCGTTCTGCCCTCAACAATCCACTTTGTTACTTCTTCAAAAACTCAATCAAGTTTGTGAGACATGATTTCCCATACACAAAGCCATGTTAACTATCCCTAATCAGTCCTTGTCTTTCCAAATACATGTACATCCTGTCCCTTAGGATCCCCTCCAACAACTTGCCCACCAACAATGCTAGGCTCCCTGGTCTGTAGTTCCCTGGCTTGTCATTACCACCCTTCGTAAACAGTGGCATCATGTTAGCCAACCTCCAGTCTTCTGGCACATCACCTGTGACTATCGATGATACAAATATCTCAAAAGGGGCCCAGCAATCACTTCCTGAGCTTCCCACAGAGTTCTCGGGTGCACCTGATCAAGTCCTGGGGATTTATCCACTTTTATGTGTTTCAAGACATCCAGCACCTCCTCCTCTATAGTATAGACATTTTTATAGATGTCACCATATATTTCCCTGCAGTCTATATCTTCCATATCCTTTTCCACAGTAAACACTGATGCAAAACACTTATTTCGTATCTCCCCCATTTTCTGCGGCTCCACACAAAGGCCGCCTTGCTGATCTTTGAGGGGCCCTATTCTTTCCCTAGTTACCCTTTTGTCCTTAATGTATTTATAAAAACCCTTTCAATTCTCCTTAACTTTGTTTGCCAAAGCTATCTCATGTACCCTTTTTGCCCTCCTGATCTCTCTCTTAAGTATACTCCTACTACCTTTATACTCTTCTAAGGATTCACTAGATCTATCCTGTCTATACCTGACATATGCTTCTTCTTTTTCTTAACCAAACCCTCAATTTCTCTAGTCATCCAGCATTCACTATACCTACCAGCCTTTCCTTTCACCCTGACAGGAATATACTGTCTCTGGACTCTCGTTATCTCATTTTTGAAGGCTTCCCATTTTCCAGCCATCCGTTTACCTGCGAACATCTGCCACCAATCAGTTTTTGTAAGTTCTTGCCTAATGCCATCAGAATTAGCCTTTCTCCAATTTAGAACTTCAACTTTTAGATCTGGTTTATCCTTTTCCATCGCTATTTTAAAATTAATAGAATTATGGTCGCTGGCCCCAAAGTGTGTCCCCACTCAGTCACCTGCCCTGCCTTATTTACCAAGAGTAGGTCAGATTTTGCACCTTCTTTAGTAGGTACATCCACATATTGAATCAGAAAATATTGTGGGCGGCACGGTAGCACAGTGGTTAGCACTGCTGCTTCACAGCGCCAGAGACCCGGGTTCAATTCCCGCCTCAGGCGACTCTCTGTGTGGAGTTTGCACGTTCTCCCCGTGTCTGCGTGGGTTTCCTCCGGGTGGTCCGGTTTCCTCCCACAATCCAAAAATGTGCAGGTTAGGTGAATTGGCCACGCTAAATTGCCCGTAGTGTTAGGTGAAGGGATAAATGTAGGAGAATGGGTCTGGGTTGGTTACGCTTCGGCGGGTCGGTGTGGACTTGTTGGGCCGAAGGGCCTGTTTCCACACTGTAAGTAATCTCATCTAATCTCATCTAATCTAATCAAAATTTTCTTGACAACAGTTAACATAATGAAATCGCTTGAAACTTCACAATATTTTGGCATTTACCACTTTCTATGGCAGTGAATTCCATGGGCTCACCACTCTCTGAATGGAGGAATTTCTCCTCATCTCAATCCTAAAAGATTTACCTCTCCTCCTCAAACTGTGACCCCCTGGTTCTGGACCCCCTCACCATCGGGAACATCCTTCTTGTCTCTAACCTGTCTAGAATTTTATAGGTTTCTTTGAGATCCCTCCCCATTCTTGTAAACTGCAGTGAATGCAATCCTAACCAACCCAACCTCTCGTCATACATCAGTCCTGCCTTCCCAAAAATCAATTAGGTAAATCTTTGATGCACTCCCTCTATGGCAAGAACGTCATTCCACGGGTAAGGAGACCAAAACTGTACACAATATTCCTGGTGTGGCCTCACCAATATCATGTATAATTGCAGCAAGACATCCTTCCCTCTGCACTCGAATCCCCTCACTGTGAAGACCAACATCCAGATTGTCGTCTTCACTGCCTGTTGCAGTTGCACGCTTACTTTCAGCGAGACCCTCAGGGCTCTTTAAACATTTGCTCAATTTACAGCCATTTATATAATAAAATGCCTTCCTACTTTCTGCTGCCAATAATAGATAACCACACATTTATCCACACTATGCTGTATTTGTGCACTCACTCAACCTGTCCAAATCACACTGCAACATCTCTGCATCCTCCTCACTGCTCACTCTTCCACCCAGCTTTGTGTCATCTGCAAATTTTGAAACACATTTAGTTCCCTCATTCTAAATCATTAACCTATATTGTGAATAGCTGATCCCTGTGATACACCAGTAGTTACAGCCTGCCATTCAGAAAAAGTCACATTTATTCCCACTCTGTTGCTTGTCTGCCATTCCTTGAACCTGTATCTGTTGCTGGATTGAAGCGAAGGTTTACGAGGATATGTTAAATGAAACTGAAGTAATGTACTCATGTGGGAGGTACTGTATAATGGTAATATCTTTGGGCGAGGTGGTTCAGTGATAGTGTCCCTACTTCTGAGCCCAGAATCCAACTTGCTCCAGATATGTATCATAACATCACTGAACAGATTGATTAGAAAATATCTGTCTTTAACCCTGAAGCCTAGGCTAATCCTGTGGAGGTATGGGTTCAGATGTGACCATGATAAAAACATTTAGGTGCTTATTAATATTTATTATTCACAATGTTTTGTTTTAGTCACATGTCACCATGGCAGATTGTGTAATTTAAAATCAGTTCATAAAATCTGGAGTTGAAAGCTAGTTTCAGATTGGTGACCATGAGCTTATCATTGACTGTTTTTGAAACTCTGCTGGTTTATGAATGCTGTTTTGGGAATGAAACCTGCCATTGTACTCAGTCAGACCTACCTGCGATACCAGACCCACAGCAATGTGGTTGACTCATGGCCTAACAAGCTAGAGGGCTCAGAAATGCTAGTCTTGCCAATGACATCCACATCCTATGAAAGATTAACACAAGAGTTGGTACAGTTCATCACAAGAGTTTCTATGTCATATGGTTGGAGGTTTTTCTTTTGTTTTTGTTTGTTCATGGGATGTGGGCATTACCTGCCAGGCTAGCCTGTATTGTCCATCTCTAATTTCCCAAAGGCAGTCAAGAGTCAACCCACATTGCTGTGGGTCTGGAGTCAGGTGTAGGCCAGACCAGGTAAGGAGAGCACAGATGAGAGTGGTACTGGAAAACTAGGATTCCTGGTGAAGGGCTCCGGCCCGAAACATCGATATTCCGGCCCCCCCCCTCCCATTTATCTCTCCACCCCCGAGGCTCCCTGCCTCATTCCTGATGAAGGGTTTTGCCCGAAAAGTCGATTTTCCTGCTTCTCGGATGCTGCCTGATCTGCTGTGCTCTTCCAGCAACACACTCTCAGCACTAGTGCTGGAAAAGCATAGCAGGTCAGGCAGCATCCGAGAAGCAGGAAGATCAACTTTTCGAGCAATAGCCCTTCATCAGCAATGAGGCTGGGTGCCTCAGGGTGGAGAGATAAATGGGAGGCGGGTGGGGCTGGTGGGAAGATGGATGGAAGTGGGGTAAAGGTGATAGGTCGGAGAGGAGGGTGGAGTGGACAGGTGGGAAGGAAGATGGACACTCTCAACTACTTTGCCCCCAACCCCACTCATCTCCCATTTATCTCTCCACCTCCAAGATGCTCAGTCTCATTCCTGATAAAGGGCTTTTGTCCAAAAAGTTAATTTTCCTGGTCCTTGGATGCTGCTTGACCTGCTGTGCTATTCCAGCACTACTCCAATCTTGACTCTAATCTCCAGCATCTGCAGTACCCACTTTAACCAAGTAAGGAGAGCAACTTAATTCCATAAATGACATTAGATAATCTTTGGAAAATTGATAATGGCTCATGGTCATCACACATATTGAATGCCAGCTATTATGGCCTGATAAAGTTTTGATCCCAGATTAGAATTTGTTTCCACATTTAGTGTCCACAGATTTACCGAGAGCTTTCTGTGAATCCTGAGAGCCAAATAATTCTCTTTCTCTCCTTAAAATTCAAGAAAAACAAGCATGGAAACATCTCCTTTAGATACTGAAAACCACCATTTGAACTCATCTATTTGCACTGGTCCGAGAAACCTCATCTCACCTTCTATCTCTTGCTCTAGAATCCTGATGTTTCTGTTTCCTCAAGTGCACATCCAATTGTTTTTGTTCAGAACAAATGCAATGAGGGTTTCTATCTTGGCCACCTTTTCAGGCAGTGAGCTCCAAACCATCCACAACATCTGGGTGAAAAAACAATCTTTCATTCCTAGACAATCCTTCTGCTAATTAATCTCAGGCTCCTGGTTGTTGACCTCGGGATTACTATCAGTGCCATGTGCTAGCCAATGTAGAAATGAAAAAAATAGACAGGATGAACACATGGCTTGAGAGATCGTGTAGGAGGGAGGGTTCAGATTTGTTGAACATTGGGACTGGTTCTGGGGGAAGGTGGGACTATTACAAAATGGACAGTCTACATCTGAATGAGACGGGAACCAATGTCCTTGTGGGAGCTTTTGCTCCTGCTGTTGGGGAGGTTTTAAACTAATGTGGCAGGGGACTGGGAACCAGAAGAGAAAACAAGTGGGCAGCGAGGTGGAGACTGGAGACTGTAAGAATTATGAAGATAGCATTAATAAAGGGAAGAGTAGGCAGAGAGCAGATGACTGCAAAAGAACTGGTGGCCTTAAATGCATCTACTTTAATGCAAGGAGTATAGTGTGTAAGGCAGATGAACTTAGGGCTTGAATTGGTGCTGGGAGTATGATATTATTGCCATCACAGAGACTTGGTTGAAGGAAGGGCATGATGAAGTCAACTAAATGTTCCAGGATGTAGACACTTCAGACAGGACAGGGAGGGAAGTAAAGTGGGGGGGGGGGGGGGGGGAGGGGGTGGAATTGCATTGCTGGTCAGGGACGATATCACAGCCGTGCTATGGCAGACCTGAATAGTGAGGCATTATGAGTGGAGCTGAGAAATAAGAAGGGTTTAGTTACATTTTTGGGATTGTATTATACATCTCCCAACAGTGAGCGTGAGGTAGAAGAACAAATAAGTAAACAGATTATGAATAGATGTAGAGGCAACAGGGTGGTGGTGATGGGAGATTTTAATTTTCCCAACATTGGGATACACTTAGCGTCAGAGGTCTGGATGGAGTAGAATTTGTACGAAGCGTCCAGGAGAGTTTTCTAGAGCAATATGTTAATAGTCCGACGAGGGAAGGGGCCATATTGGACCTGGTACTGGGGAACGAGCCAGGACAGGTGGTAGAAGTTGCGGTGGGGGATTTCTTTGGGAACAGTGACCACAATTCTGTAAGTTTTATAATACTCGTAGATAAAGAAGAGAGTTGTCCGAAGGGAAGAGTCCGAAACTGGGCCAAGGCCAATTATATCAAAATTAGGCAGGAGCTGGAAAATGTGGATTGGACACAGCTATTTGAAGGGAAGTCGACATTTGAGATGTGGGAGGCTTTCAAAGATAGGTTAAAAATAGTGCAGGATAGGCATGTCCTGTTGAAGGCAAAGGATAGGAAGGGCAAGATTCGTGAACCGTGGATGACAGGAGAAATTGTATGACTAGCCAAGAGGAAAAGGGAAGCGAACATAAGGTCTCGGCAGATAAGAACAGAATGGACCCTGGAGGAATATCGGAAAAGTAGGGCAAGTCTTAAGCAAGGAATCAAGCGGGCTAAAGGGGTCATGAAATAGCTTCAGCGAGCAGAATTAAGGAAAATCCCAAAGCATTTTATTCTTATATAAGAAGCAAGCGGGTAACTAGAGAACGGATTGGTCCACTAAAAGATAATGAAGGAAGGCTGTGTGCCGAACCTGAGAGAATGGGTGAAATTCTGAATGATTACTTTGCATCAGTGTTCACTGAGGAGAGGAGCATGATGAATCTTGAGACTAGAGATCAAAGTTTGATTAGTCTGGATCACGTTGGCATAGGTAGGGAAGATGTGTTGGGTATGCTAGAGGTTATTAAGGTGGACAAATCCCCAGGACCGGATGGGATCTATCCCAGGTTGCTGAGGGAGGTGAGAGAGGAAATAGCTGGGGCCCTGACAGATATTTTTGTGGCATCCTTAAATGCAGGTGAGGTGCCAGAGGACTGGAAGGTTGCTCATGTTGTCCCCCTGTACAAGAAGGGTAGTAGGGATATTCTGGGTAACTACAGACCAGTGAGCCTGACATTAATGGTGGGGAAGTTGCTAGAGAGGGTACTGAGAGATAGGGTTCTATTTATATTTGGAAAGGAATGAGCTTATCGGTGATGGGCAACATGGTTTTGTGCAGGGGAGATCGTGCCTTACTAACTTGATAGAGTTCTTCGAGGAAGTGACCAAGTTGTTAGATGAAGGAAGGGCTGTTGATGTCATATACATGGACTTTAGTAAGGCGTTTGATAAGGTTCCCTATTGTAGCCTAATGGAGAAAGTGAAGTCACATGGTGTGCAGGTGTTCTAGCTAGGTGGATAAAGAACTGGTTGAGCAACAGGAGACAGAGTAGTAGTTGAAGGGAGTTACTCGAAATGGAGAAAGGTGACCAGTGGTGTTCCACAGGGGTCAGTGTTGGGGCCACTGTTGTTTGTGATATATATAAATGACCTGGAAGAGGGCACTGATGGTATAATCAGCAAGTTTGCAGATGACACAAAGATTGGTGGAGTAGCAGAAAGCATAAGGGGCTGTCAGAGAAAACAGGAGGATATAGATAGACTGGAGAGTTGGGCGGAAAAGTGGCAGATGGCTTTCAATCCAGACAAATGTGAGGTGATGCATTTAGGCAAGTCTAATTCTAGACCGAATTATACAATGAATGGAAGAGCCTTGGGGAAAGTTGATGAGCAGAGAGATCTGGGAGTGTAGGTCCATTGTACCCTGAACGTTGCTGCACAGGTGGATAGAGTGGTCAAGAAGGCATATAGTATGCATGCCTTCATTGGACGGGGTATTGAGTATAAGAGCTGGCAAGTCATGTTAAAATTGTACAAGACATTGGTTCGGCCACATTTAAAATACTGTGTACAGTTCTGGTCGCCACATTACCAAAAGGATGTGGATGCTTTGGAGTGGGTACAGAGAAGGTTTACGAGGATGTTGCCTGGTATGGAAGGTGCTAGCTAAGAAGGCAGGTTGAGTAGGTTAGGTTTATTTTCACTAGAAAAAAGGAGATTGAAGGGTATAAAGTTAAAAATCACACAACACCAGGTTATGGTCCAACAGGTTTAATTGGAAGCACACTAGCTTTCGGAGCGTCGCTCCTTCATCAGGTGGTCTCTACCACCTAATGAAGGAGCGACGCTCCGAAAGCTAGTGTGCTTCCAATTAAACCTGTTGGACTATAACCTGGTGTTGTGTGATTTTTAACTTTGTACACCCCAGTCCAACACTGGCATCGCCAAATTATGAAGGGTATAGACAGGGAGGATAGAGTCGAGCTTTTTTCCAGGGTGAAGGGTTCAATAATGAGAGGTCATGCTTTCAAGGTGAGAGGTGGAATGTTTAAGGGGGATACACGCGGCAAGTACTTCACACAGAGGGTGGTGGGCATTTGGAACGCGTCGCCAGCAGAGGTGGTAGAGGCAGGCACGGTAGATTCATTTAAGATGCGTCTGGACAGATGCATGAGTAGATGGGGAGCAGAGGGATACAGATGCTTAGGAATTGACCGACAGGTCTAGACAGTACATTTGGATTGGCTCCGGCTTGGAGGACCGAAGGGCCTGTTCCTGGGCTGTAAAGTTTCTTTGTTCTTTGTACCTATTAAGGGAAATACCTTGATGCTAACCACTCAATTTTAAGTCCCTCTTAATTTTTACCCAAGTTTGTTGGATCTCTCTTTCCAAAGAAACCAAGACCTTCTAATCTTGTCTCATGGTTAAAGTTCTGGCAATATCATGGTAAATTTCTGTTGCGGGGAGCAGTGTAATCCTGGCTGGTTTACAAGAATGATGTCTCCAACTGTTAGCCTATAATTAATGTTGGGGGATGGGGGAGGCGAGTTTTGGCTTGTACCATCACCTTTTTTTGTGTGTTTTAAACTTTGAAAATGATTGCTTTGAACTTTCAGTTATACCCACAAATCCAGCTTAAAAGTACACAAGTGTACATGCTTAGGTATGTACTTCATTCCTCCAATCTCTGGCAAACCTTGTTGCATTGTTTTCTGATTTGAATGTGAAGTATCCCATTTCCTGAGTGCACGTGCAATTGACTAATGCACCACAGAAACAAAGGAGTTGTTTTTGTGACTCTCACATGTTGTATTTATAATGTCTCTGCTGACATTGTTTTCTCTTGACTTGACCTCCCATGAATGAAATAACCCTTCTCCCACTTAATTTTATGGTCTAGTCGTGAGGTTAGCCTGGGGCTAATGAATTAATTTCAGATGACACCATGTTATGGAGTTGCAAGTGACCATTTGCTCGAGGAAACTGAAATCTTTGTTAGATCGCAATTGTGCTGTTACCTTCATCAAAATTACATCTCCGCTGTCTACAGTCTGATTTTGAAGAATCCATTTTGAAATGTTTTTATTTGCATTTCTTTTGGCAGTGCATTGAGAATGACTGAGAAAGCAGTTTGCTGTCATGCAATTTAAGGGCCACAAACTGGGAGAATTTTTCTCTCGCTTTCTCTTATGTTTGTCAAGTTGCTCATTAATGCAATGAAACCCAGTGCACTTATCAAACAGTTGTACTCAGACTCTCTGGTACACCACAGCAGTGTCCTGCAGTGCCTCTTGCTCACATTGTTTTGATGAAACCTGCAATTATCTTGACTATATTTAATACTCAAAAAAAACTCTTTGCATTAGCTAAACTGGACTACATCTGGATTACTGCAGACAGTTTTGGTCCCCTTACTTGAGAAAGGACATAATTGCATTGGAAGCAGTTCAGAGAAGATTCACTAAATTGATTCCAGAGATGAAAGGTTTGTCTTATGAAGAGAGATTGAGCACCTCAGGCCTATACTTGCAAGGGTTTAGAAGAATGATATATAACTGAGGTATATAAGGGGAAGTAATGGCCTAATGGTATTATCATTAGACTATTAATCCAAATACCCAGGTAAGTGTTCTGGGTACCTGTGATCAAATCTTGTCTTGGCAGATGGTGGAATTTGAATTCAGTACACCTATGGAATTAAGACTCTAATGATAATCTTTGAAATCATTATTGATTGTAAAAATGCATCTGGTGCACTGCCAACCTTAACCTGGCCTGTACTGCATGTGACTCCAGACCCACAGCAATGTGGCTGACTATAAACTTCTCTCTGAGCAATAGGGATGGGCTGTGGTTTAGCCAGTGATACCCACATCCTGTGAATGAATAAAATAAAGATCAAAAACTGAAGGGGATTAACAAAGTCAACATCAAGTGAATGCTTCACCTTCTGGAAAAATCTAGAATGAGAGATCATAGTTACGGGATAAGGGGCTGCAGATTTAATTCGGAAATGAGGAGAAATTACTTCTTTCTAAGGGTTGTGAATCTGTGGAATTCACTCCCCAGAGTGTGGTGGATGTTAGGACATTGAGTAAATTTAAGAAGGAGATAGACTGATTTTTAATTAGCAACGAATTGAAGGGTTATGGGAGCGGGCAGGAGAGTAGAGTTGAGGCTGAGATGAGATTAGCCATGGTCATATTAAGTAGTGGAGCAGGCTTGAGAGGCTGAATTATCGACTCCTGCTCCTAGTTCTTCATGTTCTTAAACTAACTCAAATGTAGATTTATGAGAGCATATAAAAAGAAAGAACTTTTCATAACAATTTACAGCCAATGTATTTCTATTGATTGTAAGGTACAGTTCTTTCGCAGATAATTGTGATATTTTGCACATGGCATGATTCCATAATACTGCACCATCTCAAATTTAATATTTTCATCCTTATTTTCAAATCTCACTGTGACCATGCATCTACCTATTTTTGTACCTCCTACACCTCTCCTAGATTTTGGTGTTTGTCTGGTTCTGGCCTTTTGCCCACTATTAATTGTTTCCGCCATTGGCAATATTGCTTCCAATAGCTCAAATTCTGGAACTCCCTTCCCAAACCTTTCTACCTCTCTGTCCTCAGTAAAACTGTGACTGAGTCATCTGTTCTAATATCCTCGTGGCCGATCACACTCCTGCAAAATGTCTGAGAACATTTTACTATGTTGAAGGTTCTGTATAAGCACATTTTCAGACAGTCACCTGCAAATCCTGATGCCAGGATCTGGCAGGCCCCTTGTCTCCTGGATCATAATGCCTGAGTCACTGGGAATGTGGTCAGATATGCCGACCTGAGGCTCAACCATGCAGAAGTTTGGAGAAAGTAAACATTACTGAGCCCTACCAAGCATGGCGAAAATGATAATTAACACGAGAGATTGTTACAATTGTGAGGCTTTTTTTTAAAAATAGAATATTCTAATTTGGGTCTGTATTTATAATTTTGCATAAAATGCAAGGGATTGGTTCTGAAGTCTGCCAGGATGGTTTGATTAATAGGGATTAAAGGGACCCCAGATTTTTCACTGAAAAGAAGGTGCGTGATGTTTCCACTAAGAGATCATGCCAGTGTGTGTGTGTGGATAGATTGATGGTATCCAAAGAGCCCAGAAAATTATTGAAAATGTCAGGTTGTAAGACCTCTGCTTTAAATAGTCCGTTTACTTCTGAGGTGAAAGTGTCCAGCTCTCGAGAAAGCTCATCAGCAGTTCAATCTGAATACAAGGCTCATGTGATTCATATTGCTATGGAAATGGGCCTAGAGAAAGGAAAAGTTTTTAAGGCAGACACATTTAGCTGATCAAGTGATGGAGTTGGGTTACAGACAGCAAGGATATGGGTAAGTGCTCACACTCAGATGAAATGTTATTAATGGGGAATTAAAATGAGGCTGAATGATTTGTCTAGATTTTGCTAGACTGAGAAATATCCACAAAACCGCACACTAAAAAATGGTTCGATACTTAAAGATTTTCAAGCTAGGAAAGGGAATGATTGAAATTACACCCTTGGAGCCAAGAATAAGTTTGGAATCTTTCTAAATTAATCCAATTATCTTCTTTAAAAATTCCTGACAGTGGGTTTTGATGTTTGTGTTAAAAATCCTGTGGTTTAAAGGATCAGTCATCTACAGAAACTGTATATAACGATATGCGTTAAATCTGTTTGTTATGATAATCATCATAGTACGTGAAATTTTTTATCATGCTATTTGTTCAGCCATGAACCAGAAATTTGAATTTCTTTGCAAAGGTAGTTTGCAATTGGGTTTTTAGGGGGAATTGTACCAAACCAATAAAAACTTAATTCTCATAATTCACGTTGTGGTAGAGAGAGTGGGTGAGGAATTTTATTGTCGAATGTTTGGCCCAACTCTACTGTGGCTCCCTCACTCTTGGAGCCTATAAATGGCATTTTGGTGGGGAGGTGAAGTGGGCTCCCCTATTGTGTACCACCACAGATGTGGGTATGTCCTTCCTTTGACCCAGGATGATGATGTATTTTCTCTAGTGTTCAGGTGTATTTAGCTGATATGTTTGGATAATAGCATTTTTTAAATCAGTGTTTTCAGTGACAATAAACAGGTTGTAAATATGAAATATATTCATACTTTTTATGTTCCATTGCACCCATCCTTCCTGTTTGATTTAAACTGAGTTGAGGAGGAAGTTCTTCTCTCAAAGGGTTGTGAATCTCTGGAATTCCCTGCCCAGTTGAGGCTACCTCGTTGAATGTTTTTAAGGCAAAGATAGATTTTTATAAGCAGAGGAAGTAAAGGTTTTGGTGAGTGGGAGGGTAAGTGGAGCTGAGTCCATGAAAAAAATTCAGTCATTATCTTATTGAATAGTAGAGCAGGCTCAATGGGACAGACCTGCTCCTATTTCTTATGTTCCTTTTGAAAGACCACCATTTATTGCTTTGGGTGCATTGGGACAGTAAACATGAGCAATGTCTCAATCTTCTTGGGCATCCTTAAAAATCAGGGAGGGCACTCAAGGCAGCTTCGCTTCAGCCAAGACCAAGCCTAATGCAGTTGAATTGTTCTTTCCTAAGTGAGAACTGCGAATTGATGTGTTAAGATACAGTTCTCTCACTACTGAGATTTGGAATCAAATACCATTGAAGAGTGCGGTGCTGGAAAAGCACAGCTGCTCTGACGAGCTAATGCACGAAACATTGGCTCTGAAGAGCTTATGCTCGAAAACGTGACTCAATTCCTGATGAAGAACTAATGCCCGAAACGTCGCTTCTCCTGCTCCTCGGATGCTGCCTGACCAGCTGTGCTTTTCTCGCATCATACTCCTCCGCAATCCTCACTTTCTTCTTGGGATCAAATACCAACTGGACTGATATGATGAAAATATGCTGTTTGAGATGAGTTCTGACAGTTTCAGCTCAGTTCTTTGTAGGTACAAGCCCATAGAACAAAACTGCTCAAATCTACCATTTGATTGGCAGAGTTTCAGAAGTGACATGTAGATTGCAGGTACAATAAGTCGAAAATTGAGATTACACCAAAATGAAATGATTTGCGTAGACATATGAATTCGGAGCTGACATGGACCAGACAACCCCTCAATCCTGTGCTGCCATTCAATAAGGTCATGGCTGATCTGGTTTTGTTCCAAATTTCATATTCTCATCTATCCCCCTTCCCTTTGATTCCCTCGCCTAACAGGAATTTATCCATAATGCCATAGAAATGGTACAGCACTGGAGGGGGCATTTCAGTCCATCTGATCCATGCTGACCCAAAGACACCCAGGTGCTCTTTCTAATTCCATCTTCCAGCACACGGCCCTTAGCCACTTGCAGCACTTAATGTGCAAATCCAGGTATCTTTTAAAAGAGTTTACTCCCACCACCACCACCAGCTCTGGCAGTGAATGCCAGACACCCACCATTCCCTGCAAAACAGTATTTTTCCTGATGTCCCCTCTAATCCTTCAGGCATTGAGTTGAATTGATGACCCCTGGTTTTTGAACTCTCTGCCAAATGAGACAAGTTCCTCCTGTCTACTCTATCCCTACCCCTCATTATGTTGTGTACCTTAATCATATTGTCCCTCAGCCTTCTCTGATCCCAGGAAAACAACACCAACCTCTCCAATCATAGCTACAATTCTCCAGCCGTGGCAACATTCTCATCAATGTCTTCTGCACTCTCTCCAGAGCAATTGCTTCTTTCCTGTAATGTGGTAATTGAGGGAGGAGATGACCCAGTGATATTATCGCTGGACAGTTAATGTAGAGACCCGGGTAAAGTTCTGTTGACCTAGGTTCGAATCCCGCCATGGCAGATGGTGGAATTTGAATCCAATAAAAATCTGGAGTCGAGAGTCTTATGATGTCCAATGAATGGATTGTCAGAATATCCTATCTGGTTCACTAATTTCATAGAACATGGAACATTACAGGCCCTTCAACCCTCGATGTTGTGCCGACGTGTGAAACCAATCTGAAGCCCATCTTACCTACACTATTCCATCTTCATCCATACGTCTATCGAATGACTATTTAAATGCCTGTAAAGTTGGCAAGTCTGCTACTGTTACAGGCAGGCCGTTCCACACCCTTACTATTCTCTGAATGAAGAAACTACCTCTGACATCTGTCCTATATCTATCGCCCCTCAATTTAAGGCTTTATTCCCTCATGCTAGCCATCACCATCTGAGGAAAAAGGCTCTCACAGTCCACGCTCTGATTATCTTATATGTCCCAATTAAGTCACCTCTCAACCTCCTCCTCACTAATGAAAACAACCTCTAGTCCCTCCACCTATCCTCGTAAGACCTTCCCTCCATACCCGGCAACATCCTGGTAAATCTCCTCTGAACCCTTTCCAAAGCTTCCACATCCTTCTGATAATGCGGTGACCAGAACTGTACACAATACTCCAAGTGCGGTTGCACCAGAATTTTGTACAGTTACAACATGATCTCATGGCTCCGAAACTCAGTCCCTCTACCAATAAAAGCTAACACACCGTATGCCTTCTTAACAACTCTATCAACCTGCGTGGCAACTTTCTGGGATCTGTGTACATGGACACCAAGATCTCTCTATTCATCTATGCTACCAAGAATCTTAACATTAGCCCAGTACTCTGCATTCCTGTTACTCCTTCTAATGTGAATCATCTCACACTTTTCCGCATTAAACTCCATTTGTCACCACTCAGCCCAGCTCTGCAGCTTATTTATGTCCCTCTGTAACCTACAAAATCCTTCAGCACTATCCACAACTCTGACAACCTTAGTGTCATCTGCAAATTTATTAACCAATCCTTCTATGCCCCCATCTAGGTCATTTATAAAAATGACAAACAGCAGTCACCCCAAAACAGATCCTTGCGGTTCACCACTAGTAACTGAACTCCAGGATGAACATTTCCCATCAACCACCACCCTCTGTCTTCTTTCAGCTAGCCAATTTCTGATCCAAACCATTAAATCACCCTCAATCGCATGCCTCCATATTTTGTGCAACAGCCTACCATGGGAACCTTATGAAATGTCTTACTGAAATCCACATACACCACATCAACCACTTTACCCTCATCCATCTATTTGGTCACCTTCTCAAAGAACTCTAAGGTTTGTGAGGCACAACCTACCCTTCACAGAACTGTGTTGACTATCCCTAATCAACATATTCCTTTCTAGATGATTATAAATCCTATCTCTTATAACCTTTTCTAACACTTTACCCACAACCAAAGTAAGGCTCACTGGTCTACAATTATCAGGATTGTCTCTGCTCCCCTTCTTGAGCAAGGGGACAACGTTTGCTATCCTCCATTCTTAAAGCACTATTCCTGTAGACAGTGACAACATAAAGATCAAAGCCAAAGGCTCTGTAATCTCCCTGGCTTCCCAGAGAATCTGAAGATAAATTCCATCCAGCCCAGGGGACTTATCTATTTCACGCTTTTCAGAGTTGCTAACACCTCCTCCTTGTGAACGTCAATCCAATCTAGTCTAGTAGCCTGTTTCTCAGTGTTCTCCCTGACAACATTGTCTTTTTCCAGTGTGAATACCGACGAAAAATATTCATTTAGCGCTTCCCCTATCTCCTCTGACTCCACACACAATTTCCCACTACTATCCTTGATTGGCCCTAATCTTTCTGTAGTCATTATTTTATTCCTGATATGCCTATAGAAAGCTTTAGGATTTTCCTTGATCCTACCTTCCAACGACTTCTCATGCCCCCTCCCCACTCTTCTTAGCTCTCCCTCTTTAGGTCTTTCCTGGCTGACTTGTAACTCTCAGGCGCCCTAGTTGAGCCTTCATGTCTCTTCCTATCATAAGCCGCCTTCTTCCTATTGACAAGAGATTCAACTTCTTTAGTAAACCACGGTTCCCTCCCTTGACCACTTTGTCCCCTGCCTGACAGGTACATACTGATCACGGACATTTCAATTGTGCCCATCCCCTGCAGTTTCCTTCCCCACCCTGTGCATCCTAAATCATGCCGAATCGCATCATAATTGCCTTTCCCCCAGCTATAACTCTTATCATGTGGTATAAATCTATCCCTTTCCATTGCTAAAGTAAACATAACCGAATTGTGGTCACTATCACCAAAGTGCTCACCTACCTCCAAATCTAACACCTGCCCTGGTTCATTACCCAGTACCAAATCCAATGTGACCTTGCTCCTTGTTGGCCTGTCTACATACTGTGTCAGAAAACTCTCTGCACACATTGGACAAAAACTGTCCCATCTAAAGTACTTACTTGATCTATAGTATTCCCAGTTAATATTTAGAAAGTTCAAGTCCCCCATAACAACTATCCTGTCATGCTCCCTTCTATCGAGAATCGTCTTTACTATCATTTCCTCTACATCTCTGGAACTATTCGGAGGTCTACAGAAAACTACCAACATGGTGACCTCTCTCCTGTTTCTAACCTCAGTCCACACTACCTCAGTACATGAGTCCTCAACTGTCCTTTCTGCCACCATGATACTGTCCTTGATTAACAATGCCACACCTCTCCCTCTTTTATCATCTTCTCTGTTCTTACTGAAACATCTAAATCCCAGAACCTGAAATAACCATTCCTGTTCCTGCTCTATCCATGACTCTGAACTGACCACAATATCAAAATCCCAAGGACCAACCCATGCTGCAAGTTCACCCATCTTATTCTGGATGCTCCTGGCATTGAAGTAGACACACGTCAAACCAACTTCTTGCTTACCGGTGCCCTCTTGTGACCTTGAAACCTTATTTCTGACTATTCTCAACCTCCTGTATACTGGAACTATAATTGAAGTTCATCCCCCAGCTGAGCATTAGCAAATCTCCCCTCCAGGATATTGGTACCCTTCTGATTCAGGTGAAAACCATCCTGTTTGTAGAGGTCCCACCTGCCCCAGAAAGAGCTCCATTTATCCAGGAATCCAAAACTCTCCCTCCTGCACCATTCCTGTAGCCATGTGTTCAACTCCTCTCTCCCCCTATTTCTCGCCTCACTAGCACGAGGCACGGGCAACAAACCAGAGATAACAACTCTGTTTTTTCTAGCTCTAAACTTCCACCCTAGCTCCCTGAATTTCTTTCTGAAATCTCCATCTCTCTTCCTACTTATGTCATTGGTGACAATGTGGACCACGATTTGGGTCTGATCCCCCTCCCCATCAAGCATCCCAAAAACACGATCAGAGACATCACAAACCCTGGCACCTGAAAGGCAACGTACCAGCAGTGAGTCTGTCTCGTTCCCATGGAACCTCCTATCTGTATCCCTAACTGTGGAGTCCCCAATGACCAATGCTCTGCTCCTCTTCTCCATTCCCTTCTCAGCCACAGGAGCAGACTCTGCGCCAGAGACCTGTGCCCCATTGCTTACCCCTGATATGTCATTCCCACCCCCCCACCCCCGCCTAAAGTTTCCAAAACAGTATACTTGTTATTGAGGAGAATGGCTACAGGGGATCCCTGTACTGCCTGCTTATTCCTTTTCTGTCCCTTGACGGTAACCCATCTACCTTCTTCTGGGACCTGAGGTGTGTCTGTAACTCCTCTCAATAACCCCCTCCGCCTCCCAAATGATCCAAAGTTCATCCAGCTCCAGTTCCCTAACGCGATTTCCGAGAAGCTGGAGTTGGGTGCTCTTCCCACAGATGCAGTCACCAGGGACATTACTGGTGACTCTTACCTCCCACATTCTGCAGGAAGAACATTCAACTGCCCTAACCTCCATTCCCTTTATTCTAAATTCCCAAAGAGACTGTCGTAAAATAAAAAAAAATTTAAAAATCTTGTTACCTTCCCATTCTGACGCACAGAACCTTTTTTTTTATTCAAGGTGGAGGATGGGTGGGAGACACTACCCGAGTAGTGTTTCGGTTAACGCAACTGCCCAAATATATAATCTCACTTACCCAGCAGTCCCATGACCGCTCCTGCTCAGCATGCACTCTGCTTATGCACCAGGCAAAGTTTTAGACTTTAAATTTACCTTTCTGTCGGGCCTCTGGTCCTCTCTGTCTCTCCTCCCACTGCAACTGCTGGCGATAAAATGAAGATCGTTGATCACACGAGGTCAGTTTTCCTTCAGGGAAGGAAACCGATATCCTTACCTGGTCTGGCCTACATGTCACTCCAGACCCACAGCAATGTGGTTGACTCTTAACTGCCCTCTGGGATTAGTGATGGGCAATAAATGCTGGCCTAGAAAGCATCAGTTTCATATTGTGAATTAATAAAGAAAAACAAAGCTACACACAATTGTCATCCCAAGTTGCTGTTGATGAAGCAATGCAGATGAAGCATGAAAACTGAACTATCTCAAAAATATACAGGTCATGTCATCTACTGTATAGAAAATAGGCTCTGGAAATGTTATTATCATTAACGGTAAGTCTTAACACTCTTATTCTTAGTCTTGATATCCTGGAATCAGGGAAATGTCCTGGTGCCACACCAGAGTAAAATAACAATCTCTGCAGTTTGATGATCCTGTGTATTTGCCCTTGATGAAGCAAGAAAAAAAACAATTCAGTAATTTAAAGAGAGCATCCTGCTTCACAGTAGTCATATGTATTGTAGCAATTGGTCAGATAATTGATTCAGTGCAGCCATGGGTTTTATTGAACAGATTATTTTAAGCAATAGGTCATAAACGCTGCAATTTATCCTCCAGTGAAACTGCTACATGTTCTTATCAAGTTCAGGTTAGCAAATGTGAAGTCTGAATGACTGTAAATAGTTAGTCGCCTACTTGCTGACTGTGAGTTAGCAAGTAACTTTTCAGTAGCTGTGTTGTGCTTATAAGGTTTTGTAGGGAAGGTGGTGGTGGAGTGGGAAAGTCACTGGGTAGTGATGCTCTGAGGGCATGGGTTCAAATGGCAGCTGGCGAAATTTCATTTTTTTAAAATCTGGAGGTAAGCAAAGGAAGCGAGCTTAATGCTGACCATGTGTGTCAATTGTTATTTTAAAAAAATCTGGTCCGGTAATGTCCTTTAGGGAAGGAATTCTACCATATTTCATCAGTCCACCTGTCTAAATAAAAACCGAAAGAATTGCAGATGCTGTAAATCAGGAACAAAAACAGGAATTGCTGGAAAGCTCAGTAGGTCTGGCAGCACCTATGGAGAGAAATCAGAATTAACACTCTGGGTCCAATGTTCTAAGGAAGGGTCACCGGATCCGAAACATTAACTCTGATTTCTCTCCACAAATGCTGCCAGACCTGCTGAATTTTTCTAGCAATTTCTGTTTTTAATCTGATTACCACTTTATTTAGTTGGTGCCTGACTTAAATATTTCCAAATGCAAGCTCTGCCCTGATGACATTAGCTAAGGTAAACATCTGGTTAGTAAGCATTGACCCTTTCGGCCAATATGTTTCTAAGATGAAACCAGCTCAACAAGCTTGTGACTCAGCACCTTGTTGAGTTAGAATAAATGTGATGGACTTAAAGGCTCAATCTCTTCCATTAAGCTGCAGGGCCAATGATGAATTCAATGCAGAGACGTTGAAGTAGCAACCATGTGTCGGTCCCAACAGTAACCCCCGTCAGGTTCTGAGCTTCTCATCTCCTGCAGGCCTGGAGGATTCTGCCACTGCTTCCCAAATGTCAATTTCTCACCTCGACCACTGCGGACTGAAACTGAAACAGGAAGTGTTGCAATTGCTCAGCAGCTCAGGCAGCAAGTTTTTTTCCAAACTTTGCATTGGCTGCTTCCATTTATTTTCCCATTACTCTAGAAGTGAAGTGATGTCAGGGCTGTCTCCAAGAGGCACCTGGCAATGTTTATGTTATTTTCCATAATATGAAGTGTGGATGTGGAACAACAAATTCTTGTTACATTAACTGTTATGTACAGATATTACATTGCTCAAGCACATAAGTATCTGAGCTAACATTAAGCTATTAGTTTATAAGAGAGGAGCGTGTTTCTCGTAGAGTGTCATGCTTCAAGTGATGTGAGGCAAGATGAAACTGAGAACTTTAGGTTAGATTAGATTACTTACAGTGTGGAAACAGGCCCTTCAGCCAACAAGTCCACACCAACCCACCGAAGCGCAACCCACCCAGACCCATTCCCCAACATTTATCCCTGCCCCTAACACTACGGACAATTTAGCATGGCCAATTCACCTAACCTGCACATTTTTGGACTGTGGGAGGAAACCGGAGGAAACGCACACAGACACGGGGAGAATGTGCAAACTCAACACAGTCAGTCGCCTGAGGCGGGTATTGAACCCGGGTCTTCTGGTGCTGTGAAGCAGCAGTGCCACTGTGCCACCGTGCTGCCCAACTTTAAACCATAGTCACAAACTGTGATACAATCCTGACATCAGGATCACGTCTCTTAAAAGCATACTGACCGTGAGACATAACATAACATTCCTAACATGGAATTAAAAGCCTTGAACTCCATTCCGAACCTGATAACACTGTTGCTGTATTTACACCACATAGTCTTCTGTGCCTCTTAAAGGTCATGATGTGGAGGTGCTGGTGTTGGACTGGGCTGGACAAAGTCAGAGGTCACCCGACACTGGGTTTTGGTCCAGCAGGTTTATTTGAAATCACAAGTTGCTGCATCAGTGATGAAGGAGCAGGGCTTTGAAAGCTTGTGATTTCTTCGACTGAGGCTCCATGCTTTAGATTCCTTTTTTTTTAACTCACTCATTGGACATGGGTTTCGCTGGCTGGCCGGCCAGCATTTATTGTCTGTCCATGGTTGACTTTGAGGACAGGTGAGACTCAAGCTCACATTGCTGTGGTCTGGAGTCATATGTAGGCCAGACCAGGTGAGGATGACCCATTCCCTTCCCTGAAGGACACTCAGGAACCAGATGGGTTTTCCTGAACAATTAGCAATGGTTTCATGACCATCAGTAGATTCTTGATTCCAGATTATTGTGGAATCCAGGTCCCCCAGAACATGATCTGGGTTTCTGGATTGATAGTCCAGCGACAATACCCTTAGCTGAAGTGAGATATGGTATGAGACATTTAAGCTCTCGGGTCACTTGCTATGTCATAATGATAATATCATGAACATATCTGTTAAAGACATACAAACATACTGACCGTGAGACATAACACAACACTGAATAGTGTCTTCTTGAATTCACATTTTTCACAGGATGATTGGCTCCACACTTACCACTTTTGTGTTTAGAGACATGCTCAATGGGCTGTACAATTTGGCCTTTACAATTTTCTTCTGCATTTGTGTCCAAATTCATAGCCTAGTTCCAGCACAATTCCAATTAATAGAACAATAGATTGACAAGTTTCAAGTGTAAGTAAACTGCAGCATGCCCTAATTTGCTTGATTTTGATGAGACTTTTGACCAGCTCTCTACTACTGGTAGAGGGGAAAGATATGAAAGAGACCTAAGGGGCAACGTTTCACGCAGAGGGTGGTGTGTGTGTGTGGAATGAGCTGCCAGAGGAAGTGGTGGAGGCTGGTACAATTGCAACATTTGAAAGGCATCTGGATGGGTATATGAATAGGAAGAACAAAGAGCGATATGGGCCGGGTGCTGGCAGGTGGAACTAGATCGGGTTGGGACATCTGGTCAGCATGGACAAGTTGGACCGAAGGGTCTGTTCCGTGCAGTACGTCTCTATGACTGTGCTCTTTTATCCATAGCAGAGAGAGACCTGTGCCAAACTGGTGCCAAGCAGCTTCTACTGGGTATGTTGGTGTCAGACAAGATTCAGGGAAGATCTCCTTTAGTTTGTCTCTGGAAGGCATCATCTGCCAAGGTTATGCCTCCCCTTTAGACCTCCCCTGCAGCAATAAACAGAAGTTAAAATTACTCAAGCTAGCATCTTTGAGGATAGGTTTTACATTTGCAACTCTGCATTCCTCTGATCCACAATCATGCTGAATGGGCTCTCCAATTTGGACTTGACAATTCTACTCTACCTTGGTATCCAAATTAATAATCAACTTCTCAGGTGTACACACCCCATTTTCTTTGCCTTCCTCATTGGTACCTGCCAGTCAGGCCTCCCAATACCCTGGACTTACCAACCTGCAGTCCAGCCTCGGTCACTGCCTCTTCATAGAATCATAGAATCCCTACAATTAGAAGCAAGCCACTCAGCCCATTGAGTCCACACCGCCCCTCCAAAGGGCATCCCACCCAGACACATCCCCACTACCCTTTCCCAGTAACCCTGCATTTTCCATGGCTAATCCACCTAGCCTGCACATCCCTGAACACAATGGGCAATTTTCCATGGCCAATCCACCTAACCTGGACATCCTTGGACTGTGGGAGGAAACTGGACCACCTAGAAGGAACCCGCGCAGGTACGGGGAGAATGTGCAAACTCCACACAGACGGTTCCTTGAGGCTGATTTTTTTTCCCTATCTCTGTAACCTCCTCTAGCATCCAATCTCTTTCTCAATAACCTGCTCCGTCCCCTGGAATCCTCCCTATTTCTCAATCTCCTTCTGCTAATGCACCCCTCCTTATCTCTGTAACCTCCTGTAGCATGTCTATCTCTTTCCAGCATCTACATCCCTCCCTTTCTTTATAACCTCCTCCCTCCCCCAGAGCCTATCCAGTCTTTCACCAAGGACTGATTACCACTCCAAGTTGGTGCTGCGGGACCTGCAGTGTCTTTGGCCAATCAGATTGACCAGCTGCTCAATAACGTGGGAGTTCCTCCCCATACTGGGGGCAATGGGCAGTGCCATTGTGGGGATCATGGAACCGCATACAATCCAGCCACCTTTATCATTTGATATGACTTTGTTGCATGTTATTAATCTGTTAACCATGTAGGAGTAAAACGATATTGCAGCTTATCCTAGTCCAGCACGAACAATGTCTGGTAAATTTCATACAGATTGCAGAAATTTCAACAGAGTGTCAGTCATTGTTCCCTCAGTTCCTTTCTTTATCACAGGTTGGTAATGTTAGTTAATCCCTGCAATCCCATAAGTAGCATGGAGAATGGCACAGTAACTTAAAAACAAACAGATTAAAACCTGTTCCATTTCAATATTGCAATCATTACTTCGAGTCTGATTGTATAGAGCATTGATCTGTGGTGGATTCAGGCCAAGTTAACTTGAGATGGGAATTTGGCTGTAAATGGATGGAAGCAGCATCCAAAATGTGTATCGCTGACTGATTCAGTACAAATCGTTTGTTTGATTTGCATTGCCTATTTAAATGTGTTAAATCTGGGAGTTTGAATTAGTCATAAGTGATTTGATTTGAATCTCGTTCAAAATTGTCGATTAAAGTTAGGTTGGATTACTGGTTTGTGACATTTGTCTCTTCCGTTCAATGGGAATACATCTTTTATTTCTTGCATAGTTTACTGTAAGTAAAATAGAAACCCCAGTCCTACACAGCTGCTTTGTTTTTGCCAAATGTGTAGAGAGGAAAGAAAATATATTCCAAATTAAATCCCAAATCGGATCTTGGAAGAAGTCTGAGTCCAAATCTTTCGCCTTCTGCTGGACTCGGCTATAAGTGCTGTGCCTGGACTCAACTATGCCACCATTTTGATTCCTTCGGGCTCTACCTAAAGAGAGTACAACGTGTTTGTTTATTTATTTATTTATTAATTTGTGGGATGTGGGCATCGTTGACATTTATTGCCCGTCTCTAGATTTTAGCTATCATTTTGTTACGTACCTTGCCACCTCCTCCTCCGCCAAATCAAAACCATGCGCCGACTGGAGGAAGAACGCCTTATCTTCTGTCTTGGGACCCTCCAACCCAAGGCATCAACACTGACTTCACCAGTTTCCAAATCTCCCTTCCTCCACCTCATCCCAGATCAAACACTTGACCTGTCCTACTCATCCATCTTCATTCCCACCTATCTGCTCCTACCTCCCCCAACCTATCACAATTACCCCCGCACCTGCATTCACCTATAACCCTCCCACTTACCTTCACCCCAGCCCCACTCCACCCCCTTATTTATCTCTCAACCCCCTTCCCCCTCCACATTCCTGATGAAGGGTTTATGCCCGAAATGTCGATTCTCCTGCTCCTCAGATGCTGCCTGACTGGCTGTGCTTTTCCAGCAACACACTTTTCAACTCTGACTGCCCAGCATCTGCAGTCCTCACGTTCTCCTTGCATGTGAGTGCCAAAGGAAGCCATTTCTTGCAGCATAGACATTTGTTACGTACCTACATCCAAAACAATTAAAGACTATTAATTTAAGGTAATATCTGTTTGGAAAGTTACATTTTGATAGGTTGAGTAAGTAGACAAAAATCTGGCAGGTGGATTGTAATGTGAGAAAACGTGAAATTGTTCACATCTTCAGGAAGAATCCAAAGCAGAATATTTATTAAATGGAGAATTACTGCACAATTCCAAGGTGCAGAGGGATATGCATTTTCCAGTGCATAAGTAACAAAAGGTCAATATGTAGGTGCAGCACATAGTCAAGAAGGTCAATGTGATGCTGTCCTTTATTACAAGAGGAATTGAATATAAAAGTATGGATGTTATGTTTGTTATGCAAGGCATTGGTGAAACTACAGCAGTTTTGGTCTCTAATGGTTAGATGTAAATTGTAGGGACTAGAACAGTATAGCACAGGAATAGGCTCCTCGGCCCACGATGTTGCGCCCAACATGATGCCAAATTACACTAATCTCTCTGCTTGCCCTTGATTCATATCTCTCCATTCCTTGCATATTTGTGTGCTGATCTCAAAGCCCCTTAAATGCCCTTATTGTATCTGCCTCTTGCACCACCCCTGGCAATGCGTTCCTGACTCCTACCACACTCTATGTAAAAAATTTGCCCCTCGTATCTCCTTTGAACTCTCCCCTCTCACCTTAAATGCATGCCCTCAATTTTGGACAGTTCAATTCTGGGAAAAAGATTCTGACTGTCAACCCTTTCTATGCATCTTGTAATTTTATAGACTACTATCAAGTCTCCCTCAGCCTCCACCACTCCAGACAAGAAAACCTGTGTTTTTCTAACCTCTCCATAAAGCTCATACCATCTAATCCAGGCCGCATCCTGGTAAACCTTCTTCTGCACACTCTCCAAAGCCTTCACATCTTCCTGTCATGTCATGTGCCGACCAGAATTGAACACAATACTCTAAGTGTGGCCTAACCAAGATCTTATAAAGCTGCAACATGACACCTGACTCTTGTACTCAATTCCCTGATCATTAAAGGCAAGCATGTCATGTGCCTTCTTTACCACCCTGTCTATTTGCTTGGCCACTTTCAGGGATTGTAGCTTTTTATTTTTTTTAAACTGTGGACTGAGAGGAGAAATAAACTATTTTAAAAGCAATGGGGTAACTGTCTGTTTTGAAAGCAAGAAAACTGACACCATGGACAGCATCATGAACAACTGCTCGAACAAGCAGTAATTGGAGAGTTACAGATGATTTTGAGCCAAGTGGCTGTAGAGTTGCAGTTTTTTGTTGGCAAAAAGACATTGTTTGGTCTATGTATTGGTGACCAGTTATCAATGACAGAGGCCTTTTTGCCTGCCAAAACTGCGTGATTGGTTCTCAGGTAACTGAATGTCTTGAAGCTAGGAACAAGTTACAGAGGGGAGAAATGTAGTTTTTTTCCTTGCTTGGGAGCAGTCTCTCTGTTCTCTGCAGTTAAACTTAACTTCAAACCTGAAGAAAATCAGTTTATCTTTCCTATCACAGTTCTTGTTAGCTGTGATTTTTAACTGATTTGCAGAGACTTTGTAGTAGGGAATCAGGCACCTTGTGTCTCTTACGAACCAATATGTGTCTGGAGAAAGATAATTAAAGTATTGTGATGGCCAGCAGAACAGTTTATAAAGATCACCTCAGTAACAGAACTTGAGAACAAAAACTAATGGACTATCTTTTTGGAGTTTACTCTCTACCAACAGCCTATTTTTCTGTCTGTGTGGGGATCAGATGAAGCTTGTGTTGTGCTTCACTGGAACATTGTAACAGGTCAAGAATGGAAATGTTAGCATGGGAGCAAGATGGTTTCCTGAAGTGACAAGCAACTCGAAGATTGTGGTCATTCTTATGGTTAGAGTTAAGGTGTTCTAAAAAGAAGTCACCCAATCTGTGGTTGGTTTCACCAATGTAAAGGAAACAGCCTTGAGTGAATACAATAGACTAGATTGGCAAAGGTGCAACTTAAATGCTGCTTCATCTTGTTGTGAAGGTGTAGAAGTGTACTGTGACTTTAAGAGAGTGAAGGACTTGGCAAGCACACCGATTGCTGGACAATTTACAATGTAACATTTTGGTTCAGAACAGATAGCACTGGCTGAGTTGCTATGAGACAAAAACAAATTCGAATTCAGCCAATCAGTTTAAATCATACCCCAAAAAATACCAAATTCCAATCAAGTTTGAATTTTGAATATTGACAATCTTAAAAGCCAATGGCACAATCCAATCCTTTGGTGGTATAAGAGCAAGGAGGATTGGACAATTGAGAGGAGAACTGCCAAGCCACCAGCATGTAAAGACTGCCTGAAAAATAGCTCTCTTAAAGGTACCCTTATCGATCAGTAAGCTAAGAAGCAGAATCCCCAAGAAGGAGAAAAAAAGACGGAATACCGAGAAGAATTGAAAGCTGCCTGGTTTTGAGATAAGGAGTTTTGTTTTGTAAATCTTAATCAGGACCTTTCTTGGACCAGTATTGTAGAGGGGAAAGAAAAAGATAGGTTCGAGGAAGGAGTTGTAAATAGTTGTTAGTTAATTATTCTCGGTTATATTTTAAGAAATAAAGTTGTTGATTTTTAATTTACATGGTTCTTGGCCACTCAAATAGTCACAGATTGCGGCACGGATAAATCTTTTCTGTATGCTGTTTTAACTTAAGTAGGACAGTTTACCCCTGTGTTATAACAATCTTGAAGATACGCTTATGATCTCGGAGAATGAGGATTGAGGAGGTAAATGGGCAAGTGTTACACCTCCTGCAGTTACATGGGAAGGTCCCAATGGGGAGTGAGATCATGTTAGGAGTGATTATTACTGTTAAATGCTGGTGTTTTATAACTGTTTACC
Organism: Chiloscyllium plagiosum; assembly: GCF_037043375.1. NCBI lineage: Eukaryota > Metazoa > Chordata > Chondrichthyes > Orectolobiformes > Hemiscylliidae > Chiloscyllium > Chiloscyllium plagiosum. The sequence continues at coordinate 7,560,882 of NW_028270156.1, forward strand.
TGTAACTAGGCTCTAATTACTTCTGTTAAGTAGTGGATCTTTTTGAATGCAGAAACCTGGTCTATCAACCTGGATCTAAAAATCAGGGAAATTGTTGAATGTTTTGTACTTTATAAAGTTTTTAACATTTGTGACAAGTCCTGAATAGTAGGGCTTGATTTTCAGTGGGCTCCACCAGTGAGTCGTAACAAAATTCAATGGATAGGGTTCAGAGGATGTTAATTAGATTGATACTTGGAAGGAAGGAATTATCTTACGAGGATAGGTTAGACAGACTGAGCTTGGTGTCATTGGAGTTTGGAAGTGTAAACGGTGACTAGATTGAAATGTTTAAGATTTGGAATGGCATTGACAAGGTGGATGTGGAAAGGATGTTTAGTTTGTGGTTGAGTCCAGAACTAGGAGACCACTATTTTAAAATTAGGAGTCACGTTTTCAGGACCGAGATGAGATTTATTTTTTATCTCCGAGAGTTGTGTGACTTTGGGACTCTCTGCCTGAAAAGGTGGTGGAAGCAGAGTGATTTAACATTTTTAAGACAGAAATGGATAGATTGTTGTTAGGGAGGGAGATCCAAGATTATTGGGTGTAGATGGAAATGTGAAGTTTGAAATAAAAACCTACCATGCATTGGTTTATTGAATGGTTTGAGGGGCTGAATGGTCTACTTCTAATTCATATGTCCACTGCAGCCTCACAGTGCCAGGGACCCAGGTTCACTTCCCCCGTGAACTTGTTGGGCCGAAGGGCCTGTGTCCATACTGTAGGTAGTCTAATCTATCCTAACGCTGAGGGACTGACAATCGAAAGAGGAAAGAATTACATTTCGGGGTGACACGGTGGCTCAGTGGTTAGCACTGCTGCCTCACAGCACCAGGGTCCCAGGTTCAATTTCAACCTTGCATGACTGTCGGTGTGGAGTTTGCACATTCTCCGTGTCGGCGTGGATTTCCTTCAGGTGCTCCGGTTTCCTCCCACAGTCCAAAGTTGTACAGCTCAGGTGAATTAGCCATGTTAAACTGCCCATAGCGTTAGATGCATTAGTACAGGGGAAACTGGTCTGGGTGTTTTCCTCTTCGGAGGGTCGGTGTGGACGTGTTGGGCCGAAGGGCCTGTTTCCACACTGTAGAGAATCTAATGTATTTTTCCTGACTGTGTCTGTCTGCATGTGGGTGTGTGGAGTGATTTATATGGTAATTAGATTTGTACCTAGTAGAGTTATATGTCAACAGTTCATAATTGTTTATTTGTAGCTGGAATCTATCTGGTTGTAATAAGTTAGTCATACTTAAGTACAAAAAATGGTTGGTGCTGTCTATCAGACTCGATCTGAAAGACAGGTCGATTTTGCATACTTTTTAGAATCTTTAACTTTTGTGAAGACTCTGGGAATAGTGGGCCTTGATTTCTTGTACACTACCTCAATGAGATACCACACCCTCTGGGAAATGAGGAGCTAAAGTTGGCCACTCAGCCCCTCCAGCTGTGCTGTTCACTAAGACTATGGCTGATCTTACTGTTAAAAGTTAAAAACCTTGCTTTGATTTCTTTTTAATACATTTTAGCACATATTTAATTTGGACTTGTACTTGCTAAAGTCCAGCTTTCTATTGCTACATAATTTGAAATTTAAATGCATGAAGTAGCGATCTATATAAAACTGTTAAAACTTTCATACACCTTAATTGTTCTCATTACCAAAATTAAAGATTGAGGTTATGAATACATACTTGCTTTATAATTGCTTTGTATTTTCACTATGGTGTTTATATTTAATTAAATGAATATCATTTCCCATTAGGGCAGAGGTTTCTAATGGGAAATGAGTAATTCTTAATTTGAAGTAAAGAAAAATTAGTACAAGGATACCCTAGCGTATTGTGACATCTGGTATATAATTAAAATGCGATTGATCATGTGTTAATTAATTAGTTGAGGTATAACTAAAGGTAAAAAGTAGGTATGGTGTTACAAGCTTCAGTAGATTATTGTAATCTCAATGAAAAGCAAGTGTCTGTGACCTTTAAGTCATGATTTTTCCATAGTTCAATCTTTACAGTATCACCAATAATTCACTACATGTTTCCAGAATGTTATTAATTCATTAACGAATGATACTGGATAATGAGACAAGTGATTATCTGCAAGATCCACTTTAAGTGAGTCGAGTAATACAGGTACAAGATCCTTTATCCGAAATGCTCGGGACCAGCTGTTTTTCGGAATTCGGAATTTTTCGGTTTTCAGGATGTGACAGTTTAATGGTGAAATTTTTAAAAATCTTACCTGAGAAGCAGATTTCTAACTAAGAACATGCTTGGACACGCACCCCCACATCGCATCTGAGTGACACACATTGAGTGGGTGTCGACTTGGGTTAACTGTTTCCTCGCCAAACAATCTTGTTAATGAGAAAAGAAACTTCACAAAAAAAACTTTTGGGATTTGGAGCTTTTCAGTTTTTGGATGTTCGGATAAAGGCTCTTGTACCTGTACTGGAATCGCTTCAGAGAAGCAGCGGGCATTACTTTTACATTTAAACCACACGGGGCAGCACGGTGACTCAGTGGTTAGCACTGCTGTCTCACAGCGCCAGGGACCCGGGTTCAATTCCAGCCTCGGGCGACTGTCTGTGTGGAGTTTGCACTTTCTCCCCGTGTCTGCGTGGGTTTCCTCCGGGTGCTCTGGTTTCCTCCCACAGTCCAAAGATGTGCAGGTCAGGTGAATTGGTCATGCTAAATTGCCTGTAGTGTTAGGTGCATTAGTTAGGGGGAATGCGTCTGAGTGGGTTACTCTTCGGAGGGTTGGTGTGGACTAGTTGGGCCAAAAAGGCCTGTTTCCACACTGTAGGTAATCTAATCTTTTTATATGATCCAATCCAGTGTGATCATATGTACATATGACAATAAAGCTAATTTAATTCAATAATTATATACAAAGGGAATTTCAACATAATTTGGCCCATATATGACCCAAATTTAAATGGACATAGATTCAAGCATAACTAACCAATTTATGTTATCACGGGAAATTTTAAGGCCCTACCCTATTTTGTCCCCCAAATATCTGCATGTATCTTTTAGGGCCTAGCAGATTGCCCTCATTTACTTCAAGGACCTTCTCCAAAACTTCCATTTCAATTGGTTGTAATCTTTCACCTTGCTTTTTAACAAGTTCAGCTTTCACCTCCTCCCCAGTAACTATTTTGACTGAATGCCACAATCATGACTTATTACTTCACAGCTGATAAATTCCTGACCAAATTTAGTAGTCGTTGCACGTGGACAAACAAAGCCAATTGTACATAGAAACAATTTTGTCTGCTCTGTCTTTGTATTGTAGTGCTCTTACTTCTGAGTCAGGAGATTGTGTGTTCAAGTCCCATTCCAGAGCCTTGATATACAATCCGGGTACACAAGCAATTTCTAAACAGTTAATTCATGCGATCACAGAATCCTACAGTGTGGAACTAGGCCATTCAGCCCCACTGAGTCCACACCACCTTCCAGGCATTCCAAAGGCCCATTCCCCCCCAGTGGCTCAATGATTAGCACTGCTGCCTCACATGCCAGGGACGCAGGTTTGTTTCTAGCCTTAGGCAACTGTGGAAAGATGTGCAGATTAGATGGATTAGCCATGCTAAATTGCTCATAGTGCCCAGGAATATGCAGGCTTGGTGTATTAGCCATGGGAAATGCAGAGATGGGGTGGGTGGATGGTTTCCATTTCTTACTGGACCTTTTTTTTTTCATTTCTGCATGGGATGGGGGCATCTCCAATAAGGCCAGCATTGATTTCCCATCCAAGATAGTGCCTCCTTGAACTTCTGCAGTCTGTTTGGTGTGGATGCACTCAAACACTGTTAAGTAGCCATGATGTAGAGGTGCTGATGTTGGACTGGAGTGGACAAAGTCAGAAGTCACACAACACCAGGTTATAGTCCAACAGGTTTATTTGGAAGCACGAGCTTTCAGAGCGCTGCTCCTTCATCAGGTGGTTGTGGGGTACAACCACGTGATGAAGGAGCAGCACTCCAAAAGCTTGTGGTTTCAAATGAACCTATTGGACTATAACCTGGTGTTGTGTGACTTCTGATGCTGCTAAGTAGGAAGTTACAAATTTTGAGCCAGAGACAGTGGAGGAATAATTATGTATAACTATATTAAAGTGATATGTAACGAGGAGAGAAATTTACTAATGGCCGTGTTTCCAAAAGCCTGTGACCTTTCACCTACTCCTGGTAAAGGTTACAGTTTGGAAGGTGTTTATAAAGGAGCTTTGTGAGTTGTTGAAGTTCATTTTGTAAATGATGCGGACTGCAGCCTCAAAACGTCAGTGGTGGAAGGAGTGAATGTTATAAATGGTAAAGTGGCACTGATCAAATGGGCTGGTTTGTATTGGATGGTGTTGATGGAGCTGCATTTATCCAGACAAGTCGCAGTGTTCCTTCAGACCCCTGACTTGTGCTTTGATGATGATGGACAGGCTTTGGGAGGTGAGTTACTCAGTGCAGATCTCTTAAAGTGCACTTCTAGCCACTATTTATGTGGTTATTCCAGTTAATTAATGATAACACCTCGAGGTTAGTGGTGGAGGATTTAGTGATGTAAATTGATTAACTTCTCTCCCGTTGACGATGGTCATTGCCTGGTAATTATTTTCCATGAATGTTAGCTTTTTTAACAATTCTTTCATGGGAGTGGACATCATGGCAAGGCAAACACTTGTTGCCCATCTGTTGATGACCGTGAAATCAGTAGCTTAGTATGAAGCAGGGGGATGTTAAGAATCAACCATATTGCTGTGGGTCTGGAGTCCAATTTGGGCCAGACTCTGTAAGGATGATTGATTTCTTTATCTAAAAGACATTTGCGAACCAATGTAGTCACCACCTTATCAGCGCTGGGGTGAATTTTGGCCTTGGTGCTTGCAGGTACGGACTCATTCATTACATGAGGATTTTCAACTATGCACAATGAAGGGCACTGGTAGAGTTAATGGTGGTTGTCTTTTCCCTAAAATTGGGAATTTCAAGACTAAGCAGCACATTTATAAAGTGAGAAGAGAGAGATTTAAAAATGAATGAGAGGCAACTTTATTGCACAGAGGATGATTCGTGTGTGAAATGAACTTCCTGAGGAAGTGGTGGATGTTGATACAATTACAATGATTAAAAGACATTTGGATAAGTACATGAATAGGAGAAGTTTGGAAAGATATGGTCCAGGAGCAGATGGGACTAGTTTAGTTTGGGATTATGTTTGGCATGGACTGGTTGGAACAAAGGGTTTGTTTCCTTGCTATATGACTCTATGCAATCATTAGGCACAGGAGCTCAGTGGTTAGCATTGCTGCCTCACAGCGCCAGGGACCTGGGTTCAGTCCCAGCCTTGGGCCACTGTCTGTGTGAAGTCTGTACATTCTCCTCGTGTCTGCATAGGTTTCCTCCTGAAAGCTCTGGTTTCCTCCCGTAGTCCAAAGGTTAGGTGGATTGGCCTTGCTAAATGCAGGATTATAGGGGTAAGGCAGGGGTGGGAATTGGTGGGATGCCGTTTGGAGGGTTGGTGTGGACTCGATGGGCTGATGGGCCAAATGGCCTGCTTCCAAACTGTAGGGATTCTATGATTCAGCCATCACCCTCACTTCTGACTTCAGGATGGAGGGAATGCCATTGCTGAAGCAGCTAAACATGGTTGCCTAGATGTATTTCACTAAGATGAACACAAAGCTGTGATGAGATAACATCCAAATATTATTATTGTAATGGTTTGATGGAACTGAGCAGATTGCAGGTCACTTATGAGTCAACCCCATTGCTGTGGGTCTGGAATTACAGAGACTGGTTATGAGATTCACAGCAATCTGCTCTTTTCATGGTCACTATTACAGTACAGATACCAGTGTTTTTGTTCCAGATTTATTTGACTGATTTTAAATTCCCCTGCCCATGTGGTGGGAATCACATTTGTGTATCCAATGTAATCTGATGAAATCCTGTGTGTAACCAGATCAATGATCCAAAGACTTGAACATATGCTACTGTCTCCCTCATGGTCCTGTGGAACTATCTACAGTGCATGGAGTGTACAGGTTCAGAAGGCAGCTCACCACCATCTCCAAGGCAAATAGGAATGAGCACTAAATGCTGGCCTTATCAGCAATTTGTTTATTAGTAAATAATGAAAGAAAATTCACATATTACTGCAAAGCAATCATCCACATTGGGTGTACGGTGATATCACAATTTTAATTTTCTCTTAATTATTATTAGTTTTGCAATATTATTTTAAAGCAGTCTTCATGTTTCAAGTATTGCATATAAATTACCACCGTAATGTTTTAACTAGTGTATCCCTATTCTGATGTATTGCTTTCATTAATTCCCCATGATGCTGATTGCCTTCATAAAGCCTGAACCATTTATTTCTCCCTTGCAGCTAACAACTGGAATTTGTCAGAGTTGCTTTTGGTACATTTATCCCCTTCACATTTCTCCCCTTGTAAATGGGGTGATCCATCCTGCAAACCATTGGTGTCCAGATATGTTGTAGAAATACCATTCTTCCTGTGTCAGTCTGGAAATTAAATGTTGCACTATTTGATTACTGTTAACATCTTCTCGAAGGCCAATGTTGTTCACATCTACATTGGATCAACAAGAATTTAATTGAAGGCTTTCATCGCAATTTTTGTAAAATGTCCGCTTAGAAATTATCCCAAACAACCCATCCCAAATTCACTGGGCGCAATGACTGATCTCTTTAGTCACCGACAAAAGTGTTGCAGCATCTGTAGAGGGAGACGCAGAGTAAACTTTTCGAGTCCACTTGCCCTTCTTCACTGGACTTGAAACACAAATGTTGTTTTTTCTCAAACACTGCCAGAACTGCCGAGTTTCTCCACCTTTTTCCGTTTTTGTTATTGTTTGTTTCTCTTATGGGCAAGACCAACCCCCTTTACCCCCCCTCCCCCCCCCCCCCCCTCAAACTATTCAGAAGATAGTCAAGTCCCTAACTTTTTCTTATTCTAAAGGTGTTGCGTTCCAGGTGCAACTCCATTGGTCAAAGTACTAGATTTAAATCAAAACACACTTTATTGTGTTTTAACTATAATGGATGAATAAAGGAAAGAAGGACTTGGAATAACAACTCTGTTGGAAAACTTAACAGAACACCAGATACAGTAACTATTACTAATTAACTGTTCCAATATAGCAACATCCCATAAACACATCCTGGGCAAAAGGCAGATTCAGAAAACAGATCGTCTCACATGCAGTTCTCCAATCCAGGAGAAAAGAACATCAAAGACCATTCTGAGAGAGAGTGAACTCCTGCTTTCAGCTACAGCGAAGAGAGATGTGACAGTGTCACAATCCCAGCAGCTTCGCTGAAAGCTAACCTAAAGATCCTAGTTCTGTGGGAGTTTGACCACATCTATACAGGCTGCTTCTATTCTTCCAACTTTTAACCCCAAGGCCTCACTCTCTATTTACTCTCGTGGTTCTGGTAGACTGCTCATCACCACTGCCTTAAAACCTCTCTTCAAAAATAAACAGGACAAAATAACCTCTTAAAGCCATTGCATTGACATTTTTAATATCTTCACATGTGCAGTTTTTGTTTTGCTTTCTTTTGTTACTTGTTGCTTGACCTCCAACTTTGATAGTGATTCCAGTGAGGGATTCCACTAGTGTGCAGCTTCTAATTAAAGACTTGTTGGTTGAACTCTTATATTGGGTTTGATGTTTCAAAAACCTCAAAGTTATTGAAGTGCAATTTCTACCAGATCCCAGTTGGGATAAGTTGCAGAAATCTCTACAGTTCGCGTGAACAGGCAAGAGTGAAGGACTTGACAAGGTTGGTTGCACTCATCAAAACTCGGCCACCCTCTCATGGTATGCAGGTTCTGCTCCAAGCCACTCACCATCCTGACATGGAAGGATATCGGCATTCCTTCAGTGTCACTGGTTCAAAGTCCTGGAATTCTCTCCCTGACAGCATTGTGAGTCAACCTGCAGCACATGGACTGCAACGGTTCAAGAATGCAGCTCACCACCACCTTCTGAAGAATAACTAGTGATTGGAGCAGTGGCACCCATATCCCATGAATTAATAAAAGTAATAATAGTTATGGCAGGCCCAGATGTATGTCAGAAAAAAAGTCCTGACTGCACAACATGTTGTTAAATTATTGCAAAATTATGTGACATCTTCACGAGTGTCCGAACATTAGCTTCTAATACAAATGGACATGTTGTTTGTGTGTGTGTGTGTGTATATGTGTCACCTCACACCATACTGAACTGCTCCATAATGCTCCCTCCACTCATAGCCCCCAGCCCCTACCTACCCAGCGGCTGAAACTACCTAACCCCAGAATCCCACTGAATATGAGGCACGAATGTGGACTCAAACCAGGAAAGATTTGAGAAGTGCTAACCTGGGATTCACAGCAATTACACCGCGCAAAGTGACTAACCCTGACTTTGGAAAATATGATTTACGGAACAGGAAGGAAAATCTAGCCCCTTGTGTAATTGGGGCCAGCATTTCATGCTTTTAGGATATGCATAACGATGTTGTCATTTAGTGAGCACATTTTCATAACATTGGGAATGTTTGAATCTGCCTCCTATTCAGAATGATCACGCTTTAAGATCATGTACATGAATATGAAACAAAGAATTGACACAAATCTGTGGGTGTATCTGTAATGTCGAAAGTGAAGCATGCACTTTAATTTAAAGTCAATATTCATTTGTTCCGTACAGGATATTATACAAAGGCATCTGACTGGCATCAAAATCAAATTATGTCTAATCCATCGGGTATAATAAGACTTTTCAGAATCAGAAAATATGTCTTGCAGTATGTCTTAATCTGAATCACGTTTTCACGTGACTTGCAGCAACATATCACCACAAGTGGTTTGTTTTGAATAAAATAAACAACTGCAGATACGGAAAATCCGAAACCAAAAGAGAAATTGCTGGAGAAACTCAGCAGGTCGGGCAGCATTTGTGGAGAGAAAGCAAAGTCAGTATTTCGAGTCCAGCAACTCTTCTTCAGAACTGTTGTGCCCAAGGGTCATTGGACACAAAACATTAGCTCTGCAGCGTCTCCACAGATTTTGCAAGAACTGCTGAGTTTCATCATCAATTTCTGTTTTCATTTGTTTTCAACCTGGGAGGGGGTTTGGTTAAAGTACAACTGCAAGAAAATCTTCTATGAAGGTAATTCATTACCCTGCGATAATTAGGCAATTATGTCAACAGACCTTTGCTTGTTCTGTGTGTCTTGTTGTCCCTCTGTGATTCTGATAGCCATCTGTTCTTAAGCATCAATGCTGCACTTCATTTACTGGTGTGAATTGAAGTTTATCATTTCAAATGGAAATAACAGTAATGCAATAAATGACAGTAGAAATTTTACAGGATGTACCACAATTACAACTGATGATGATGGGAAATGATGTCACCTTCCAAGTATACAAGAGAATAGATAAGCAAAGTTTTACAGGATCAAAATTTCATTTCACATGTCAGCATATTACCAGAAGAATTAGGAATAGGAGTAGGCCATTCGTCCCTATAGGATCATGGCTGATTCAACAGTCCTCACATCCGCTTTCTTGCCCTTATCCTATAACCATTGATTTCGCGACTCATCATGAATCTCTCTATCTCATTCCTAAATTTGCACAAGAATTGCGGCATGGTGGTTCAGTGGTCAGCACCACTGCCTCACAACATCAGGGATCTAGGTTCGATTCTGCTCTCAGGCTATTGTCTGTGTAGAGTTTGTACATTCTCCCCGTGTCTGCGTGGGTTTCCTCCCAGAGTCCAAAGATGTGCAGGTTAGGTGGACTGCCCATTGTGCCCAGTAACATGTAAGTTCGGTGCATTAGGTATGGGAAATGCAGGCTTCAGGGGATAGGGTGGGATGCTGTTCAGAGGGTTGGTGTGGGCTGAATGGTCTGGTTCCACACTGAAGAGATCCTATGATGATTTCCAGCATTCACAGCTCTATGACTGTCGCCCACAGCGCTCTTTGTGGCAAGGATTCCAAAGACGCACAACCCTCTGAGAAAAGAAATTACTCCTCATCTTAGGCTTGAAATGTCACCTTTTTATAATACCAGGTGGATTGATCAATTTACAAGAGTCATTGTCATTTCATCATGATTTGGCATTCACGAAGATATTTCAATTACCATTTCTCTCTGAACTCTGACTTTGAAGCCTGACTATAGCAGCCAAAGAGCTTTATAACTGCTACTATCTGAAACTGTTCAGTCTCTTTAAGAGAAAATATTTATTCAGGGGTCTCTCTTTCTCTCAGATGTTTGCTATGGGTTAAAGCTGAGTGCACCACAGATTGGTTACAGCCTAGAAGCTGGCTATTTAACTCGGCTGACTCCGAGAAGATTTATCGTTACAGAGTCACACAGCATGGAAACATTTCTTCACCCAACCAGTCCATGCTGACCATAATCCTAAACTAAGCTAGTCCTACCACCACCACTTTCCCACAGCTTTTTCCTGTTGTCCTCCATTTCGCTTTCTCCTTCAATAATAATTCAATTCACTTTTGAAAACGGTGAATGAACCTTCCTCCCCCAGGCTTTCAGGTACATTGTAACACTGCTGAAAATGTGTTGCTGGAAAAGCGCAGCAGGTCAGGCAGCATCCAGGGAACAGGAGAATCGACGTTTCGGGCATAAGCGCTTCTTCAGGAATTGTAACACTCACTTGTGAAAGGATTCTCCTCAGTGTTATATTTGAAAGTGATTGGTTAAAAAAAACTAACGTGTGCTTTTTTTTTACATTGAAGTCTTTGATGTTAAAAATCACACAACACCAGATTACAGTCCAACAGGTTTATTTGGAAGCACTAGCTTTTGGGGCACTGCTCCTTCGACAGGTGGTTGTGGAGTATATGATTGTAAGACACAGAATGTATAGCAAAAGTTTACAGTGTGATATAAATGAAATTATGTATTGAAAAAGGCCTGGTTTGTTTGTTAAGTCTCATATCTGTTAGAACGACCATGTTGGTTTCAGTTCTTTCATACATAAATCGCAAAACTTTTTAAAAAGTTACATTCTCAAGTGAACTTTAACAGTTGGTGTCATGTCGGCCCACATAATGCATTGAAGGTGTGAGGTGCCTTGTGTGAGACTGTCTGTGCCACAATGGTCAGACTGATTCTAATCTAAAAAACAGATTTACAGAATCTTACATGGGATCATGTAGTTTTTGAGCAAAATAAAATGTAATTCTGCAAGTACACATTCACCCCACAAACTTATATGTGGGTGTGTGTGTGGGGGGGGTTGGGGTTATGAGTGTCTGTGAGAGAATGTGTGTGTGTAAAGGGGTATAAGTCTGTGAGAGGACACCCCAGTCCAACGTCGGCAATTTCAAATCAGATCGTACACAATGAGTCTTTTTTATTTTAAAAGTTAACATATGAACAAGGAGCAGGAATTCAAGTCTTTGAGCCTTCTCTGCCATTTTTAAGATCATGACTCATCTGATTGTAACCCTAAATCCATATTCCTGCTCATCCCGATAACCTTTCACTCCATCCACCTCCACCTTAAAAATAATCTCTGCTTTCACCAGCCTTTTCAGGAAGAGTCCCAACCAGACTCGGAAGTTAGAAATGACATGATGAGTAGGAGCAGTCACAACTTGCATTTATATAACCCCTGCAAAGGAATCAACATTCTGAGGTGCTACACTAAGGAAAGAAGCTGAGAAGAATTGAAAAGGCTGCAAGCGGTGACCAAAAGGAGAGTTGAAAAAAAAGTTTTGTGTCAGTGGGGAAAGGAATTGCCCATACTGTCCAGGGATGTGCAAGTTAGGTCGATTGACCACAGGAAAGAGGTGGGGGGGGGGGGGGGGTAGGCTGCTTTTCGGAGGGTCAGTGTGGACACGATGGGTGGAATGGCCTGCTTCTGCACTGTAGGCATTCTATGATTCTATGAAGTAGCAAATGTTGGAAACCGCCAGTGAAGTAACTGCAGAGCCTGTGGCTAATATGACTGAGAGTAATTTTACTAGAGGGAATGCGGAGTGACTTGGAGATAATGAACCAAAGGTCATTGGCTCCGAGCGGTCAGACAACATTCCAGAGACGGAGAGGAGGCTGCAGAGGATTTGAAAGCGGAGATGATTTTGAGCTTGTTGCATTAAAAATCAGTAGGTGGTGAGTGAAAAGTCTAGATTAGTGTGGTGCTGGAAAAGCACAGCAGGTCAGGCAGCATCTATTTGGTATGGACCATGGTGCATGCAGTTGTTTTGGAGAAGCTCTAATTTGCCTGTGAGCCTGGGATTTTGGTTCAATAAATCTGTTGGGTCATTTATGTAACCACATAATGAAGTTTTACTCCACCAGTTTCTGCAATTGAGGAAAACCATGTCGAATAGTAGAATCCCTTACAGTGTGGAACCTAGACATTTGGCACATTGCGTCCACACCGACCCTCCAAAGAGCATCCCGCCCAGACTCGCACCCATACTCTGTGCCCATAACCCTGCATTTTCCATGGCTAATCCACCTAGTCTGCACATCTCTGGGCACTATGGGCAATTTACCATTAATCAGTCCACCTAACCTGCACATCTTTGGATTGTGGGAGGAAACTGGACCACCTGGAGGAAACTCACACAGACACAGGAAGAATGTGCAAACTCCAAACAGATTGACGCTGTAAGGCAGCAGTGCTAACCACTGAGCCACCATGCCAGCCAGAAGTTTTGACAAAAAATGCATATGATGACTCATGAGTGGTAGTGGCATTTTCTGTTCAGTTCCAGACATCTCCAAATGAGCAAGACGATGGGCTAGGGAAACCCTTCTTGCCACACAGATTCAGGGCTCACCTATGGGAAGCTTTGACCTTTGAGTTGCCAATCAATATCAGTCAACTCAAGAATATAATAGTGTGAACAGGAAAAAATTGAGATGAAGTGTCAGCTTCTGAAATGTTAGCAGTGTTTCTCTCTGATCATTTGCAGTCTGACTAGTGGTGTTTCTCCAGTATTTTTTTCTGCTTTTGTTTCAGATTTGACAGTGTTTTATTTCTCTGCTTGAAGTTGGGCATTATTCCCAGACCAAGATGATCTTTGGACATTTAACGTTTAAATTAAGCTGCTCAGCAATAGAATAAGAACAACTAAAGTTCTAATGTTACGAGGAGCTCAGTACAATGGCGATGCAGGGCTAAAATGAGCTAGGGGAACAGCAAAGGAATGTGTGTACCAAATGCAGGGGAGAGGAGGGTGCTGTGCGGCAGCAAGCTGTATGTTTACTCACAAAACCAAGGCTGAGGCGAATAAATCAATGCAGATTTCAGATGGAGCTTCAGAGATAATGACAACACAAAGAACCTCTATGAATACGCCAAGAAAAATCAATGTGATGTTAAACTTGTGATGAAAGACATATCAGTAGCGATGTGTCCACTGTATGAGTCAGCAGCCTAGAGTATCACGCGTGATCAAAGGGGAAAAAAGCAATTCACCAGGATGTAGCTGAGATGGAGTCATTTAGCCATGGAGAGAGGCTGGATAAGCTCAGGTTGTTTTGTCTAGAGCTAAGAAGACTGAAAGCGGACCTGACTGATGATGAGGGGCATGGACAGGAGTGGATAGGACATAGCTGTTCCCCTTAGTTGAAGGGTCAACAAAGAGGTGCATAATTTAAAGGTGAAAGGCAGGATATTTAGCAGGACTTGAGGAAAAATGTTTTCACCCAGAGGGAGTTGGAGGTCTGGAATGTAGTTCCTGAGGTGGGTAGTTGAGGTGAGTGACATCACAACCTTTAAAAAGTGCTTGAATGAAGCACTTAAAGTGTCATAACCTTCAGGATGTGGAGCTGCAGATATTGGACTGGGGTGTACAAAGTTAAAAATCACACAACACCAGGTTTCAGTCCAACAGGTTTAATTGGAAGTACAAGCTTTAGGAGTGTTGCTCCTTTGTCACCTTAACGTCGATGGGCCAAATGCTGGAAAGTGGGACTTGTGTAGATTTGGTGTCTTTTTGGTGGTAAAGGGCCAAAGGGCCTCCTCTGTATGATGTCAGAAGTTACACGACACCAGGTTATAGTCCAACAGGTTTTTCGAAATCAGGTAATGAAGGAGCAGCGCTCCATTAGCCTGTGATTTCAAATAAACCTGGTGATGTCATGTGACTTCTGGCTTTGTCCACCCCAATCCAACACCTTCACATTGCACTGTATGATTCTAAGTGAATGTATATACACAAGTTGTGACCATTTGCGAAAGTGGACCGTGATTGCATCCAAAGACACAATTACTGTCAACAGCCTCCAAAAACAAATCTAGCGTTTTGGAATTTTTGCCTTCAGGCAGGGTTAACCAATTCTAATTGACCGGGCTAGTAAGCTTAAGGTCAGACAATCCTTGAAGAATGGGTCACCTCCACCATCCCTGATAAAATGCCTATTTCACTCATCCTCATTTTCAGAAGGTAACCGCTAAAGCAAGGCTGGATAGACTGGGACATTTTTCACTGGAGCATAGGAACTTGAGGGGTGACCTGACTGAAGTTTATAAAATAATGAGAGGTATAGATAGAGTTAATAGTAGTTGTCTTTTCCCTACGATGGGGAATTTCAAGACTATGGGGCACATTTTTAAGGCGAGAGAAGAGAGACTTAAAAGTTTTTACACAGAGGGTGTTTCGCATGTGGAATGAACTTTGTGAGGAAGTGGTGGATGTGGGTATAATTACAATGTTTAAAAGATATTTGGATAGGTAAATAAATAAGAAAGGTTTGGAGGGATAGGGGCTAGGAGCAGGCAGGTGGGACTCGCTTAGATTGGTATTATGTTTGGCATGGAGTTATTGGAATGAAGGATCTGTTTCTGTGCAGTACGACTCTATGTCTCTGTAACTCTAGAAATAAGTTTTGCTTAATTTTTTGTATAAATGTATTGAATTGGGATAAGGCAATGAGGAAGACTGTGTTACTTTAATTAAAATCCACCTATTTCAGAGGGAAAGTTATATTTTTGTTTTAATGCACATTGTTATCTTGCCTACCAGTAATTATATCTATATGCACAGAGTAATGTTTTTCTGTTGTCTCCAGGTGACATCTTACAAGGAAAGGTTTCCTGTTGCAAGAACAGAAAAGATCCTCGGTCATTGATTGTAACAATATCAATTAACAACATGAAGCAAACGTACAGTCTGCAGTGAGAGCTCTCTCTCCTTCAGTACCACAGGGTCTGCGTCCAACTATTTTACAAAACGGATCACTGAGGATGTGAAGATCTGAAACAAACAAAAACAGAAATTTCCAGAGAAACTCAGCGGGTCCAGCAATATCAATGGAGACAATCAGAGTTAAAGTTTTGAGTCCAGTGACCCTTTTTCAGACCAATTTCTGAAGAAGTGTCACTGTGAAACGTTAACTCTGTTTCTGTCACCATGAATGCTGCCAGACCTGCTGAGTTTTTCCAGCATTCTTTATGTTTGTATTTGTCATGTAAAAGTTGAGAAGTTCTCTTTCCCAAAAACGTGATCGTTGAATATCCCAATTGTCATTGAAGTTTATCCAAATGAAATATAATTAATAAGTCCTGTCATCAATAATATTTTTCATGAATAAAGTAATTAAGTGCATTTGAATCCACTGGGTCTCCTTATGAATATCCACAGGAGTCATTTGATTTTGATAAATAATACACAAAGCTCAATGTCATTTTGGAACATATTATTCTGAATTAACTTGAAAGATTCTTCACAGTTAAATTGAATCTCTTGGCCCTCCCTACACCTGATTGATGAGTGTCTCTAAAGTCTCCAAAAAGAAATAGAACATAGAACAATACAGCACAGTACAGGCCCTTTGGCCCTTGATGGTGTGCCAGCCTTTTATCCTACTCTAAGATCAGACTATCCAACATACCCTTCATTGTGCTGTCTTCCATGTGCCTTTCCAAGAGTCGCTTAAATATCCCTAATGTATCTGATTTACTACCACTGTCCTCTCACAGACCCTCTCCCCAAAGTCTTCCTCCAATTGCCTTAGAATCATGCCCCCTAATAAAATGTGAAGTTTGATTTTTACTGCAAGTTGTGCCACAGAAGCACTGTAATCTCGAGATAGAAAGCAAATTTTGTTTTAGTTCATGGGTTTTGAGATGTATTCCATGTAAGGGACAATAATGCTAAAAATGGTGTGAATCATGAATTAGAAATTTAGCAATGATATTGCCCGTGTAATTTGTCTTTAGAGCAAGAGATTATGGAAGTATTGAAAGTTACAGCACCGAAAGAGGCCATCAGCCCATTATGAATAAACTAGCCATGCATTCAGTTATATAATGATGTCACATGTTATGGTGTTTTACATCTTCGTACCTGAGGCATACTTAGAGTTATAGAGACCTACAGCACGGAAAAGGCCCTTTGGCCCAGCATGTCTGTGCCTCTCTAAAACAACCATAATCCCATTTTGCAGCACTTGGCCCGTAGCCTGTCGACCTTGGCATCACAAGTGCACAACTAAAAACCTCTTAAATGTTATGAGGGGTTCTGCCTCTGCCATGCTTGCAGACAATGAGTTCCTGACTCACACCAACCTCTGACTGAAAAAGTTTTTCCTAACATCTCCTGTAAACCTTCTACCCCGACCTTAAATCTTAAAACTATACACCTCCCCCCCCCCCCCGTCCCCCCCCCCGTCCCCCCAGGATTGATCCCTCTATCCTGAGGAAACATGTTGTCCTTTAGACCATGTGTATGCCCATCATAATTTTATACATCTCCTGTCAATCTCCTCTGCTGTCAGGAAAACAATCTCCATAGCTGAAACGTTCCAAACTAGATAACAAACGAAGAAATATCCCCTATACCCTCTCCAGTGCTAACACATCCCTCCTATAATGTGGATTCCAGAATTACACACACTACTCTAGCTGTAGACTAACCAACATCTTAAGCAGCTCCCCAGCATAATTTCCCACTCTTAAACTTGACTAATAAAGGTAAGTATCCCATATGCTTTCTTAATCACTTTATCTACCTGTCCTGCTACCTTAAGGGACCAGTGTACATGCATACTGAGATCCATCTGAAACTCAGTGATTCCCAAAGTCCTACTGTTCATCATGTATTCCATTGCCTTGTTTGTCTGGCCCATGTACATCACCTCACATTTCTCTTCACATTTAAGTGAACACGGATGAGGGGACAGATGAAGATCACAAAGGTAGTGGAAACAGATAAGAGTAACTAATTAAGTGTATGTCTGATAGCAGGGGGGTGTAACCCTGGGCCTTCTCCATGGATTGCCTCTTTGGGGAAGAGGCCTAAGCAGTCCAATTGAACATTGAGCAGTTCAATGTACCATTGAACAAGGTTGAATGGTGCTCATGGTAGGACCATTCACAACAGGCAGGTCGGGGCAGATAGGTGATAGTCAATGTGCTGTCCACAAATAACTCGATGACGAAAGATGAAGGAGGCCTGTGCACTTCACCAGTTGTAAACACAGACATCTGTAGCGACAAGGTGGACCATGTCATTGTCATTATCTGAGCACCAGCCTATCATGATCGTTGCCAAGATTTACAGCACTATAAAGTCCCCACTATTAAACAACGTCACGGGCAGACTACTAGCATCGATCGTTTACCAAGTTCAATGGCAATGGAGAATTGGCGAGAGGGACAAGGTTATGAACCTGGGAGACCTTCGTCAGGAATCTGAACCGGGATGAGGGGACAAATGAATGAAGATCATTGACTCTAGTGATGGGGTGGAGGTGTGTTTGGGTAGTAACATCTGAGCAATCCTCTTTAACATCTGAGCAATCCTCTTGAGGATGACTTCAATTCACCTGAAATAGGAAAGGGGCTAGAAAAGGTGGCCTAAAAATAAGTTGTCTCAACTCTGGTTGAGGAACTACACCCTGAAGGATTACCACTTTCATGGTAAAAGAAAGAAAATATTAAAGAGGTGTTTAGTGGGACGAACATTGATATTGCTGACAAGAAGAAATATGTTGTCAAAGCCTTTTGTCTTACACTCATCAGGACAGACTCACAAGAATGCCAAATGGTTACGGTTAGGTTAAACTCTCTTTGAAGCACAGAACATAGATGTCAATGACTTAAAGGAGAAAGTGAGGATGCTGGAGATCAGAGTTGAAAAGTGTGGTGCTAGAAAAGCACTGCAAGTCAGGTAGCATTCGAGGAGCAGGAGAGTCGATGTTACGGGCATAAGTCATTCACCATTCCTGATGAAGGACTTATGCCCGAAATGTCGATTCTCCTGCTCCTTGGATACTGCATGACCTGCTGGGCTTTTCCAGCACCACTGTTTTCGACAATGACTAAGAGGAGCTTTGCACCATTTGTTCAATATGGCAACAACTTCTGTATTACAGTTTTAACATCTTAATGATGAGGCAAGGTGGCAGCAGAGACAACAATAATAGGAATCCAATTATGCATTCCACATGGGATGTCCTGCCCATGCACCCAAAAACCTGGGTGTTGGGAACTTGCGTGCCCAGTCACATGAAGACCCACAGCAAAAACCTCTGACCCTGTGAAGGCATCATTTTTAATTCATTCATGGGATATGGGCATTGCTGGTTGGCCAGCATTTATTACCCAGCCCTAGATGCCCTTTAGAAATTGGGGGTGAGCTGCCTTCTTGAACCGCTGCAGTCCATGTGCTGTCAGTTGAATCACTATGCCATTAGGGGGTAGTCCAGGATTTGACCCAGTGACACTAAAGGAATGGCAAAATATTTCCAAGTCAGATGGGGAGCGGCTTGGAGGGAAATTGCAGGTGGTAGTGTTCTCATGTATCTGCTACCAGGATTGTGGGAGCAGTGATTGTGGGTTTATCAGGATCTTTAGTGAATTTCTGCAGTGCATCTTGTAGGTAGTACACACTGCTATTACTGAGCATTGGTGCTGGAGAGAGTAGCTGTTTGTGGATGTGGTGCTAATCAAGTGGGCTGCTTTGTCCTGGAAGAAGGAGGCCATCTGGGAAGTGCGTTTTTGGAACTGGTCCTCCTGGGAGCAGTTGCGGCGGAGTCGAAGGAATTGGGAGAATGGGATGGCGTTTTTACAGGGGGCAGGATGGGAGGAGGTGTAGTCCAGGTAGCTGTGGGAGTCGGTCCCCACTGGTCCTCACCTACCACCCCACTAACCTCCATGTACAGCGCATCATCCGCCGCCATTTCCGTAGGTGAGGACCAGTGGGGACCGACTCCCACAGCTACCTGGACTACACCTCCTCCCATCCTGCCCCCTGTAAAAACGCCATCCCATTCTCCCAATTCCTTCGACTCCGCCGCATCTGCTCCCAGGAGGACCAGTTCCAAAAACGCACATCCCAGATGGCCTCCTTCTTCAAGGACCGCAATTTCCCCCCCGACGTGGTCGACGATGCCCTCCACCGCATCTCTTCCACTTCCCGATCCTCCGCCCTTGAACCCCGCCCCTCCAACCGCCACCAGGACAGAATCCCACTGGTCCTCACCTACCACCCCACTAACCTCCATGTACAGCGCATCATCCGCCGCCATTTCCGCCACCTCCAAACGGACCCCACCACCAAGGATATATTTCCCTCCCCTCCCCTATCAGCATTCCGTAAAGACCACTCCCTCCGTGACTCCCTCGTCAGATCCACACCCCCCACCAACCCAACCTCCACTCCCGGCACCTTCCCCTGCAACCGCAGGAGGTGCAAGACTTGCGCCCACACCTCCCCCCTCACCTCCCTCCAAGGCCCCAAAGGAAACTTCCATATCTGCCACAGATTCACCTGTACCTCCACACATATTATCTATTGTATCCTTTGCACCCGATGTGGCCTCCTCTATAATGGGGAGACGGGCCGCCTACTTGCGGAGCGTTTCAGGGAACACCTCTGGGACACCCGGACCAACCAACCCAACCACCCTGTAGCTCAACATTTCAATTCCCCCTCCCACTCCACCAAGGATATACAGGTCTTTGGACTCCTCCATCGTCAGACCACAGCGAAACGACGGTTGGAGGAAGAACGCCTCATCTTCCGGCTAGGAACCCTCCAACCACAAGGGATGAACTCGGATTTCACCAGTTTCCTCATTTCCCCTCCCCCCAGCCTGTCTCAGTCAAATCCATCAAATTCAGCACCGCCTTCCTAACCTGCAATCTTCTTCCCGACCTCTCCGCCCCCACCCCAGTCTGACCTATCACCCTCACCTTGACTTCTTTCCACCTATCACATTTCCGACGCCCCTCCCCCAAGTCCCTCCTCCCTATCTTTTATCTTAGCCTGCTGGACCAACTTTCCTCATTCCTGAAGAAGGGCTAATGCCCGAAACATCGATTCTCCTGTTCCCTAGATGCTGCCTGACCTGCTGCGCTTTTCCAGTAACACATTTCCATCTCTAGTTTTCTACATTGTATGGTAGCTGTGAATGCACTAACTGAACTAGAAGGGCTTGGCTTAAGAAGCAGCAGGTTCTAGAGCACAAGTCTTCCATATTACTGCCGGAATGTTTTCAGGACCCATAGTTTTTGCACTATCCAGTGCCTCCAACCATCTCTTGATATCAAGTGGAGTGAATTGAATTGGCTGAAGATTGGTATCTATGATGCTGGAGACCATGGATGGATGGATGGGTTCTTCCGTCATTGAAAATGGAGATATTTGTGGACCCTTCTCTTCCAGTTTAATTGTCCACCATTGTACATGACTAAATGTGGCAGGACTGCAGAGTTTAGATCTGATTTGTTGGTTGTAGGATCGCTTAGGTCTATCTATCACTTGCAGTTTGGCAGGCAGATAGTCCTGTTTGATAGCTTCAACAGATTTTCACCTTTTTTTAGGTATGCCTGGTGCTTCTCCTGGCATACCCTCCTGCAGTCAAGGGGCAATTGATGATGAATCTTAGCCCAATTTGCACATAACTCAGTTTATTTCTTGATACAGAACTGATGACAAAAGATCAGTTGTGACCAATCCTGGGCATTAATAGATCTGACATGGTGGCTCAGTGGTTAGCATTGCTGCCTTACAGTGCCAGAGACCAGGATTCGATTCCTGCCTCAGATGACTGTGTGGAGTTTGCACATGCTCTCTGTGTCTGCATGGGTTTCCTCCTCTAATCCAAAGATGTGCAGGTTAGGGGAATTGGTAATGCTAAATTACCCATAATGTTAGGTGCATTAGTCAGGGATAAGTATAGGTTTGGGGAATGGGTCTGGGTGGGTTATTCTTTGGAGGATCAGTTGGACCTCTTGGGCCAAATGGCCTGTTTCCACACTGTAGGGTATCTAATCAAATGGATTTGTTGCCACTTGCTCTGTAAGGCTTTAATTGACATACTAAAATTCATAATCAAGTGGGCTGCTTTGTCCTGGGTGGTGTCAAGCTTCCTGGGTGTTGTCAGAGCTGCACCCATCCAGGCAAGTGGGGAGTACTCCGTCACACATCTGACTTGTGCGTTGTAGATGGTAGAGAGGCTTTGGGAGGCAGGCCGTGTGTTCCTCGCTGCAATATTCCGAGGGTCTGACCTGCTCTTGTAGCCTGCGTTTATGTGGCCCGTCCCGTTTGAGTTCCTGGTCAATGGTAAAGTCTTATGTGGCAACTAGAAACTAACATTAAGATGTAGATTGTCGGTGGTCTCCATTATAAGAAATTAATTTCGCTTTTTTTTGATAGGTTGATATTTTGCTTGCTCCTTTAGTTCCTCAGATATGCCTCAATCCTTTAAGTCATCATCAATAAAATACATTCGAAAGTGAAGAGTAGTCAGTGCATTTTTCTTGTTAGTTTGCAATCAGTGAGAATACCTCAGCGTGATTGGCTGCTTATTCTGCTTGATGACCTCATTGTGACTTGGATAGCCCCATAACCTGGTGCCAGATTCAAAAGAAAGCTGAGAGAAAGGAAATCCATGCTACAGAAACCTTTAGATCTCCGAGATCACTGGAGGATATAACCTCTTCAGAAATCTGGGCTCGTCCCATCTTATTTAAAGGTGGTGTTGTGACTGAACTTCATATAGTGAAATTAAATGATGCATTAATTGAAAAATTTGAACCGAATCTCAGGATAAAACATTAAATCGGTCATCAAACTTGCAGAGTTTTGTGTTCAGATATGCAACACAAATAGGACATTAAAATATCCAGAATGTAAGCTCTGATCTCATTGAGGAGATCATGACTGAATTAATATTCATGAATATAGAAAAATTGCACAGTTGGATCTTTTTGTAATGTTTATTACATTGAAAGCCATTGCAATCTCATTAAACTGGAGATTTCTTTGCAGTGATAACTGCATTTTACAAAGTTCCATTATAAAAGGCATTCCATTTTAATAACGTTCAATTGCAGTGGTACAGCCTTGTGGGGAGTTCCTGCAGTGAACTTGGTCGATCTGGAGGTAAGCCATGTAGAAATGTGTAATAGTCTGAGAAGATACCCACCCTGAGCTTGTGTTGTGGCTCAACAAGAAATTAACATTACGAATTGTGAAAAGGCAAGAGATCTCACATTCAGGAGTTTGCTCATAGCAAGCATTTGTTGAGAAGATCAGTTTAATCAATTTAGTGTAACAAGGATGAAAACGAGTTTTGAAAGTATCATGTGGAATTAATTTTATGTTGGAATTCAGTATTATCACTTTTGCCTTGATGAGTAAATGTTTTAACCCTGACACTTATTTATCAGACTGACCCTTGATCAAGATCTATGTTTTCTTGTTTTTCAGGATTTGAGCATCACTGACAAGGCTGGCATTTTTGCCCATTCCTAGTTGTCCTTCAACTGAATGGCTTTCTCAGCTATTTCAGAAGGTAATTACATATCAACCACATTGGCTGTGTGGGGCTGGAATCTTGTGTTGGCCCAGAGCAGGTAAGGCTGGTGAATATCCTTCCTGAAGGGACATTAGTGAACCAGATGGATTTTTACAACAATCAATGATAGTTTCACATCTCTATGAGTCAGACTAGTTTTAAATTCCAGATTTCATGAATTGAATTCCAGATTTCATGAATTGAATTCCGGATTTCATGAATTGAATTAAAATCCCGCCAGCTGCTGCTGATGGGACGTGAAACGGTTGGGTTTGCCTTTGGTCTTGATATTCACAAGTCCACTGACATTACCACTACTCCATCATCTCCCCATTAATTCATTCTATTGACTATATTTGTGCCATAAATGTCCTCAGCCTTACACGGTGCTGAATTCTGATAGCTGACAGGTTAATGATGTGTTAAAGTGCAACCCCACTCTTTCCAATACCCTATTCCGGAAAACTTTTTTGAGGCACACTCTCCTGATCCATAAAAGGCAACATTTTTGGATGCATTTGAGTTTTATCTTCTTCCTGTATTGCATTTCGGCCTAATTTTTTTATTCATTCGTGGGATATGGGCATTACTAGCTGGGCCAGTATTTGGGCATTACTAGCTGGGCCACTATTTGTTGTCCATCCCTAATTGCTCATTGATCTGAAAGGCTTGTGAGGGTCATTTCAAAGGGTAGTTAAGAATGAATCACATTGCTGTGGATCTGCAGTTATATGGAGGCCAGACCAGATCACTCGGGTAGATGATCTTCTTTAAAGGATGCTAGTGAACCAGATAGCTACTTACAACACTTGACAGTGGTTACATGTTCACTGTTACAGTCACCTTAAATTTCAGATTGGATTCAGTTGTTATCAGCTGCCATGGCGGGATTCAACCACATGTCCCGAGAGCATTAATCTGAAAGGGCAGCACACGGTTCAGTGATTAATACTACTGCCTCACAGGGATTAGGGTTTGATTCCACCCATGGGTGACAGTCTGTGTGGACTTTCTCTCCATGTCTGCATGGGTTTCCTCCCACAGTCTAAAGATATGCAGGATAGGCAGATTGGCTGTGCTAAATTGCCCCTGGTGTCTAGGGTTGTTCAGGTTAGGTAGGTTAGCCATAGGAAATGCAGGGTGGGGAGGGAGGGATACTCTTCAGAGAGTCAGTGTGAACTCAATTGGGCAAATGGCCTGCTTCCACACTGTAGAGACTCTATGATTCTGGGTTACTTGTGTCACGACATTATGCTACTGCCCCTTCCCAGTCCCTCTGTAAGCAAATACTTTCAGAAGCAGTTAAAGCGAAAAACATAATAATTATGCATATAAATTTATAAAAGGTCCTTTTTTGGTGCTGTTCTGATACCATTGCACTAAGTGATGCTTAATGTCACCTATGCTGGATCATTCTGTGATGTGTAAGGACAATGTAAATGGACTGATGTTACACATCCAAGCTCCTCCACTACACCCTTTCAGCTATTGCCAAATTTCTAGAGTTCGGTAAAGCTGAAATAATGAAAAATTGTTCTGCCAGATGAGTTTGTCACACTTTGTACATGCATCAGTTCAACTTCAAAGCATACCAGCCTCAAAGATACTGCATCAGTTTTCTGGGGAGCGAGCAGTTCAAGAAAGCTGAAAATGACAATATCTTTCATGTTCAACACTAGCAATGTGCAAAACTGAAGTAACCAGGATAATCAAGTTTTTAAAAAGCATCATCTCTAAGGACATGGCTATTTAAATCAGGGAATTATGGAGTAATTTACATTAATGTATTAGAATTAAGTTAAATTGAGCTGAGTAGAATTTAGTCCCACAACACAAAGCATCTGAGTGTGTGGATTGCAATTTAGCATGTATCCAATTTGACTTGCTCACACCATCTTTCTGGGATCCAATTTCTCACATTCCACAGCCCTTTTGAGATGGTGACTTCATTAGCATCTCCCAAGAGACCAGATTGAACGATGCTCAAAATTCCGATGATTCCCTAACTCTGAAAAGGGTCCCAAAAATGCTTTATTCTTGATGTTATAAGGAGTGTTCTCCCTGTGTCTGGGTGGGTTTCCTCCAGGTGCTCCGGTTTCCTCCCACAATCCAAAGATGTGCAGATTAGGTGAATTGGTCATGCTAAATAGTCCATAGTGTTAGCTGTATTACTCAGGGGTAAATATAGAGTAGGGGAATAGGTCTGGGTGGGTTACTCTTCGGAGAGTTGGTGTGGACTTGTTGGGCCGAGTGGCCCGTTTCCATACTGTAGGGAATCTAGTCTAATGTGAGTATACAATATAGTGGCTGAAAGGGAGGTCAGGTATATGCCAAAATCATAATTTTTGCAGCCATCTTGTATTGACTTGTATGGCACGATTTATTATATATCTCGATCAGACTAAAAATGATTCACAACATGTTTTGAGGTAAAAAATTGATTGTACAGTTCTGCCTTTAGTTGTTTACTGCTGATACAATTGGATGCTAACGTTTCTGAGATTCATGCACAACAACTCCAAAATTCCTCCATTCTGTACCTTTCTGCAATATTTCTCCAATGACATGATCCTCATGCGGAAAGTGAATGTGCCGTCCCTATGTTTGCTGCTGACACAAATATAGGTGGAAAGGCAAGTGGTAAGGATGACACAAAGAATTTGCAGAAAACTTTAGACAGGTTAATTAAGTGGGCAAAGAGTTGGCAAATGAATTATAATGTGGGAAAATGCGAGGTTATTGACTTTGGCAGAAAGAAAGATAAAGGGGCTGATTATTATTTAAATGAGAAAGACTGGAAAAAGCTGCAGCAAAGAAGGATATGGAAATCCTTGTGTATAAATCTCAAAATACTAACATACCATTTCAGCTGGTAATAGGGAAGGTAAATGAATTGTTAGCCTTTATTTCGAAGTAAATGGTGACTCAGTGGTTAGCACTGCTGCCTCACTGCGCCAGGGACCTGAGTTCAATTCCCGCCTCAGGCAACTGTCTGTGTGGAGTATGCACATTTGCTCCGTGTCTGCGTGGGTTTCCTCCGGGTGCTCCTGTTTCCTCCCACAGTCCAAAGACGTGCAGGTCAGGTGAATTTGCCGTGCTAAATTGCCCGCAGGGTTATGTGCATTAGTCAGGGGTGAATGTATGGGAATGGGTCTGGGTGGGTTGCTCTTCAGAGGGTTGGTGTGGACTTGTTCGACCAAAGGGCCTGTTTCCACACTGTAGGGAATCTAATCTAATAAACATAAGAAGATCTTGCTAAAGTTACATAAGGTACTCATCTGGTCACGCTGTGAATGGTTCTGTTCCTTGTATCTAAGGATAGATATACTGGCACTGGAGGCAGCCCAGAGAAGTTAATTCTGAGTATGCATGAATTCTCAAATGGGGAGAACAATGTTAAAAATCACGTAACACCTAGTTACACTCCAAAAGGCTTATTTGGAACCACTAGCTTTCATCAGGTGGATGAAGGAGCAGTGTTCAGAAAGCTTGTACTTTGTAATGTTTTTATTCTTCTGTGGGATGTGACCAGCACCCTCAAGCTCAGCATCTGTTGCCCCTCCTGCATTGCCCTTGAACTGAGTGGCTTGCTATTGGCCATTGAAGAAGACAATTGAGAGTCAATAGTGCTGTAACATTAGAGTCACATGTAGGCCAGATTGGTTAAAGATGTCAGATATCCTTCCTTAACAGACATTTGTGAACCAGAGAAGTTCTTTCAACAAACAGTGATAGTTTCACGGTCACCATAACTGAGACTAAATTTCAGTTCCAACTTTTAAAAATTCATTCATGGGACATTGACATCGCTGGCTGTTCCAGCAGTATTGCCCATCCCTAGTTGCCGAGCTGAGCTGTCTTCTTGAACTACAGAAAGGGAAGTGCCGGTGTTGGACTGGGGTGGACAAAATTAAAAATCGCACCACACCAAGTTATCGTCCAACAGGTTTATTTGCAAGTACAAACTTTTAAACACTGCTTCTGTGGTGACTAGGTACCTGATGATGGAGCGTCGCTCCGAAAGCTTGTACTTCCAAATAAACCTGTTGGACCATAACCTGGTGTTGTGTGATTTTTAACTTTGTACACCCCAGTCCAACACTGGCACCTCCACATCACAAATGGGGAGAGGTTGAATAGATTGAGCCTGTACTCATTGAAGTTGAGAAGAATGAGAGGAAACCTTATTGTAACACATAAGGATTTTTTAGTGAGCTTGACAGGGTAGATGAGAAAATGTTGTTTCCCCTGTTGGGAGAGTCTAGGAGGCAACGTAATCTCAGAATAAGGGATCGCCATTTGAGAGATGAGAAGGAATTTCTTCTCTCAGAGGAATCTATGGAATTGTTTACCACAGAGGGCTGTCGAGGCTGTGTCATTCAGTATATTCAAGGTTGAAATAGATTTTTATTCAGTAAGAAGATCAAGAGCTAAGAGGACAAGGCAAGAATGCAGAGTTGAGGATTATCAGATCAGCCAAGAATTCATTGAATGACAAAGTCAAAAGTCACACGACACTAGGTTATAATCCAACAGGTTTATTTGAAATCGCAAGCTTTCAAGGCGCTGCTCCTTTGAAATCTTGTGATTTCAAATAAACCTGTTGGACTATAACATAGTATGATGTGACTTCTGACTTTGTCCACCTCGGTCCAACACTGGCACCTCCACATCATTGAATGGCAAAGCAGAATCGATGGGCTGAATGGCCAACTTCAGCTTCTCGTTTTGTGGTTTAATGCCTCAGGTCTAAGGAATCTCTGTTCTGCCTTTGATTTTAATGATCTTTTAAAATTTCAACAACTTTCTACAGTGCACCTTCCCTTTTAAGTGTAGTCAGCTGCCTTTTGCGAAGAGGTGGGTGGCTGTACCATGTGAATTCTGAAAAATATTGCCTGGTCCTGCTGCTGTGTGCAGGGTCTACAGGTAAAATAGGGGAACATACAGGCCAAAACCTATGATTATGCTGATAAGGTGAGTATCTTAACTTTACGTGCTTTATAACCTCAATCTTAATAGCATGGGCAGGCTGAATTGCCACCCCTCTACCCCAAAGAAGTGGCTATCCCATTTTTAGACCTTAATGCATTCTAGTAATGTAGCATATTATAGGCACCAATAGTTGCTCTCTGTGAGGGAACAGTAGGTAGAGAATATTCATTGCTGTGAATTTATACTTGTTATGACTTTTACCAACTTGAATGAAGTACACTCAGAGCTGATGTGGTGACTAATAGCACTGTTTTGCATTGCTATCCTTTTATGTTTCTGCTTTTGTAATAATAACACTTCAACAATGCAATTTCTGGATAAAATGTGTGCAATTAAGTATGAATATTAGAAAATTGAAGCAGCTTTTTTTAAAACAGCTATGCGGAACATACCCCACAGTGCCACTTTGAAGGCAAATTGAAAGTGGAATTGACTTGAACAATAGACTTAGCATTCTTGCACCTGAGTGGTCAGCAACTATGAGTTTACTGAGGATAAAAGGGATAAAACAATAGTTTCATTTAATGCTTCCATTTAATACTACAGTGCAAAGAAATGTCTAAATATTGAACCTTGAAACTGATCTTTTTGCTTGTTTTGAAGGTGTATATTTACCACAGAGAAAATTATAGTGTTCAGGATTTTTTTTATTAACACTTAGTGTTGTACTTTGAATTGAAGTGCTTCAGCTTATACATTACGTTTATGGTTTTATAATGTATTCTATTCATTGAAAAGTGTTGAAGGTGTCAGCCATCCATAACTAATTGGAATGTAAATATTTAGTGTGTGTAGAGCTCTGGCTTCTCATTGTTGGTCATACATCAATGTTTTCATTGGTATTGGGAAAAGTATATAAAATTTACAAGGAAAGCAGTAAGAATGACCCAAGTGACAAATTGTCTTTATGATTGGTGTCAGTTTTCCTGTTGGTTTCAATTCAACTTATGGACACCATCCTTCACTTCACGTCGTGTCACATTTGATTCGCACCTCAGTGGTCTTGAACGAGTTCATGGTCACTTCTGGCTCAAAGCAGATTTGCTGAATACATAGCCAGTGAGGTTTGGTGTATGTCATCTTAGATAGCCGGGGAGGTTAGGTGTATGTGATCGTCGATGCCTGGGGAGGTTAGGTGTACGTGATCGTAGATAGCCGGATAGGTTAGGTGTATGTGATCGTAGGTGCCTGGGGAGGTTAGGTGTACGTGATCGTAGATAGCCGGATAGGTTAGGTGTATGTGATCGTAGGTGCCTGAGGAGGTTAGGTGTATGTGATCGTAGGTCCCTGGGGAGGTTAGGTGTATGTGATCGTAGATAGCCAGGGAGGTTGGCTGTGTGTGATTGTAGGTGCCTGGGGAGATTAGGTGTATGTGATCGTAGATAGCCAGGGAGGTTAGGTGTGTGTGATCAAAGGTGCCTGGGGGGATTAGGTGTGTGTGATCGTAGGTGCCTGGGGAGGTTAGGTGTATGTGATCGTAGGTGGCCGGGGAGATTAGGTGTATGTAATCGTAGGTGCCTGGGGGGATTAGGTGTATGTGATCATACATAGCCAGGGAGGTTAGGTGTGTGTGATCGTGGGTGCCTGGGGAGGTTAGGTGTATGCGATCATAGGTGGCCGGGGAGGTTAGGTGTATGTGAATGTAGGTGCCTGGGGGGATTAGGTGTATGTGATCGTAGGTGTCTGGGGAGGTTAGGTGTATGTGATCGTAGGTGTCTGGGGAGGTTAGGTGTATGTGATCATAGGTGCCTTGGGAGATTAGGTGTATGTAATCGTAGGTGCCTGGGAGGATTAGATGTATGTGATCATAGATAGCCAGGGAGGTTAGGTGTATGTGATCATGGGTGCCTGGGGAGGTTAGGTGTATGTGATCGTAGGTGTCTGGGAGGTTCGGTGTATGTGATTGTAGGTACCTGGGGAGATTAGGTGTATGTAATCGTAGGTGCCTGGGGGGATTAGGTGTACGTGATCGTAGATAGCCAGGGAGGTTAGGTGTCTGTGATCGTAGGTGACCGGGGAGGTTAGGTGTATCTGCTCGTAGGTGGCCGGGGTGGTTAGGTGTATCTGTTCAGTGCCTGGGGAGATTAGGTGTATGTGATCGTAGATAGCCAGGGAGGTTAGATGTGTGTGATCGTAGGTGCCTGGGGAGGTTAGGTGTACGTGATCGTAGGTGCCTGAGGAGGTTAGGTGTACGTGATCGAAGGTGGTCGGGGAGGTTAGGTGTATGTGATCGTAGGTAGCCGGGGAGGTTAGGTGTGTGTGATCGTAGGTGGCCGGGGAGGTTAGGTGTGTGTGATCGTAGGTGGCCGGGGAGGTTAGGTGTATGTGATAGAACATAGAACATAGAAGAATACAGCGCAGTACAGGCCCTTTGGCCCTCGATGTTGCGCCGATCCAAGCCCACCTAACCTATACTAACCCACTATCCTCCATATACCTATCCAATGCCCGCTTAAATGCCCATAAAGAGGGAGAGTCCACCACTGCTACTGGCAGGGCATTCCATGAACTCACGACTCGCTGAGTAAAGAACCTACCCCTAACATCTGTCCTATACCTACCCCCCCTTAATTTAAAGCTATGCCCCCTCGTAATAGCTGACTCCATACGTGGAAAAAGGTTCTCACGGTCAACCCTATCCAAACCCCTAATCATCTTGTATACCTCTATCAAGTCACCCCTAAACCTTCTTTTCTCCAATGAAAACAGCCCCAAGTGCCTCAGCCTTTCCTCATAAGATCTTCCTACCATACCAGGCAACATCCTGGTAAACCTCCTCTGCACCCGTTCCAGTGCCTCCACATCCTTCCTATAGTATGGCGACCAAAACTGCACACCAGATGCGGCAGCACCAGAGTCTTATACAACTGCAACATGATCTCAGGACTCCGGAACTCAATTCCTCTACCAATAAAAGCCAGTACGCCATATGCCTTCTTCACCGCACTATTTACCTGGGTGGCAACTTTCAAAGATCTGTGTACATTGACACCAAGATCCCTCTGCTCATCCACACTACCGAGTATCTGACCATTAGCCCAGTACCCCATCTTTTTGTTACTCTTACCAAAGTGAATCACCTCACACTTAGCTACATTGAACTCCATTTGCCACTTTTCTGCCCAGTTCTGCAGCTTATCTATATCCCGCTGTAACCTGCCACATCCTTCCTCACTGTCAACAACTCCTCCGACTTTCGTATCATCCGCAAACTTGCTCACCCAACCTTCTAGCCCCTCCTCCAGGTCATTTATAAAAATGACAAACAACAATGGTCCCAAAACAGATCCTTGCGGAACACCGCTAGTAACGGCACTCCAAGATAAACCTTTACCATCAACTACTACCCTCTGTCTTCTTCCAGCCAGCCAATTCCTAATCCAAACCTCCAACTCACCCTCAATGCCATACCTACCTATTTTTTGAAGTAGCCTACCATGGGGAACCTTATCAAACGCCTTACTAAAATCCAAATACACCACATCTACCGCTTTCCCCTCGTCCACCTCCTTAGTCACCTTCTCAAAGAATTCAATAAGGTTTGTGAGGCACAACCTGCCCTTCACAAAACCATGCTGACTATCCTTGATCACATAATTCCTATCCAGATGTTCATAAATCCTATCCCTTACAATTCTCTCTAAGACTTTGCCCACAACAGAAGTGAGACTTACCGGCCTATAGTTACTAGGGTTATCCCTACTCCCCTTCTTGAACAAGGGAACCACATTTGCTAGCCTCCAGTCTTCTGGCACTACTCCTGTAGACAACGAGGACATAAAAATCAAGGCCAATGGCTCTGCAATCTCCTCCCTTGCTTCCCAGAGAATCCTAGGATAAATGCCATCAGGCCCAGGGGACTTATCTATTTTCACCCTTTCCAGAATTTCCAACACCTCTTCTCTACATACCTCAAAGCCATTCATTCTACTTAATTGTGACTCAGTATTCACATCGGCAACAATGTCCTGTTCCTGAGTGAACACTGACGAAAAGTATTCATTCAGTGTCTCCCCAATCTCTTCAGCCTCCACACGCAACTTCCCACTACTATCCTTGACTGGACCTATTCCTACCCTAGTCATTCTTTTATTCCTGACATACCTATAGAAAGCCTTAGGGTTTTCCCTAATCCTACCAACTAAGGACCTTTCATGTCCCCTCCTTGCTGCTCTTAGCTCTCTCTTCAGGTCCTTCCTGGCTACTTTATAACTCTCAATCGCCCCAATTGAACCTTCACGCCTCATCTTTACATAGGCCGCCCTCTTCCATTTAACAAGGGATTCCAATTCCTTATTAAACCACGGCTCCCTCACACGACCCTTTCCTCCCTGCCTGACAGGTACATACGTATCAAGGACACTCAATAGTTGCTCCTTGAACAAGCTCCACATATCAATTACGCCCTTGCCTTGAAGCCTACTTTTCCAAGCCACGCATCCTAGGTCATTCCTCACCGCAGCTATAACTCTTACCCTGCAGTGCACACTTATCCCTCTCCATCACTAGAGTAAAAGTCACCGAATTATGGTGACTGTCCCCAAAGTGCTCACCTACCTCTAATTCTAACACCTGGCCTGGTTCGTTACCCAGAACCAAATCCAGTATGGCCTCATCTCTTGTTGGCCTATCTACATATTGTGTCAGGAAACCCTCCTGCACACATTGGACAAACACCGACCCATGATCATAGGTGGTCGGGGAGGTTAGGGTGTATGTGATCGTAGATGGCCGGGGAGGTTAGGTGTGTGTGATCGTAGGTGGCCGGGAGGTTAGGTGTGTGTGATCGTAGGTGGCCGGGGAGGTTAGGTGTGTGTGATCGTAGGTGGCCGGGAGGTTAGGTGTATGTGATCGTATGTGGCCGGGAGGTTAGGTGTGTGTGATTGTAGGTGGTCGGGGAGGTTAGGTGTGTGTGATCGTAGGTGGCCGGGGAGGTTAGGTGTGTGTGATCGTAGGTGACCGGGGAGGTTAGGTGTGTGTGATCGTAGGTGACCGGGGAGGTTAGGTGTGTGTGATCGTAGGTGGTCGGGGAGGTTAGGTGTGTGTGATCGTAGGTGGCCGGGGAGGTTAGGTGTGTGTGATCGTAGGTGATCGGGGAGGTTAGGTGTGTGTGATCGTAGGTGGTCGGGAGGTTAGGTGTGTGTAATCGTAGGTGATCGGGGAGGTTAGGTGTATGTGATCGTAGGTGGCCGGGAGGTTAGGTGTGTGTGATCGTAGGTGGCCGGGGAGGTTAGGTGTGTGTGATCGTAGGAGGCCGGGAGGTTAGGTGTGTGTGATCGTGGGTGACCGGGGAGGTTAGGTGTGTGTGATCGTAGGTGGCCGGGAGGTTAGGTGTGTGTGAACGTAGGTGGCCGGGGAGGTTAGGTGTGTGTAATCGTAGGTGGTCGGGAGGTTAGGTGTGTGTGATCGTAGGTGACCGGGGAGGTTAGGTGTGTGTGATCGTAGGTGGCCGGGGAGGTGAGGTGTGTGTAATCGTAGGTGGCCGGGGAGGTTAGGTGTGTGTGATCGTAGGTGACCGGGGAGGTTAGGTGTGTGTGATCGTAGGTGACCGGGGAGGTTAGGTGTGTGTGATCGTAGGTGGTCGGGGAGGTTAGGTGTGTGTGATCGTAGGTGGCCGGGGAGGTTAGGTGTGTGTGATCGTAGGTGGTCGGGAGGTTAGGTGTGTGTGATCGTAGGTGGTCGGGGAGGTTA
The DNA here is from genome assembly GCF_037043375.1 of Chiloscyllium plagiosum. Taxonomy (NCBI): domain Eukaryota; kingdom Metazoa; phylum Chordata; class Chondrichthyes; order Orectolobiformes; family Hemiscylliidae; genus Chiloscyllium; species Chiloscyllium plagiosum. Next base: position 7,594,431 of record NW_028270156.1, read on the forward strand.
GGTGTGTGTGATCGTAGGTGACCGGGGAGGTTAGGTGTGTGTGATCGTAGGTGACCGGGGAGGTTAGGTGTGTGTGATCGTAGGTGACCGGGGAGGTTAGGTGTGTGTGATCGTAGGTGGCCGGGGCGGTTAGGTGTGTGTGATCGTAGGTGACCGGGGAGGTTAGGTGTGTGTGATCGTAGGTGGTCGGGGAGGTTAGGTGTGTGTGATCGTAGGTGGCCGGGGAGGTTAGGTGTGTGTGATCGTAGGTGGCCGGGGCGGTTAGGTGTGTGTGATCGTAGGTGACCGGGGAGGTTAGGTGTGTGTGATCGTAGGTGGTCGGGGAGGTTAGGTGTGTGTGATCGTAGGTGGCCGGGGAGGTTAGGTGTGTGTGATCGTAGGTGGCCAGGAGGTTAGGTGTGTGTGATCGTAGGTGGTCGGGCGGTTAGGTTTGTGTGATCGTAGATGGTCGGGAGGTTAGGTGTATGTGACCGTAGGTGGCCAGGAGGTTAGGTGTGTGTGATCGTAGGTGGCCAGGAGGTTAGGTGTGTGTGATCGTAGGTGGTCGGGCGGTTAGGTGTGTGTGATCGTAGGTGGCCAGGAGGTTAGGTGTGTGTGATCGTAGGTGGTCGGGCGGTTAGGTGTGTGTGATCGTAGGTGGCCAGGAGGTTAGGTGTGTGTGATCGTAGGTGACCGGGGTGGTTAGGTGTGTGTGATCGTAGGTGGCCGGGGAGGTTAGGTGTGTGTGATCGTAGATGGCCGGGGTGGTTAGGTGTGTGTGATCGTAGGTGGTCGGGAGGTTAGGTGTGTGTGATCGTAGGTGGCCAGGAGGTTAGGTGTGTGTGATTGTAGGTGGCCAAGAGGTTAGGTGTGTGTGATCGTAGGTGGTCGGGCGGTTAGGTGTGTGTGATCGTAGGTGGCCAGGAGGTTAGGTGTGTGTGATCGTAGGTGACCGGGGAGGTTAGGTGTGTGTGATCGTAGATGGCCGGGGTGGTTAGGTGTGTGTGATCGTAGGTGGTCGGGAGGTTAGGTGTGTGTGATCGTAGGTGATCGGGGAGGTTAGGTGTGTGTGATCGTAGGTGATCGGGGAGGTTAGGTGTGTGTGATCGTAGGTGGCCGGGGAGGTTAGGTGTGTGTGATCGTAGATGGCCGGGGTGGTTAGGTGTGTGTGATCGTAGGTGGTCGGGAGGTTAGGTGTGTGTGATCGTAGGTGATCGGGGAGGTTAGGTGTGTGTGATCGTAGGTGATCGGGGAGGTTAGGTGTGTGTGATCGTAGGTGTTCGGGAAGGTTAGGTGTGTGAGATCGTAGGTGGCCGGGAGGTTAGGTGTGTGTGATCGTAGGTGATCGGGGAGGTTAGGTGTGTGTGATCGTAGGTGACCGGGGTGGTTAGGTGTGTGTGATCGTAGGTGGCCGGGGAGGTTAGGTGTGTGTGATCGTAGATGGCCGGGGTGGTTAGGTGTGTGTGATCGTAGGTGGTCGGGAGGTTAGGTGTGTGTGATCGTAGGTGATCGGGGAGGTTAGGTGTGTGTGATCGTAGGTGATCGGGGAGGTTAGGTGTGTGTGATCGTAGGTGGCCGGGGAGGTTAGGTGTGTGTGATCGTAGATGGCCGGGGTGGTTAGGTGTGTGTGATCGTAGGTGTTCGGGAGGTTAGGTGTGTGTGATCGTAGGTGATCGGGGAGGTTAGGTGTGTGTGATCGTAGGTGATCGGGGAGGTTAGGTGTGTGTGATCGTAGGTGTTCGGGAAGGTTAGGTGTGTGAGATCGTAGGTGGCCGGGAGGTTAGGTGTGTGTGATCGTAGGTGATCGGGGAGGTTAGGTGTGTGTGATCGTAGGTGGTCGGGCGGTTAGGTGTGTGTGATCGTAGGTGGCCAGGAGGTTAGGTGTGTGTGATCGTAGGTGACCGGGGTGGTTAGGTGTGTGTGATCGTAGGTGGCCGGGGAGGTTAGGTGTGTGTGATCGTAGATGGCCGGGGTGGTTAGGTGTGTGTGATCGTAGGTGGTCGGGAGGTTAGGTGTGTGTGATCGTAGGTGGCCAGGAGGTTAGGTGTGTGTGATTGTAGGTGGCCAAGAGGTTAGGTGTGTGTGATCGTAGGTGGTCGGGCGGTTAGGTGTGTGTGATCGTAGGTGGCCAGGAGGTTAGGTGTGTGTGATCGTAGGTGACCGGGGTGGTTAGGTGTGTGTGATCGTAGGTGGCCGGGGAGGTTAGGTGTGTGTGATCGTAGATGGCCGGGGTGGTTAGGTGTGTGTGATCGTAGGTGGTCGGGAGGTTAGGTGTGTGTGATCGTAGGTGATCGGGGAGGTTAGGTGTGTGTGATCGTAGGTGATCGGGGAGGTTAGGTGTGTGTGATCGTAGGTGGCCGGGGAGGTTAGGTGTGTGTGATCGTAGATGGCCGGGGTGGTTAGGTGTGTGTGATCGTAGGTGGTCGGGAGGTTAGGTGTGTGTGATCGTAGGTGATCGGGGAGGTTAGGTGTGTGTGATCGTAGGTGATCGGGGAGGTTAGGTGTGTGTGATCGTAGGTGTTCGGGAAGGTTAGGTGTGTGAGATCGTAGGTGGCCGGGAGGTTAGGTGTGTGTGATCGTAGGTGATCGGGGAGGTTAGGTGTGTGTGATCGTAGGTGACCGGGGTGGTTAGGTGTGTGTGATCGTAGGTGGCCGGGGAGGTTAGGTGTGTGTGATCGTAGATGGCCGGGGTGGTTAGGTGTGTGTGATCGTAGGTGGTCGGGAGGTTAGGTGTGTGTGATCGTAGGTGATCGGGGAGGTTAGGTGTGTGTGATCGTAGGTGATCGGGGAGGTTAGGTGTGTGTGATCGTAGGTGGCCGGGGAGGTTAGGTGTGTGTGATCGTAGATGGCCGGGGTGGTTAGGTGTGTGTGATCGTAGGTGTTCGGGAGGTTAGGTGTGTGTGATCGTAGGTGATCGGGGAGGTTAGGTGTGTGTGATCGTAGGTGATCGGGGAGGTTAGGTGTGTGTGATCGTAGGTGTTCGGGAAGGTTAGGTGTGTGAGATCGTAGGTGGCCGGGAGGTTAGGTGTGTGTGATCGTAGGTGATCGGGGAGGTTAGGTGTGTGTGATCGTAGGTGGCCGGGGTGGTTAGGTGTGTGTGATCGTAGGTGGCCGGGGAGGTTAGGTGTGTGTGATCATAGGTGGTCGGGAGGTTAGGTGTGTGTGATCGTAGGTGATCGGGAGGTTAGGTGTGTGTGATCGTAGGTGGCCGGGGAGGTTAGGTGTGTGTGATCGTAGGTGGCCAGGAGGTTAGGTGTGTGTAATCGTAGGTGGCCGGGGAGGTTAGGTGTGTGTGATCGTAGGTGGCCAGGAGGTTAGGTGTGTGTAATCGTAGGTGACCGGGGAGGTTAGGTGTGTGTGATCGTAGGTGACCGGGGAGGTTAGGTGTGTGTGATCGTAGGTGGCCGGGGAGGTTAGGTGTGTGTGATCGTAGGTGGTCGGGAGGTTAGGTGTGTGTGATCGTAGGTGGTCGGGGAGGTTAGGTGTGTGTGATCGTAGGTGACCGGGGAGGTTAGGTGTGTGTGATCGTAGGTGACCGGGGAGGTTAGGTGTATGTGATCGTAGGTGGCCAGGAGGTTAGGTGTGTGTGATCGTAGGTGACCGGGGAGGTTAGGTGTGTGTGATCGTAGGTGACCGGGGAGGTTAGGTGTGTGTGATCGTAGGTGACCGGGGAGGTTAGGTGTGTGTGATCGTAGGTGGCCGGGGCGGTTAGGTGTGTGTGATCGTAGGTGACCGGGGAGGTTAGGTGTGTGTGATCGTAGGTGGCCGGGGAGGTTAGGTGTGTGTGATCGTAGGTGGCCAGGAGGTTAGGTGTGTGTGATCGTAGGTGGTCGGGCGGTTAGGTTTGTGTGATCGTAGATGGTCGGGAGGTTAGGTGTATGTGATCGTAGGTGACCGGGGAGGTTAGGTGTGTGTGATCGTAGATGGCCGGGGTGGTTAGGTGTGTGTGATCGTAGGTGGCCGGGGTGGTTAGGTGTGTGTGATCGTAGGTGGTCGGGGAGGTTAGGGTGTATGTGATCGTAGGTGGTCGGGCGGTTAGGTTTGTGTGATCGTAGGTGGTCGGGGAGGTTAGGGTGTATGTGATCGTAGGTGGTCGGGCGGTTAGGTGTGTGTGATCGTAGGTGGCCAGGAGGTTAGGTGTGTGTGATCGTAGGTGACCGGGGTGGTTAGGTGTGTGTGATCGTAGGTGGCCGGGGAGGTTAGGTGTGTGTGATCGTAGATGGCCGGGGTGGTTAGGTGTGTGTGATCGTAGGTGGTCGGGAGGTTAGGTGTGTGTGATCGTATGTGATCGGGGAGGTTAGGTGTGTGTGATCGTAGGTGATCGGGGAGGTTAGGTGTGTGTGATCGTAGGTGGCCGGGGAGGTTAGGTGTGTGTGATCGTAGATGGCCGGGGTGGTTAGGTGTGTGTGATCGTAGGTGGTCGGGAGGTTAGGTGTGTGTGATCGTAGGTGATCGGGGAGGTTAGGTGTGTGTGATCGTAGGTGATCGGGGAGGTTAGGTGTGTGTGATCGTAGGTGTTCGGGAAGGTTAGGTGTGTGAGATCGTAGGTGGCCGGGAGGTTAGGTGTGTGTGATCGTAGGTGATCGGGGAGGTTAGGTGTGTGTGATCGTAGGTGGCCAGGGTGGTTAGGTGTGTGTGATCGTAGGTGGCCGGGGAGGTTAGGTGTGTGTGATCGTAGGTGGTCGGGAGGTTAGGTGTGTGTGATCGTAGGTGGTCGGGGAGGTTAGGTGTGTGTGATCGTAGGTGGCCAGGAGGTTAGGTGTGTGTGATCGTAGGTGGTCGGGGAGGTTAGGTGTGTGTGATCGTAGGTGGTCGGGGAGGTTAGGTGTGTGTGATCGTAGGTGGTCGGGGAGGTTAGGTGTGTGTGATCGTAGGTGGTCGGGGAGGTTAGGTGTGTGATCGTAGGTAGCCGGGGAGGTTAGGTGTGTGTGATCGTATGTGGCCGGGGAGGTTATGTGTGTGTGATCGTAGGTGGTCGGGAGATTAGGTGTGTGTGATCGTAGGTGACCGGGGAGGTTAGGTGTGTGTGATCGTAGGTGGCCAGGAGGTTAGGTGTGTGTGATCGTAGGTGGTCGGGGAGGTTAGGTGTGTGTGATCGTAGGTGGCCGGGGAGGTTAGGTGTGTGTGATCGTAGGTGGTCGGGGAGGTTAGGTGTGTGTGATCGTAGGTGGCCAGGAGGTTAGGTGTGTGTGATCGTAGGTGGTCGGGGAGGTTAGGTGTGTGTGATCGTAGGTGGCCAGGAGGTTAGGTGTGTGTGATCGTAGGTGGTCGGGGAGGTTAGGTGTGTGTGATCGTAGGTGGCCAGGAGGTTAGGTGTGTGTGATCGTAGGTGGTCGGGGAGGTTAGGTGTGTGTGATCGTAGGTGACCGGGGAGGTTAGGTGTGTGTGATCTTGGGTGGCCAGGAGGTTAGGTGTGTGTGATCGTAGGTGGCCGGGGAGGTTAGGTGTGTGTGATCGTAGGTGGCCGGGAGGTTAGGTGTGTGTGATCGTAGGTGATCGGGGAGGTTAGGTGTGTGTGATCGTAGGTGGTCGGGGAGGTTAGGTGTGTGTGATCGTAGGTGATCGGGAGGTTAGGTGTGTGTGATCGTAGGTGGCCGGGGAGGTTAGGTGTGTGTGATCGTAGGTGGCCAGGAGGTTAGGTGTGTGTAATCGTAGGTGGCCGGGGAGGTTAGGTGTGTGTGATCGTAGGTGGCCAGGAGGTTAGGTGTGTGTAATCGTAGGTGACCGGGGAGGTTAGGTGTGTGTGATCGTAGGTGACCGGGGAGGTTAGGTGTGTGTGATCGTAGGTGGCCGGGGAGGTTAGGTGTGTGTGATCGTAGGTGGTCGGGAGGTTAGGTGTGTGTGATCGTAGGTGGTCGGGGAGGTTAGGTGTGTGTGATCGTAGGTGACCGGGGAGGTTAGGTGTGTGTGATCGTAGGTGACCGGGGAGGTTAGTTGTATGTGATCGTAGGTGGCCAGGAGGTTAGGTGTGTGTGATCGTAGGTGACCGGGGAGGTTAGGTGTGTGTGATCGTAGGTGACCGGGGAGGTTAGGTGTGTGTGATCGTAGGTGACCGGGGAGGTTAGGTGTGTGTGATCGTAGGTGGCCGGGGCGGTTAGGTGTGTGTGATCGTAGGTGACCGGGGAGGTTAGGTGTGTGTGATCGTAGGTGGCCGGGGAGGTTAGGTGTATGTAATCGTAGGTGGCCGGGAGGTTAGGTGTGTGATCGTAGGTGGCCAGGAGGTTAGGTGTGTGTGATCGTAGGTGGTCGGGCGGTTAGGTTTGTGTGATCGTAGATGGTCGGGAGGTTAGGTGTATGTGACCGTAGGTGGCCAGGAGGTTAGGTGTGTGTGATCGTAGGTGGCCAGGAGGTTAGGTGTGTGTGATCGTAGATGGCCGGGGTGGTTAGGTGTGTGTGATCGTAGGTGGCCGGGGTGGTTAGGTTTGTGTGATCGTAGGTGGTCGGGGAGGTTAGGGTGTATGTGATCGTAGGTGGTCGGGCGGTTAGGTGTGTGTGATCGTAGGTGGCCAGGAGGTTAGGTGTGTGTGATCGTAGGTGACCGGGGTGGTTAGGTGTGTGTGATCGTAGGTGGCCGGGGAGGTTAGGTGTGTGTGATCGTAGATGGCCGGGGTGGTTAGGTGTGTGTGATCGTAGGTGGTCGGGAGGTTAGGTGTGTGTGATCGTATGTGATCGGGGAGGTTAGGTGTGTGTGATCGTAGGTGATCGGGGAGGTTAGGTGTGTGTGATCGTAGGTGGCCGGGGAGGTTAGGTGTGTGTGATCGTAGATGGCCGGGGTGGTTAGGTGTGTGTGATCGTAGGTGGTCGGGAGGTTAGGTGTGTGTGATCGTAGGTGATCGGGGAGGTTAGGTGTGTGTGATCGTAGGTGATCGGGGAGGTTAGGTGTGTGTGATCGTAGGTGTTCGGGAAGGTTAGGTGTGTGAGATCGTAGGTGGCCGGGAGGTTAGGTGTGTGTGATCGTAGGTGATCGGGGAGGTTAGGTGTGTGTGATCGTAGGTGGCCAGGGTGGTTAGGTGTGTGTGATCGTAGGTGGCCGGGGAGGTTAGGTGTGTGTGATCGTAGGTGGTCGGGAGGTTAGGTGTGTGTGATCGTAGGTGGTCGGGGAGGTTAGGTGTGTGTGATCGTAGGTGGCCAGGAGGTTAGGTGTGTGTGATCGTAGGTGGTCGGGGAGGTTAGGTGTGTGTGATCGTAGGTGGTCGGGAGGTTAGGTGTGTGTGATCGTATGTGATCGGGGAGGTTAGGTGTGTGTGATCGTAGGTGATCGGGGAGGTTAGGTGTGTGTGATCGTAGGTGGCCGGGGAGGTTAGGTGTGTGTGATCGTAGATGGCCGGGGTGGTTAGGTGTGTGTGATCGTAGGTGGTCGGGAGGTTAGGTGTGTGTGATCGTAGGTGATCGGGGAGGTTAGGTGTGTGTGATCGTAGGTGATCGGGGAGGTTAGGTGTGTGTGATCGTAGGTGTTCGGGAAGGTTAGGTGTGTGAGATCGTAGGTGGCCGGGAGGTTAGGTGTGTGTGATCGTAGGTGATCGGGGAGGTTAGGTGTGTGTGATCGTAGGTGGCCAGGGTGGTTAGGTGTGTGTGATCGTAGGTGGCCGGGGAGGTTAGGTGTGTGTGATCGTAGGTGGTCGGGAGGTTAGGTGTGTGTGATCGTAGGTGGTCGGGGAGGTTAGGTGTGTGTGATCGTAGGTGGCCAGGAGGTTAGGTGTGTGTGATCGTAGGTGGTCGGGGAGGTTAGGTGTGTGTGATCGTAGGTGGTCGGGGAGGTTAGGTGTGTGTGATCGTAGGTGGTCGGGAGGTTAGGTGTGTGTGATCGTAGGTGGTCGGGGAGGTTAGGTGTGTGTGATCGTAGGTGGTCGGGGAGGTTAGGTGTGTGTGATCGTAGGTGGTCGGGAGGTTAGGTGTGTGTGATCGTAGGTGGTCGGGGAGGTTAGGTGTGTGTGATCGTAGGTGGCCAGGAGGTTAGGTGTGTGTGATCGTAGGTGGTCGGGGAGGTTAGGTGTGTGTGATCGTAGGTGGTCGGGGAGGTTAGGTGTGTGTGATCGTAGGTGGTCGGGGAGGTTAGGTGTGTGTGATCGTATGTGGCCGGGGAGGTTATGTGTGTGTGATCGTAGGTGGTCGGGAGATTAGGTGTGTGTGATCGTAGGTGACCGGGGAGGTTAGGTGTGTGTGATCGTAGGTGGCCAGGAGGTTAGGTGTGTGTGATCGTAGGTGGTCGGGGAGGTTAGGTGTGTGTGATCGTAGGTGGCCGGGGAGGTTATGTGTGTGTGATCTTGGGTGGCCAGGAGGTTAGGTGTGTGTGATCGTAGGTGGCCGGGGAGGTTAGGTGTGTGTGATCGTAGGTGGCCAGGAGGTTAGGTGTGTGTGATCGTAGGTGGCCGGGGAGGTTAGGTGTGTGTGATCGTAGGTGGCCAGGAGGTTAGGTGTGTGTGATCGTAGGTGGCCAGGAGGTTAGGTGTGTGTGATCGTAGGTGACCGGGGAGGTTAGGTGTGTGTGATCGTAGGTGGCCAGGAGGTTAGGTGTGTGTGATCGTAGGTGGCCGGGGAGGTTAGGTGTGTGTGATCGTAGGTGGTCGGGAGGTTAGGTGTATGTGATCGTAGGTGACCGGGGAGGTTAGGTGTGTGTGATCGTAGGTGGTCGGGAGGTTAGGTGTATGTGATCGTAGGTGGCCGGGGAAGTTCGGTGTGTGTGATCGTAGGTGACCGGGGAGGTTAGGTGTGTGTGATCGTAGGTGGTCGGGAGGTTAGGTGTATGTGATCGTAGGTGACCGGGGAGGTTAGGTGTGTGTGATCGTAGGTGGCCGGGGAGGTTAGGTGTGTGTGATCGTAGGTGACCGGGGAGGTTAGGTGTGTGTGATCGTAGGTGGCCGGGGAGGTTAGGTGTATGTGATCGTAGATGGCCGGGGAGGTTAGGTGTGTGTGATCTTAATTTCCTTTGGAGCAAGGAAAGGCTTCAGGGAATGAATGATTTTATTGTCATGCGTATTTTTTACAGTGAGAAAAACAGTAAAATACAGTGAAAAGCTTTTCCACTGCCATCATGATCCGCTCCATTTTGAATAATTTTTTGAAAAAAGGAAAAAAAAGAAAGGTATATCTTAAAGAGAGTCGATCAGTCCTGAGGCAGCTCATCAACAGTGACGCCTGCACTACCATCCCTCCTCCACTGCCACAGTAGCATCTACAACAGACCCAACCAACATCGAAGTCATCATTCTTCAGGCCTCATCTTTCACTATTTGGCCAATTCTCCTCCACCACTGCCTTGCGGTTTCCAGCACCAGGACTAATGACGAAGTCACTAATCCTCGGGTGCCATCCTTTTACCGCTGGGCCTATCTTGCCTATATCACCTCCTCTGAAATGGTCGCCGATTCCAATGTAAGGTCCCACACTTGCCCCAGCAAAGTAAGTAAGGGCTGACTCCCCAATGTCACAAGGTCCACACTGGGCCCAATCGAGTCCACACTGGGCCCATTTGCTGCTGCCACTAGGACCATAGAGGAACTACTTGAATCTGCACTGGGCCCTTTGGGTGCTGCTACCAGTGCTATCCCAGCTCAGGACAAGAGGTAAGTGAAGGCAAGGAGAAGAAGTCAAAATTGAGAAAAGGAAATAAAAAAGGAAAGAGAAACTATTGGAGCAGGCGAGCCCCAGGACAGGTGCCCTATTCCACCGCTGTCTTGATGACATAGCTGAGTCATCAAGCTGACTCAACTATCATTATGTATTAGGGTAAAATATAGAATAAGGGGGTGGTGATATTTGATTCCATGAAAGAAAGAAGACCTTTTTTGAAGTTTAGTCATGGTTGTTAGTGTGGAAAGCACACCTAGAAAGGCTTACATTAACAGTGATCACTAGTTGTGAACACAAGCTGGTGGAGGAAGGAGGGCTTCAGATATGTGGATCATTGGGATACCTTCTGGGGAAGGTGGGACCTGTACATGAACGACAGGTTGCTCCTGAACTGAAGGGGCACCAATATCCTGGGCAGGAGGTTAACCACTTATATGGCAAGTTCAAGCGGGTTTCTGGTCAACGGTAACTTCCAGGATGTTGACATTGGGGAAGTCAGTGATTCCAGGCTATTCAATCTATTTCCCATCCTCTTAACCACTCCTACATCATTAGTAAAGTGACCAGACCTAGGCACGATATTTCAGTTGTTACCTATCCTCTAGCTGAAGTTTTGAAAACATTGAGCATGTCTGTAGAAATGGAAAATTGGGAACCTATTGAAGTAATCATTCCAGTCAGTTTAGCAGTTTTGATTTTTTTAATAGAGCTCAAGGCCATTGGCAAGTTGCCAAAACTCAATGCAGGTTTCCAATGTGCGGAATTTAAAACAGAATGCTTTCCCCAAGTTTGGTGGTCACTGAAGCATCATTATAAAATGAGCAACAAGATTCTTAAATGTCACTCACATTCTATCAAATGTAATGACTTCATAAATATTTTGACATTGGTAATAAGAGAAATAGAAGTGTAGTCCAGTTTTTTTAACTGAGAATTCTGAACTAGTAATTTTGTTTTTATAAAGTAGATAAAATTATAAAATCCAGTAATTATTAAGATAAAACCACAAGAGTCAACAGTTTAACCAAATGAAAAAGTATTACAATTTTATGATTACAAGTAAACCCATTGATCTTATACTCTGACATCCAGAATTGTCATGCACATAAAGTGGCATGCACAACCAAACTAGATTCCACAGATCTTTTTCGTAACTCACCCAGATGTCAGTGATTATTAGACACGCAGAAATCTTTCAAGCCCCTATCTTCCTTAAGCAGAATTTCAACGTCTCTTCTTCAAAGAGGTAGTCTGGAGCCTGGTCAGCAACAGCTGTACTCCACCCAGGTTCCACAGGTGTAATTCTCACTAATAGAAACATACCTTTTGCAATATCTGAGAAAGATATTGTAGTACTTTCCCTGACAGCATTCCAGCACTGAAGACTTGTGCCTACCCAAGCTGTTCCAGTAAAGCCACAGCTCTGATACCTACCCAGCAATGTGTAAAGTTCTCCACTTATGTACTGTCCACTAAGTGGAGGCCAAATTCAATCTGACCAATTACCACCCCATTAGTCTAACTTTCATTGTCAGTAAAGTGATGGAAAACTTGACAGTTTTATCAATGATCACCTGAGTAGCAATAGTCTGCTCACTAATGATAAATATGAGTGCTAGCCGGGCTACTCGGCTCTTAACCTCATTACAACATTGGTCCAAACATGGCCAGAAGACGTGAACTCCAGAGATTAGCTGATTTCCCTTGATAATGAGGCAGCATTTGACTTCAGATGCAAGGAGCCCATGCAAAGCTGAACTCAATGAGAATCGGAGGAAAGTTCTCCACTGGTTGGAGTGATACCTAGCATCTCCGTATCTGTAATATTTTATTATTATTAAAAAATATTATCCTCTACATCACAAAGACTACCTATTTCCATTGCCATTTTTGCAGTTTGTCTGATGTTGAAATATTCAGAGTTATATAGTCATAGAGATGTACAGTATAGAAACAGACCCTTTGGTCCAACTCATCCATGCTGACCAGATAGCGTAAATTAATCTATCCCCCACATCCATGCTTTTGAGAACTCTGGGTTCAGCTATTCCACTGCTGGCCTGGCTAGCTTTCCACCGACTGTCCATGTTAAACTTGAGCAAATCCCAAACTCATATTCCAAAGCAAACAAGTTCTGCTCATATACAACTCATGCATTGGCTAAATGTCATTATTCTATGCGATTTTGGGATTTATTTCATATTTCTGGCATCTGCAATACTTTGTTCTTCTCCCTCATCCTCTTCATCTCTTCATTTCTCTCATGCTTCTTTTAACAGCCTGATTTTAAACATAATTCTCTGACCAAAATTTTACATCAGGTGACTGAACATCTTTTTCCCTTGACCTGTGATCAATTTTTACCTTATCGCATTCACGCGAACTGCCTTGGAACATTTTCCTGTCTTAAAGATGTGGTAATTTTATGGCAAGTTTACCAGGTTGTTAGAAATTACACACTTTTCAACCACTTTAAAAGCTGGGAAAACTAAAAAAAAGGTAAATTAATTTAGTTCAGCTGTATCATAAAAGTAGGATGTTTGTTCGGTATGACAGCTAGTAATGGAAGTTTCAACATTAAGGTGAGAAAAGTGATGTTAAATTTTCTTGAGGGACAGTTTGTTATTGCAGTTCACTCCTAAGAATCTATCTATCCAACTTAACATTATTCAAAACTCCACCTGCATGCTTTCTAGGGAAGAGAATTCAAAGGCTCCTGATCCTTGGGAAAAAAAAATTAACTCTCCTCATCTGTCTTGGGTGAGCAACACTTTCTCTTAAAACTAATTCTAGTCTCTCTCACAAGGTGAATCATCTTTTCAGTACTTACCCTGTCAGAGCCCCTCAAGATCTTCAATGTTCGGGGAGGCAATGGCCTAATGGTAGTATAAATAGACTATTGATCCAGAGACTTGTGTAATGGCGAGTTTTGAGAAGATTTGTAGCTCAGGTTGAGGTTCTGGATGTGAGTTTGCTCGCTGAGCTGGAGGGTTCATTTCCAGATGTTTCGTCACCCTACTAGGTAACATCTTCAGTGGGCCTCAGGTGATCAAACCTACATCCAGAAACCATGCAATATTCTAGTGACCTAGGCTCAAATCCTATCGTGGCAGAAGATAAAATTTGAATTCAATAAAAAAAACAAAATCTGGAATTAAGAGTCTAATGAGGATCATCAAGATGTGGAGATGTCAGTGTTGGACTGAGGTAGACAAAGTCAAAAATCACACAACACTGGGTCTTGTCCAACAGCTAGCTGCCTGAGGAAGGAGTGGGAGCTCTGAAAGTTTGCAGTTCCAAATAAACCTGTTGGACTATAATCTGGTGTCTTGTGATTTTTGACAATGATCATCAAAGCATTGTTGATTGTTGGAAACCCCCATCTGGTTCACTAATGTCTGTTAGGGAAGAAGTTACCTAGGACTCGTTACCTGTCTCCCCTATATGTGATTCCAGATCCATAGCAATCTGGGTGACTCTTAACTGCCCTCTGGGTATTAAATGCTGACCCAGGCCCAGTGCCAAACCTCACCTACTCCAGAGGTGTGTAATAATAGCTCTGAACAGGTTGGTTATAAAAATAGGTTACATGTTGACCTCAATGATGCCCACACCCTGTGAATGAATAAACAAAGCACCATCTATCATTATTCTAAACTCCAATGGATACGGGCCCCACCTGACTACTCTCATCTTGTAAGAATAATAACACCCCCACCCACCACAATTTCAGTTCTGAGTCAAGAGAACCTTCTCTGAACTGCTTTTAATGAATTTATATCTTCCCTCAAACAGGAAAACCAAAACTCTGCAGTGTTTCAGATTGGGCTGTCCAAGGCCCTGTACAACTATAGCAAACTATCCCCACTTTTAGATGCTGTTCATCTCCTAATGAATTACAAAATTCTATTTGCCTTCCCTTCCACTTGCATGCCAACATTTTGTGATTTTGTGCACAAGGCCACCCCTCTGTATCTCAAGAGTTATCGCTCCTTCAATAATTTGCTACTTTTCTGTTCTTCCCTGCCAAAATGAAACAATTTGCATTTTCTTGCATTTTATTCCATCAGCCAAATTTCCTCCCACTCACTTAATCTACCAATATCCCTTTGTAGACTCCTTATATCCTCTTCCAATGTATTTTCCGATACTTTGGGCCAGTTGAAGAAAACACATCAGATATTATCTTCCCATAAGGGCATTAGTAGATCAGTTCAGTCTTTATGGCAATCTCATGCTTTCTTTTACTAATTTTATTCCTCAAATACAGCCACTAAAACTAGTTTTTTTTTGGTCATTTATCTCATTGATGTTTGTGTGAACTTACTGTGTGCAAATTAGTGGCTATTTTGCTGAATAACCAAAGTAACTACATTTTTAAAATTACATAGCTGACTGTACAGCCACTTTGGGACTTAAGATGATATGAAGCACATTAAACAACAACAAGTCATATTTATCTTCTTTAATTAAAGAATACGTGCAATTCAAGTGATATTACCCTGAGGGAAAATAACTAAATCTTATTTTATACAGCTTCTTTTTAATCAAAGAATAAAGACCATGCCAAAAACAGGTAATTAAGTTTCAGAAAGATACAAGTTCTCAATGACATACCACCATGGAAAATGTTACCTCTGATTTAAATGTCACTGTTCTTAATGTAAACTATTCAATGGTGCATTAAATGCAAGTTATATTTTAAAAGGTTTGAATATATGTGAGGTTAAGCCATATGCATAGCATATTTTATTATGAGAGGAATTGAACATAAAAGTGAGGACATTATGTTTCAGTTTTACACAGCATTGGTGAGACCACATTTTGAATATTGTGTGCAGTTTTACTGTGGTCTCCCTGTTTAAGGAAGGATGAAAGAACCTTTTGAGGTAATTCAGAGGAGGTTTACTTGGTTGATATCTGGACTTATATGAGGAAAGGGTGGACAGACGAGATTTGTTTTAGTTTGAGTTTAGAAAAGTAAGGGTTTACTTGATTTAAGTGTTTACTATCCTGAACAGTGTTAGCAAGGTGGATGTGAAAAGAATGTTTCCTCTTGGGGTTGAGTCCAAAACTAGGAGACACTGTTTAAAATTTTAAACATTGTTGTTTTTGGTCTGAGATGAGGAGAATTCTTTACCCCCAGAAAATTGTGCAAGTTTACATCTTTGCCTCAAAAAGCAGTAAAGGCAGGGTCATTGAATATTTTACAGCGAGGTAGATAGATCCTTACTAGGCAAGAGAATCATAGGAAATGACCTTTCATAGATAAGAATATGCAAGTTAAAACACAAATTAATTGTCCATGACCTTATTAAATGATGAAATAGGCAGATGGAGCTGAATGATTCACTTACGCTTCTATTTTGTATGTTTGTAAAGTCATTGAGTTTAAGCAAATTAGCATTCTTGCATTGATACTGTAGGATTATTATCCAAATATTTTTAAGTGTGTTTTTCTTCTTTGAATTTGAAACAACTGATTGTAAAGCAGTTTGCACTTATGTTGTAACTTTTTCATGTGGAAAATGTCCCAGGGCGTTACAAGGGCATTTTCAAATGCTGGGCACTAAGCCATATGCTGTCAACATTAAATCAATGAACAAAGTTTGGTCAAATGATCTAAAAATTGGCTTAAAGAAGAGGAGTGGTGCAGACATTTTGGCAGGGGCTTCCAGACCCAATGATATTGGTATTTGAAAAATAATGGCCACAAAATTGGACTGATTGGGAACAGGGTTACTCGTGATGCCAGAATTTGAAAATGTGGAGATCTCAGAGGGCTGTGAGACTAGGGGTAGTTTCAAAAGCATTATTAGACAGAGTCATTCATATTCATAACTGATTTGATGGTATAGAATTAAAGAAGCTTTTCAAAACTTTTGCTGAGTGTGAGGAAATTTCCATTGACTGTCAATTTAGGACTGTCATGTTTTTCACCTGCTTCTTTTGCACATGACTTTAAGTCTATGCCATCTGATTCTAACCCCTTTTGTGAGTGGGATCAGCTTATCCCTATCTGTTGAGCCCACACATAATTTTGAAAAATCTCTATCAAATTATCTCTCAACCTTCCTCTGTACAAGAGAATAGCCTCACCTCCTCCAATCTATCCTCAAAACTGAAGTTCCTCATTCCTGGAACTATTCCAGTAAATCACTTCTGCATATCCCTCCAATGCATTCACATCTTTCCTATAATGTGGCACTCACACCTGTACACAATAATCCAGCTGAGATCTCACAAACGTCTTGTACAAGTTGACCTTCACCTCCTCATTGTTGTGCTCTGTGGCCTTATTAATAAAGCTGAGAACACGGTATGCTTTACTAACTGCTTGTTCTGCGTGCCCTGCCACCCAGTCTCAGAGATGGTGACTATAAGGCTCTCATTGATTGCTGTAAAACCACATCTGGTTCACTAATCTCCTTCAGGGAAGGAAATTTGCCATCCTTACCTGGTCTGGCCTACATGTGACTCCAGACCCACAGCAATGTGGCTGACTCTAAACTGCCCTGTGAAATGGCCAAGCAAGACACTCAGTTAGAGGCAATTAAGGAAATGTTGGCTTCGTCAACAAAAGCACATCTTAGGGAAGTTTGTTTTAGAAAATTGTTTTTTTTTTGGCTCAACTTCCCTTAGAATAAACTCTGTAGAGATCAGTGATGAAGCAATAACCTCCCCAGCAAAAGTGGGTTGCGAGGTTAGGGTTACAGGTTTCCTTTACACAGACCCTCTGCCAGAGCTCGATGAGATGGCAATCCTTTCTAACTGAAAGCAGCAGTAGGAATGTCCCGGGATAATTAATCCTCGAATTGCAACAGTACAGGCCTGTCGTCTCGGTATTAGCCCTCCCCATGAGGAATTCACCCAGTGCTGCTCTGTCTTGTAGCTCTGCAATTTCTTTCCCTCTACAGATACTGATGCAAACCCCCTTTTCCGTCCTGGAATCGGTCACTCGGTGAAGGAAAGCCTGAGCTGACCAAGGTGGCGTTTCCACCTGGAGCTGTGTCCAGTTCTGAGAGATGGCCGCAGTGGAGCCGGCAGACAGTGAGGAGCTGTCTGCCAGTGGGATCTGAAATCTCAGGCACAGGTGGAGCTAACGGGGCACGGAGATAACCCGATCTCAAAGGAGCAGCGACTCAGCTCCAGCTCACAGATGGGGGTCTGAACGCAGGCTTGTCCCCGCAGGACACTTCCAGCTGGGCGAAGGGAACAAATCCAGGGCTGGCTCGGAAGGGCCTGAGGACCCCGGACTCATGAACCGTGGTAGCTCATTAACCAGCCATGTAAACATATGGCTGTTTCTTCCCTCTCTGTAAAATGCAAACAGCGAGCTGATTTCAAAAGCAGTTTCTCTCTGACATCTCACTGCCAGACACAACTACAAACCGCACACAATAAAATTATTTTCATCGCTTCTGTAACTTGAAGACAATTTGACTCCGGAATCTCCAGCTTGTGGTGAAAGATAGACATAATTTGTCATATTGAGACTAATTCCATTTAGGCATATTTTCTCTTGACTAAGAATAGGGAGCCGGGGGCAGATATGAATATGGAATTGGAAACACAAACAGATAACGAAAGGCGGAACACAGTGGAGGGGCCGAATGGCCTGCCTCTCCTGTTTTGTTCCTGTTGCAGAATGGATTGACAGTGAGGATGGCTTGCTCCAGCCAGACGGACTAACACAGGAACCGATTGCGGTCAGCTCAGTAACTCAGAGCTATCCATATGTTTATTATAGACGTCTGCTCTGAAATCAGGACAACAATCCCCTATTGAAAGGTAAAGTTAACCAGCGCCTAGAAAAGTAAATCAAGAAATATGAACAGCAGTTGCTGGGAGAGTTCAGCAGGTCCGGCAGCATCTGTGAGAGAGTGACCCTCCTTCAGAACTCGACCTGAAACGTTCACTCTTGATTTCTCTCTCACAAATGCTGCCAGACCTGCGGTGTTTTTCCAGCAATTTCTGTTTTTGATTCTGATTTACAGCATCTGCAGTTTTTTTTTGGTTTTTACTAAGTTAAGGAAAATGTTTGGAGAACTTAAGGCAATTGGACTGTACAAAGGAGACTTAGAACACAACTAGAGAGAAGAGAATTGGTGAGAGGGAGGGGTTTGACTTTGGAGACAGATTTGCGTGATGCCCTCATAACAACGATATATGATGCTCAACTCATCGGCTCAACTCAGCAGCAAGAAATTGTAATGACCTCCTCAGGAGACAGACACGTGCTACAACCGACAGGATACCATTCGTTGTCCAGTACTTCCCAGGAGCTGAAAAACTACGCCATGTTCTTCGCAGCCTGCAACACATTATCAATGAGAATGAGCACCTCGCCAAGACTTTCCCCACACCTTCACTTCTCGCCTTTAAACAACCAACAAACCTCAACAGATCATTGTTCCTAGCAAACTGCCTGGCTTTCAGGACAACACCATATGGTAGAATGGTGTCAGAGAGTGGACAGGATACCACCATTACATGTGGGAACACCTCCGACCATGTATGTGGCGGATATCCATGTGACTCAGCCAACGTTTCCTATCTCATACCCTGCAGGCAAAGATGCCCTGAGGTATGGTACATTGGCGTGGCCAAGCAGAGGCTATGGCAACAGATGAATGGACACTGCACAATAATCAACAGACAGGAGTGTTCCCTCCCAGTGGGAGAACACTTCAGCGGTCCTGAACTTACCTCAGACCTTCGGATGACTGTCCTCCAAGGCGGACAAGCAACAATGAAAAGTGGTCGAGCAGAGTCTGATAGCTAAGTTCGATACCCATGGGGATGGCCTCGACTGGGACCTTGGGTTCATGTCACAGTACAGGTGACCTCACTGCACTATACAAATGCACAGACATACAAACAGACACTCCTACAAACCCATACACTCAGGCAGACCCTCTCTCACTTGCTCACACATACACTCCCATGCGCACCCTCTCACAGATTTATACACCTTTACACTTACACACATACACACAGATAGGTTTGTGGGGTGAATTTGTAATTGCAGAATTACATTTTGTTTCGCTCAAAAGCTGCATGAATCCATGTAAGATTCTGTAAATCCGTTTTTTAGATTAGAATCAGTCTGACCATTGTGGCACAGACAGTCTCACACGGGGCACCTCACACCTTCAATGCATTATCTGGGCCGACATGGCACCAATTGTTAAAGCTCACTTGAGAATGTTTTTCTTAAAGAATTCTGCAATTTACATATGAAAGAACTGAAACCAACATGTTCATTCTAAAAGATAAGAGACTTAACAAATAATCCATGTCTTTTTCAATATATAATTTCAGTTACATCACACTGTAAACTTTTGCTATAAATTCTGTGTCTTACCATCTGATACACCAGAACCACCTGATGAAGGAGCAGTGCTCCGAAACCTAGTGCTTCCAAAAAATCCTGTTGGACTATAACCTGGTGTTGTGTGATTTTTAACTTTGCATCCCTTAGTGATAGAACAGATTTGTCTCTGGCACACTCACACCTGTTCATTTACACTTGCAATTAATACCCACTTGAAGAGCAGAAGGACACGAGGCAAAGCATTTCTGGGAGGAGTAATTTACTGTGGATGCCAGAATCTGTACAGAAAACAACAAATGCTGGAAATCACAGCGGGTCAGGCAGCATCCATGGAGAGAGAGCACGCTAACCTTTCGAGTCCAGTGACTCTCCTTCAGAGCATTTAAAATAATTGATGATTTTGTTTCAGATTTACACCATCTGCTGTTCTATGTTTATTATAGTTCGAATATATTGCCTTATTTAAATCTGCTTAGGGATCTGATGGGGATCAGCACGTGAGCACCTGCCTCACTGGAACATAGGAACAGGATGAGGCCATTCAGCCCTTTGACCCTGTTCCACCATTTAATAGGATCAAGATTGATCTATGGCCTTTGGTCCAGATCTCTTCATACCTTTCTCAAGCTATCTCAGATTTACAATTAGCAACTGACCCAGCATTCACTGCCATTTATGGAAGATAGTCCCAAACCAGTCTTTGTGTGTAGAGGTGCTTCCTAACATCTCTCCTGGACAGAACGCCCCTGGTGCTCACCTTCTACCCTACAAACCTTCGCAAAAACCAAATCATCCGCCGAAATTCCTGCCACCTCCAAACAGACCCCACCACCAGGGATATATTTCCCTCCCCACCCCTTTCCGCCTTCTGCAAAGACTTCCGTGAGTACCTGGTCAGGTCCACGCCCCCCTACGACCCACCCTCCCATCCTGGCACCTTCCCCTGCCACCGCAGGAACTGTAAAACCTGTGCCCACACCTCCTCCCTCACCTCTATCCAAAGTCCTGAAGGAGCCTTCCATATCCATCAAAGTTTTACTTGCACATCCACTAATATCATTTATTGTATCCTGATGCGGTCTCCTCTACACTGGGGAGACTGGGCACCTCCTAGCAGAGCGCTTTAGGGAACATCTCCGAGACACCCGTACCAATCAACCAAACCGTCCCTTGGCCCAACATTTCAACTCTCCCTCCCACTCTGCCGAGGACATGGAGGTCCTGGGGCTCCTTCACCGCCGCTCCCTCACCACCAGACGCCTGGAGGAAGAACGCCTCATCTTCCGCCTCGGAACACTTCAACCCCAGGGCATCAATGTGGACTTCAACAGCTTTGTCATTTCCCCTTCCCCCACCTCACCCTAGTTTCAAACTTCCAGCTCAGCACTGGCCCCATGACTTGTCCGGACTTGTCCGACCTGCCTAGCTCCTTTTCCACCTATCCTCTCCACCCTCTCCTCCCTGACCTCTCACCTTCATCTCCTCCCCCACTCACCCATTGTACTCTATGCTACTCTCTCCCCACCCCCACCCTCCCCTAGCTTATCTCTCCACGCTTCAGGATCACTGCCTTTATTCCTGATAAAGGGCTTTTGCCCGAAACGTCGATTTCGCTGCTAGTTGGATGTTGCCTGAACTGCTGTGCTCTTCCAGACCACTGATCCAGAATCTCTCCTGAATGGTCTGGCCCCAATTCTCAGACAATACCTCTAGTTCTGGAATCCCCAACCAGTGGAATTAGTTTATCAGCTCTTATATACTGAGACAGTAAACCGTTACATCTTGAAAATCGCGTGGATAGGCCTAGGTCTTGAATCTAACTCTCAGTTGCAAATAATATTGAGTGTAACCATTTCATCAGCGAGCCCAAGTTTCGCAATATCCGCTGCTAATTAGGTGGCATTTTGCAAACGGTAAATTTCGTTGTAAACTGTTCATCTGTCTTGATTTTTGTCAAATTGTGCCATGTGGAATTTCACTTCTGAGAAAAGGCAGTATTGAATAAATAAAACACGTTACTCCTGCAGAGATATTACTCTCAGTTCTTTTCCTGGTTGCTTTCCGTTCATAAATCCAATAAAATGTGAGATTTATTTGTTGTAACTCCATTCTTGGGATCCCATTGGTTTGTGATCCGGTTTAACGAAACATTATTATTCACTCATGGTCTACAGAGGTGGGGTTGTGCAACGTTTCCTGAAACCTAGTGTTTTATTTTACCAAAGTAGTGTTCCTGAAAGATGCCACTGGGCTACATCATTGTTCTGTAAAATCGGTTAAAGTGCAGACTTGGTGAATCCTAAAGAAGCGAGAGGCTAGGGTCTGGAATGCACTGTGTGGAGGGATCATGAGATAATCATTTGGGTAGAATAATTGTGTAAGATTCGGCAAGAGATTGGCTCTGAACCTAATGCTCAGTGAGCTGGGTTCTCGAATGGCCCCCTTCTGCACAGGAGCAGTTCAGTGATTCCGAAATTCCTTCAAATAGCCTCCATTCGTATCCCGATGTCTCTAAGCTAACAATTTATAAAAGAAAAACAAAGAAAAACAAACCGACATTATTTCGCAGATCTTTTGGTCTTTTTGTAGTTACCAAGGATTCTTAGGACCTTCTATCCAAACGGTAAATTCGTTGAAATGCGAATATTAATTGTCTTTTTGAGGTTAAACAATTCCCTTTGTGTTGGAGCTGGGTTACAGACAGTGTAGTTCATGCACAATCCCTGCGGAACACTCTCTAGTATCAGTCAAGTGACTCAAACCCCGTCGAGAAACAACTGAAAACAGAAATTGCTGGGAAAATCTGTTTGACCGCAGGCGGAAAGCAGAGTTAACGTTTGAGATGCAGTGATCTTTCTTCAGAACTGGCATCAGAGTTTCTCCAGCAATTTCTGTTTTTGTTTCCGATTTCCAGCATCAGCTTCTCTCTCTCTCTCTGTCTTTCTGCCTAAGGTGTGGAGGTGCCTGTGTTGAACTAGGGTGGACAAAGTGTGTCTCCTGACTTAGATTGAGATCCATTTGCAACTCCGAGAGATAGTGACTCTAATTTTGACCCATGATTTGGAGACGTGGTGTTGTGTGAATTTTAATTTTGACCCACACACTGATAATTCGTGCACAATTCTGTGATGATGTCGCTAGATTTACCGTCATTCGTAAAACAGAAGTAGTGAGTAACTGCAAACATTGTGAATCGAACGGAACTGTGTTTGTCTCAATCAGTTAAACATTTTAATGAACGAATGGCAGCCGATCACAATTCCTTGCCGCGTCCCATGGGCAGTGTTTACAAGTTAGCATTTGGGATATAAAAGCCCATTACATTCCAATCCCAATTTATTTTTGTTCAGCGGCCATAAAAAAAATTATTGTGATGCAGGACACTGAAGAAGCAATTACAAAGATTACAAAACTGCAAATGTTCACCTTGAAGAAAACTAACCCGTTTATACAGTTCCAGACCTCAGCAAGTTCCTGTTTGGAAGTTGATTAAAGCGTGTTTTTACTGTGGTAACTTGGAGCGGCTTTAATAAAAATATGTACACTGGTGCGGTCATGTAGTGTTAATAAGCCACAATTATAAAAATGTAGTGTCAATAAGCCACAATTATAAAAATAGACACAAACAGAAATTGCTGGGAGACTAAGCAGGTCCCGCAACAGAACACCTAAAGAAGAGTTACTGGACTCGAAACTTTGACTCTGTTCCTCTCCCCACGGTTGCTGACAGACCTGCTGAGTTTCTCCAGGAATGTCTGCTTTTATTGGTTTCAGATCTCCAGCGTCCGCGGTTCTTTAAAATAAGATGCCGCTTTCAAACTAGAATGTAACAACGCGTCCTGGTGTTGCTGAACTTGGAGCTTTGCAGAGAATTAACGCGCAGTTTGGCGATTAGACAGTGTCCCTGCGAGCTGACTGAACGTGCAGCTGGTACACTGGGCTGTGTATTTATTGCGTTGTTGGAATAAGACAGATCGCATTTCTTCTGCCTCTGCCAAACACAGAAATTATTAAGCAATAATAATAATTATCTAGGCTGGTACTAGAAATGTAGAAAAATCAACTGGACGTCTATCAATCCTGCAAACCTGAAAACCATGCTGATTTGTTCATGTCAGTGTTTATGTTCCAATACCTCGTGAACAGTACAGAATTTCCTGTTTAAAGTGAAAATCCCTATCTAGTGAAGCTTTAATATATTAATTCTGCCGTGACAGAGCTTATTGTTAAATGTTTTCACTTGTAATTATGATGAGTTTGCCTCACGCCGTGCAAAACAAAAAAAATCAAGCCCATGATTAGAAATACGAGATATTTCCGCCTGAAAAAGAAAACCTCAGCTGATGATTTCAAATGATAGGGAGTTTGATGAATCGCGTATTTCCCGTCCGTTGGATATTACCAGCGCTAACGTTAAACTTCCTCAGAATTCATGGGCAGATAACCTCAGGTGTTTCAGCATTTTCTAAGGTCGCCCTAAGTCGGACAGGGTTGGCTAGAGAAAGCACAGAGCAGGCAAAACGATTCCGACAAAATCAATTTCTATTATTCATCTTTGACAAAGTAATTACGTCCACGGAGGCTGTTTAATTCACTCTCCAGCCATCAAGCTCAACACTGGGGGATGCTTGACTTGGCTGTTGCCTGGCGGTTATAACTTTTCTTTGAAAAAAAGTGGAGAGATGTTTCGATCAAGGGGGAAATAGTGTCTGATGGGACGCCAAACGGAAGGGGTGTGTTTGTCTTGAAAGACAAATGCGTTGGGAGACAATGTCCCGTGCACTTGTTTCCTTCGCTTCAAAGACAATGTGGACATGCGCATGACAATTATTTGAAAGTGCATGAGTTTGCTGAAATAACACAGACCCCCCCCCCCCCATAAAAATAAGAAAAATCAAGATGAACAGCTACACTCAGTCTCATCTACCTGCATTGAGCACGTGTGATTGATACAGAACGAGAAAACGGCACATTGGATATCTATATGTTAGTACGTTATCCTCAATAGTTAAGGAGCACCAGGCAACATCGGCAGAGGACCGCAGTTCTGGAGTGTCAGTATAGCTAACGCTGGCTGTAATGATAGGACGCAATGCAGCAAAACGGCAGCTTTTCGGAGTCGGGGTGGGGTGGGAGGGTCGTTTGGTTAAACTTGGTTCATGGAATCAAACTTGAAAGTGCAGCATAATCTCCAGACTTTAAAGGTAGAACGCGTGCTGCATTTTTTTTTGTAAACACAATAGAGGCTGCATCATTCTGAATCGGGATGCTTTAAAAAAAAAGTCACTGTACAACATCCATCCAAAATTGTATCTCCAATGCACGGGACTAGATGCCTCTCCATCTGCGGTACAAAGATATTACTTTTAAAGAAGATAAACACAGTCTTGTAACTGTTTAAAATTTATCTCTGCGGCCAGGAAAATCCTGCGGTGCTGACACACGCACTCACACACACACATATACACACAAACACCACATGCACACACACACACACACACATACACACACAAACACCACATGCACACACTCACACACACATATACACACAAACACCACATGCACACACACTCTCACACACATACATACACACACAAACACCACATGCACACACACTCACACACACATATATACACAAACACCACATGCACACACACATACACTCACAAACACCACATGCACATACACATACACTCACAAACACCACATTCACACACACACATATACACACAAACACCACATGCACACACTCTCTCACACACACATACACACAGAAACACCACATGCACACACACACACTCACAAACTCCACATGCACACACACTCATACACACACACTCACAAACACCACATGCACACACAGACACACACACAGACATACATATACACACATACACACAGGCACACACGTACACACACACACAAACACCACATGCACACACACAGACATGAACACAGACATAAACATACACACTCATACACACTCACATACACACAGACATACACTCACATACACACAGACAGACACACACACAAACACCACATGCACACACAGACACATACACACTCATTCTCATACACACACAAACACCACATGCACACACATAGACATACACACACACACCAAAGTTTGAGGAAGAGAGAGGGATTTAATCTGAATGCAATTTGCAGAGGCTGGTATCCCATCTAGAAGAGTGAGTGGTTTTGGAAGTGGAGTGGGTGTGGGGTTTTGGGAGGGGGTGGGGTGGTGGTTGCGGGACGGGGGAATGTGGGGTTTGGAAAAGCGCCGACTATTCAGGGCTCGAAAGTGGATCCCAAGGTGACTGCACTGGGTCAGATGTGGGTCACGAATGGCCGCTGTGGTAAACACAAGAGTTTGAAAAGTAGAATGTGGAAAGTCCCATGAAACTTCTTGCGCACTGTGCTATTCTCTGGCTGGATTAAACGTCCCTCAAAGACGGAGGTGGGGAATCTGTGGAGGAGGAGGGATGGGGGAGGGGGGTGCGGGTGAAATGGTGTGGCGATACAGATTTACGATATAACCGCATAGCAATAAGGGGTGATGCCTCCACAGAGAGTGGTCAGTCTAGGTTCAGAAGTGGGCATTGTGACAGAGTAGATGTTGTACTTTATAGTTTATCCCGGGCTCATTTTAACATTGCAGAGCGTGTGGTGCAGAGCAGTGACAGCAATGCATTGCACCATTAGACTGTGGGTCTTCTCCAGATCCACCTGAGAAAGAATAATTACCGCAAAACCATTCAAACCGCCGCTCCCAAACTGACTTTTCCAAAACGTGGAATAGAAAATGACACTAGGGTTAGGAATAAATCCAGTGGGCGGTCCATCTACAGCTATTTTTATTCTTAAATCGCTGCAGTATTAAAAAAAACTCAGTCTATTTTTAAAGCATGGCATTTGATCAACTGACCGGTAAATCTGACGTAAATCGCACGCACCCAATTTTTTATACAATCCACCATCCGCCACAAGTTGACAAACTATCAGCTTCGTTTCTTCTCGCTCTGTCAGTGTTTTTTAAAAAATAATAATTTCTCTGTATCGTTAAGGTAGTCAAATTAAATCTCGAAATGATATCTTTTAGAAGTAATTTGAGTTGCAAAAGTTGTAGGTATTGAAGGTCTGTGGGATGTTCCGGTCGCTAAGCTTGCTTAACCTGGTGCCAACAACTGCATTATAACATGTAGGAGTGAACGACTTAATTGCCAGTAATAGATATGTACCCTGTGCCCCTTAAGTTTATTAATTCACCAATGTGAGTCATTCCAAACACGCAATCTTTCGGGCATACGCGCGCTTGAGTGACAGCTAAGCAATGTTTGCGCCTTATGTTGTATGTTTAAAATCAGAATCCAAGGGGTAATGATTTATCAAACACTTACTATCAAGGAAATGTCAGAGGAAGGGCACCTTGCGATTCACTGACGCACACTCAATATACAGAGGGACGTATAGAAGGCGCTTGCTCTGAGTGGAGCTGAAAACACTTAAGTGGCGTTTCCCAACGTTTTTTTTTCCTCTTCCCCCCTCCCTGTCAGATCTGTTGCACTGCGAAACATGGTGAGTGACATTGACCGTTTCTTTAGTTTTTTTTTAAAAAAAGAAAAATTGTTCTTTTTCTTGATCTCGTTGATATTGGCGGAAACTAGAGCAGGTTAAACAAGTTTTTTTTTGCTGGTTGTCTAAGCAAATGAGTGAGTTTGGTGTGTCCGACAATGCCAGGGTTAATTTGTAAGGGTTGCCTTTTTGTTGCCTGTCGCGGGTGGACGGTGGAGCTGTCCGCGGTGCTGAAGCTAGCTCCAAACGGAAAGCGACGCCGTGAAAAATTTGCTGTTCCTGCAACTGCCAACATTCCAAGGTTATCCTTGCCTCCCCGCACCGTCACCCCCCCCCCCCCCAACCCCTTAAACACCCAATCCCGGCCTTCCCCAACTCCCCTCCACCCAAACCCACCGGACAAAACTTTGATTGAATTATTTCGAATGAATTTGATAATCTGAGACAGAAAGGCTCTTGCCATTCATGGTGCTGGAGTGGCTCTTTGTAAAACGGGTTACATCAGTGACCAACAGCGTCAGCCCCCCCCCCCCCCCACCCCCATCTTCGTCCCCAGCTTCCAAAGAAAGCCCCATTTTCAAGCTATCATCTGTGCCAAGGGAGGGGGTGAGAGGTGAGGGTATCGGAGATGGTGTAGCATCGGGGAGTGCCGACCGGGAGTATTCCCAGCTAAAGGAACCCAACGCGCGGGCTGAGTGACAGGAAGCAAATGGGGCGTTAAATTAAAGATTCGTATCGTTTCGTGGAAGCGAGAGGCGAGAGCCCTGAACAGTCCGTGAGCTGAAAGCCAAAGTAATGGACTCGAGCCGCAGATGGGAGTAAGCGGGGGGGAGACTGCAGTTTAGCAGCCTCTTTGAATTGAACATCACACAAATAATAAATTGTAGGAAATACCTTCTCACAGCTTCACATCCCGAAGGTTCAGGTTCCTCCCTGGGCGCTTGCTCTATCAGGAACACCGATGGTTTGAATCAGACTGTTCAAAACATTATTTGGGGATCGCTGTTTTACACCCATTGCTTCATTGCTGTTTCCAATATTCCACAGGATTGCACAGAACAGAAAGGCATGACTAAACCAACAGTCAGCGTTGCCGAGAGTTCCTCCCCGGGACAGACCAGCAGAATAGACGCCGTTGGAGTAACCAGAACTAGCCTGGAAACTGAAGCCGCAGGGGTGTTCCAGGTCGCGGTTCCCGGCTCCCAAACCACCGAAGGCAAAGCTGTCTCCCTCAAAGAAGCCCAGTCTAATGGCTCTGACGGGGGCACGGTTGGGATCTGTAAGAATGAGTCCACCCAGCCCAATTCCGTCGTCCATCAGGATTCCATCGAAATGTTACCCCGTAAGGATACTGCTGTCGAGAGCAATGAGCGCACCAACACGGTTTACTGTAAGATCGCCGAGGTGGAGGTTAGCTATGGCACTGGCATCCCCACAATCCAACAAAACAATACCAAGAGCAGCTGGGTCACAAAGAGCCAGAGCACGGTGTTACTGGGGACAGATGGAAACACCGCTGTATTCCCCGGCACTCTCAGCGGGGTGAGTGTTTCCAAAGATAAGCTTGTCATGCAAACAGTTAAACTGGGAGGTTAAAAAAGGGGGTTGTGGGTGGGGGGTAGTGGGGGCGGTGTGCGGCCTGGTGGTGTAGGCATGACACTCCAGTTTGGAACTTTGCAGATCCATATTATAGTTGGGTTCTCGGGCAAACTTTTGTTCAGCTTGATTTCAGAATGGAGGGTATAAGACTCAGAAAGGGCAGATTTTCCAATTCCACTTTATTCAGCTAAGCAGGACAGTTGACGGGTCAATTTTATAGAAAGTGGCACGTAGCCACGCAGGTTATTTAAAGAGAAGTAGACTCAAAAATATTAAACTCTTTGGTTTTGCTCAGCTGAAGCCCAGTAATTTCGGGCTTGTTCCGACTTGATCAAGATGGTATTGGTCTTTGTAATGAAAAGAAATGATCAAAATCCCGTTAGAACCAGTCGCCTTTGTTAAAGGCAGTGCTGCCAGATTTGAGTTGCATCTTATGTTTCCATTAGGAAGATGAAGGAGATGAGAATAAAGCCAGAGGGAACTGGTCGAGGAAGCTGGACTTCATTTTGTCCATGGTCGGCTATGCGGTAGGACTGGGGAATGTCTGGCGTTTTCCCTATCTCGCATTCCAGAACGGCGGAGGTAAGAATCAAAGATCATCGGGCACAGAGAGGACATCGAGGGAGGCTAGGAAATCCATAGGAAAGAAAGGAATGGGTGCAAACGTTCGAATGGATGTGGGGGTTCACAATTGGCGATACAGAAGGGAAAGTCATCCCCATGCCTGTGAAACACACAAAGCAGTGAATAATCAAGATGAGTTCTATGATTTCAACAAAAAATCCACAAAGTCTGACCTATCATTCGCCAGTAAAACACACAAAACCTTAAAAAGAACCTCTATTCCTTTCTCGGTTCCTCGGTATGGGTGGTTAGCGGTAATTAAAAATTAAATTGGTCAGGGGTACAGGAGAGGAAAATAAAACGGCTAATGTGGTATCAGGTAGAAAAAAAAATGGGGTTTGGCTACAATAAAAAGGAACATGGTGGAGGAGAGAGAGAGAAAGTGGAGTTTTTCTGGTTCATTAGTCCGCGAACATCAACGATGTTCTGCATACTGCGGCAGCGGTCTCACTGCTGAGGTGAATTTGCAGCAGAGAGAGAGAGAGAGAGGGGCCAGTGCATTGCTATATTGAATGCTGTTAATAGTACTTCTCATTGACCAACCGAACCCTTCCCCAACGAAAAAAAATCGAACTAAATCTGCTACCTGCATTCCAAGCAGCCTGGGTTAATATTATAAATACTCATTTGAAGGAAGCGAACCAACATTAGCATCCCCATTGTTGAACCTACTACAATTATGTCTTTTGACATAGTAATTTTTTAAAAACTTCTTAAATTAGATTGATGTGAGACTTCCATGTGCATCTTGTTTGTGGCCAGCTTCCGCGAATAAAATACCCGTGGAGTAATATCGTTGAAACGTGTTAATTTACTAAATTATACGAATCTAAATCATTAGGAAATGGCACAAAATACTCACACACTCTGTGCACATTGACGAGGAGAGATTGGTTCGCAGTGAGGGGGTGGGGATGGGGGTGGGAGGTAGTCTCCACTGAAAAAGACATCTTCACAAGAAAGCACTTGACTCGTATTTTAAGATGGGATGGATTGGAAATATTTGTAGCTACGTTTTAGCCTGGGTTTGTTGACATCAGGATATAAGACTCAGCTTGCAGATGGTTGAATCGGTATATGCTATGTATACTTTCAAATATGTATGCACGTTTATCGGTAAATATCTGAAAAATAAACAAATTAGTTGACATGGATTTAACAAGTAACAAGCCATGAAATGCAAGCTCATCAAATATAAGCAAAGAACTAATTTATATATTTTTATGGGATGGGCGCATTCATTTATCAATGCAGTTTATCGATTTTAAGACGTGTGCAATCATTTAGAGTTTAGCTTTTTAAAAGCGTTAAAGTAAGAACAAACATTGCAAATTCGTCATCCTAAAACACATCAATGAAGGTATTACATTGCCGTGCTGAAGAATATAATCTCAATTTGAGCATTTCTCATCTGACCTTTCAACAGTATGGACTTATGTCGAATTAATGCATCATAACTGTGATTCTCCCCTTTCCCCAAAAGTTATTCTGAAAAGCATCCAACAGTGTTGGAAAATATGACACTTCTCCCTCTGCATTATCATTGTTCAGGCGAACGCTGTAATATATTTGGAATCACATAATACATATCAATCAATTGAAATACTTTTTGATATCATGACCCAACTGTTCCTATGTATTCATTGCCGGTGTCAATAAGTCTTTGCCAATAGTTGATATATACATTCAGAATATATGAAACGGGAGCAAGTTTCAGTTCCTATGCACGTAATAGAAAAAATACCATTGGCGCGAATATTAGTAGCGCCCATTCAACACAAGACGCGTCAGATTTTACCTCTGCAGTGACTTAGAATCCGGTTCAAGGTGTCGACAGTTACCAAATCACTGCAAACCCGTGCACTACATGAGCCACCCCCTACCGGAGCTACATGAATGACAAAATAAGCAAATTCTAGCGTGGGGTTTCTGGATTGACCGTGGACCCTTGTCAAGCTTTTTCTTACGCTCTGGCCTTGGACGCCAACTGATAAAGTGAGAGTCCTGCCTGGTCAACTGCCCCAACATTCCCCAACAGCTCCAACCAAGCTGTTAAGGTCCACCTAGTGTTTTGTCCAGTAGGCGGCACTCTCAGGAAATGAATGATTTTTGTAGGAAACCTCCTGGATTTGGGCCTTTTCTGTGGGAATGGGTTTCAGATGGTGAGCCGAATTAGAATTTAAGAATATTGACTTCGGGGCGCAAAGTTGGTGTCAGGAATCAACTCACACATCCTTTGGTTTGAGCTGATCCTGAATACACAGATGGAGTTTTTCAGAGGCCACAAACATTTGAGAGTTCTCATTGTGAGCGCCCAGTTTTATTCTCTCTGTACCGTGTCTTTGTAAAGCACAGTAAAATCTACTCGGTTTGTTTGTGTGTGTCAGAGGTTGTGCACCAATTAGCTCACCCGGAAGTAAACCTGCAATTCCTATTTATCCTTCTGGAACATCACCATCTGGATCTTTCCACACATGACACTGTTTTGTATTCCCTAATTCTTAATTGCTGAAGTTCTTGATCGGTATGATCTTACTCGTTCGTGGGATGTGGACATCACTGGCTGGGACTCGTATTTATTGCCAGTCCCTAACTGCTCTGGATGAGGTGGTGGTGAACTGATTTCCTGGTACCACTGAAGTCCTTGGAGTTAGGGAGTTCCACAATTTTGATCCAGCAACAATGAAGGAACGGTGCGATAGTTCCAAGTCAGGATGATGAGTGGCTTGGAGGGGAACCTGAAGGAGGTGGTGTTCCCTTGTATCTGCTATCCTTGTCCTTCTGGAGGGTAGAGGTCACAGATTTGGAAGCTGCTTGTGAGGATGCGTTGTTGAGTTCTGGCTGAAAAGCAATTTTTGCTTTGTGTACGTGATTGGTGAATATATTGGTGCTGGCTGTATTCTAGAAAGGCAGAGACCTGGACGGAGTTGAGTGCTTTTAATACCAGACAATATCAAAAGGAATAACTTTTTCAAAGCTCTCACAACAGGATTCCTGCGGGGCAGTTTCTGCTATTGAACTGTAACGTGGTTGTGGTATCTTAAGAATTCACAGGATGAGGAGATAGATTTTCAATGATGACTTATTTGCAATGCGTGACAAAAGACTCTTGAACGGATTACACTTGTAGGGAGAGACTAATGTTTAATATGTACATATAATATTGGCCTCCTGTGGCACAGTGGTATTGTGCCTTCTGAACCAGGATGATCCAGGTTCAAGCCCAATCCTGTTCCAGAGGTATGCCCTAAGATCTCTGAACAGTTTGATTAGAAAATACGTGTGTCCATATTTGTAACAAAATAGGTTCTATGTCGGCACCTAACTGTTTCATATGTAATCGATAACAGAGTGTTTCTTAACATCACCCACAATTTGGAGTTAGAATTGCTCCAAAAGCTGTGGTTGGGTTTAATTTCCTGTTTGGTCAATCCAAGACAGATCTATATGAGTGTGTACAGGCAGTTCAATGTTAATCGTATCCCTTTGCATTGCTTTGGAAGAAGGGTAACTGGGAATGAAATAATCCGGGTCTCGAAACTGCGTCAGAATCTTACCTGAAACTCTCTACCATTAAAAAAGTCAGTATTCCACCAATTATCGTTTTCTTAAAATAAAAAAAAAACAATTCTAGTCTGGGGGAGGACATGAAATTCGTTCGTTTCGAATTAAATTCGAATTTATTGCTGTTATTTAGTTTCTCCAAACAGCGGAGAATTTATCAGCGGAGATAGTGTAATCAAGGGTTATGGAGATAAGGCAGGAACAGGATACTGATTGAGGATGATCAGCCATGATCATATTGAATGGCGGTGCAGGCTCGAAGGGCTGAATGGTCTACTCCTGCACCTATTGTCTATTGTCTATTATTTTTTGTTAGGTTATGGAGGTCCTGAGCATTTTTCATCTTTTTGGTCAATCCAGATCATGCAGCCTCTGACCATGTCCATTAGTTAATGAACCTGTCGTCGCTGAAGTACATTGGTGTGGCCTGATCATGGCTTTACCGTTTAGCATCAGCTTTGGCTCGGGGAGATGAAGTACTCAGTTTAGATTTCGAACTAAATTTGGTTTTGAAACTGACATTCAGTCACTGAACGTAGAGTATTCTGATGCAAACAATCAAGAATAGAAATTGCCGGAGAAACTCAGCCGGTCTGGCAGTAGAGAGAGAAATAGAGTTAACATTTCCAGTCCAGTGACCCACTAGAAACTTTACTCTGTTTCTCTCCCCACAGAGAAGGCCAGACCTGCTGAGTTTCTCCAGCACTTTCTGTTCTTGCTTGTGTCGGATTTCCAGATGAAGAGTCATCTAGACACGAAACATTCGCTTGCCCTCTCCCCTGGATGATGTCTGACCCGCTGTGATCTCCAGCAGTTGTTTTTTTTAAGTACAGAGTCCAGCATCTGTAGGAATTCGTTCCAACCTATCAGCAGTTCTTTGTTTCATTTCACGGAAGCTGGATTGAGTTACGATTTTGACTCGGTTCAGTATTGTCGAACTTTTGACGAAAATTGGCGCCCGGGTGGCGACAGTTGAGCTTCCAGTTAAACTGACACGGCCTGCCGAATTCGCAATGAGCACCTTGATGCTTAATGTTGGCCAGAAATGGAGATGAACTGTGTTTCAACGTTATCATTTTGGAGATCCCCCCAGTTTAGTGACTGCTAGCACGAGGCAGCTCACTGACCTTTGAATATGTTGCATAAATCAAAAACGTTCTCTTGTTTAAAATCTAAAATGTTACAAAGTGTTGGAGCTTATCTTCAAGTTTGATATAAAATCCACCAAGTGCAAGTCTAGAAAGATACCAGAACGTACAGACAGTTCTCAAACACCCGTTCAGCTGTGTCGGATCTGGAATGTTCGCGTTTAGTAAAACTTCGAAAAAATACTATTAGATGACCGCTCTCGGCTTGAATTCTGTCACAAATAGGTTTCTGCGCGCGAAAATGCCAGCTCCAGCTGCAAAAAGTATGCATTTTAACAGTCTTCCTCATAGACACGCACCGGCAAAAGCACACATTCCCAAATTGGGGAGAGACTGTAATTCAAGATAGAATAAGGGAGACAAAATGGTAGGAGCAAATTATTGAAGCCGCTGCAATCTGTTCTGAAAACAAAAACAAAAAATTGCTGGGAATCAAAGTGGGTCAGGCAGCATCCGTGGAGACAGAGAGCTAACGTTTTGAGTCTAGATGGTTCTTTATCAGAAGAAAAAATGGTATTCACGTACTGGAGACGGGACCTAAGGGGCAACCTTTTCATGCAAAGGGTGGTGTGTGTGTGTGCAATGAACTGCCAGAGGAAGTAGTGGAGGCTGGTACAATTACAATATTTAAAAGGCAGGTGGATGGGTATATGAACAGGAAGGGTTTGGAAGGGTATGGGGCAAGTGCTGGCAAATGGGACTAATCAGGTCAGGATATCTGGTCAGCATGGACGAGTTTGACCGAAGGGCATTGTACATCTCTATGACTCTATGAATTATAGACTAAACTGTAACGGAAATGAAATGCAAAAAAATGACCACAGTCAGAAGAGCCAGAGACTTATTGAATGGTTAGATGGGCCGAGTGGCCTATTCCTGTTCCTAATTCCGAAGGTCTGTACTTCACAGGACGGAGTATTTATTCCTGTGTTTGGGTCACTGCACAGAAAATGCAGCAGAAATGACCCCCTAAATGCCTGCACATTTTGGTTTCTTTTCAGAGCTGTACTTGGTGGATTGTATACCAAGTTTGAAGATAAGGGCCAACACTTTCTTATTTTAAAAGAAACGCCCTTTCTGCTTTCTCCTTGATGTAATGTATTTGGCTTAACACTTTCAATGAATCAGGAGGTATTTGTGCTTCAGTATCGGGTGATCATTTCCTTCGACTTTGCCTTTTTTCCTTCAAAATAACGCAGGCGTTAAAATTGGCGTTGCCTTTGTGAAAATTCTCTCAGTTCGACAACGGCGAATTAAGTCTCACGAAAGTGGAATGTCGGCTTTGCGAGAATGATGGCTGCCTTTGGTTCCACCTCTAACCGCCAGCAATATTTACGCGTGTCAGAGACTGCAGCACTTTGTAAATGTGATTTGAAATCTTATTTTAAGAGGGGTTTAAAGCTGTTTTCACGGTGATATCCATGCGCTGCACTTACCACCCTCACCCAGAGATGTGAAACCTGTTATGAGGAGGTGGCCCTGTTTATCTGCAAAGAATTAATTACAGTTTCCAGTATGCCTATGGGTCATTAAAATTACAAGATGCTGTAGTGATGATGTTGTAAGGAATCGGAGTATGGTGGGGTGGGGGAGTTGAGGGGTGAAATCCCCAATTCGCGTCCAAAATTTGAGGAAACAATTCACTTGCGTGAAATTGCACTCAGTTTCTCTGCCAATTTCATTACCACGTGCGAAATGGGTACGTGATCCATTCACTTTAAAGTTCCGTGGAGGGGGGCTTTCAATACGCTCGAGTGGCACACTCTAAAGACAAGTTAAAACTATAAGTGACAGGCCCCAGAGAGCTTTGAGGTCAAAAACAGAAGTTGTTGGACAAGCTCGGCAGGTCTGGCAACATCTGTGCAGAGAAATCAGAGTTAACA
Organism: Chiloscyllium plagiosum; assembly: GCF_037043375.1. Taxonomy (NCBI): domain Eukaryota; kingdom Metazoa; phylum Chordata; class Chondrichthyes; order Orectolobiformes; family Hemiscylliidae; genus Chiloscyllium; species Chiloscyllium plagiosum. Next base: position 7,629,713 of record NW_028270156.1, read on the forward strand.
TTTTGAGTCCTGCGACCCTTCCTCAGGACAGAAGAGCTCTGAGGGCAATCGATTCCAAATGGCCCGGTAGAGGAACGGCATTACCCCTGACAGTTGTTCCGGTATGGGCGTGTGTGTGATCCGGACCTGAACAGGATAAAAGTTGAGGAGTCTGCTGCCCTTTCATTTCCACAATTCAAACTTTTCTACACAACAGCCATCGGGGATAATGGACTCATAATTGTTTTATTTAATCGCACATCTGATTTGCACCCCTATTACGTAGAAACATAGAGAATAGGAGCAGGAGTGGGCCATTCGGCCCTTCCAGTCAGCTCCACCATTCATACAGTCTTAGAGTCATACAGCATGGAAGCAGACACTTCGGTCCAACCAGTCCATGCTTACCATAATCCCAAACTAAATTAGTCCCCTCCACCTGCATTTGGCCCATGTCCTTCCAAACATCTTTTATTCATGACCTTATCCAAATGTCTTTTGCTGTAACTGCACCTGCATTCACAGAAACGACTCTCTGTGTAAAAAAAAAGGCCCCTCCAATCCTTTTTAAATTTTCCTCCTCTCACCTTAAAAATATATCCCCAAATCTTGAAATTCCCCTCCCTAGGGAAAAGACACCTGCTCTTTACCTTATCTATACCCCTCATGATTTTATAAACCTCTATAAGGTCGCCCCCCCCCCCCCCCCCCCCTGCGCTCCAGTGAAAAAGTCCCAGCCTACCCAACATTTCCTTGTAATTCAAACTCTCCATTCCGGGCAACATCCTGGTAAATCTTTTCTGAGCCCTCTCCAGCTTAATGAAATCCTTCCTATCACTATTCACCATTCACTATGATCATGGGTGATCTTCCAACTCAGTCCCCTGTTCCTGCTTTCTCCCCCATACCATCTCATCCTTTTAGTCTTAACAACTATATTTTACTCCATCTTAAAAATATTTAATGTTTTGGCCTCAACTGTTTTCTGTGGCAGAGAATTCCACAGGCTCCCCACTCTCTGAGTGAAGACATTTTTCCTTATTTCAGTTTTAAATCGTCTATCTCATATCCTTAGACTGCGACCTTGGGTGACTGTCTGTGTGGAGTTTGCACATCCTCCCCGTGTCTGTGTGAGTTTCTTTCGGGTGCTCCAATTTCTCCCCACAGTCCAAAGATGTGTAGGTTAGATGATTTGGCCATTCTAAATTGCCCGCAGTGTTAGGTGCATTAGTCAGAGGGAAATGGGTTTGGGTGGGTTACTCTTCAGGGGGTTGGTGTGGACTTGTTGGGCTGAAGGGCCTGTTTCCACACTGTAGGAGATGTAATCTAATCGAATCTTTCCAGTACTAAGCATTTTAGGATGTAGCTACATAGGAAATTCAATTTGGTGTGTGTGTGTTGGGGGCGTGGGCTGGAGGGGTTTGGTCATGGGTGGTGAGGTGGGGAGAGATGTTTCTTGCTTCAAGAAAAAAAGCTGCTTTCCAACTGTGGCCTCCACCCCCACCCAACAGATAAAGCTACCAGAACAATAAAAATACTGTGAGCTCTGGGGAGACGGAAAATGCTTGTGAGACTCACCAGTTCTGGCAGGAGCTGGACGGGGAGAAACAGAGCTAAAGTTTTGAGTATCGTATGTCCTTTTTTTGCAAAAGGGGCTGTAAAAATGAAGTTTTTACGCAGTTGGCCAAAGTGGGTGGTAGGAGCTGGGACAGAAGGAGCAAGTGGAACAGATGAGAATTGTGACCTCGAGCAAAAGTTGAAGGGAGTGCCAATGGTAGCAGAGAGGAGGAGTCATGGAGGAAGGGTAGGTATTAACATTAGGTGTTAATAGCAATGCTTAGAGTAAACCCACATAAGCAAGACACTGAACCAGAATTGATCAGGGACCTCAAAGTGAAGGAGCCATTGGGAAGTAGTGACCATAATCCAATAAGCTTCAATCTGCAATTTGAGAGGGAGAGGGTACAATTGTAAGTGACAATGTTTCTGTTGAATAAAGGGAACTATGGAGCTATGAGGGAGGAGCTGGCCAAAGTTCAATGGTGCAATACCTTAGCAGGGATGACAGTGGAGGAACAATGGCAGATATTTCTGGGTATAATGCAGAAGATGCAGGATCAGTTCATTCCAAAAAGGAAGAAAGATCCTAGGAGGAGGCATGGGTGGCTGTGGCTGATGAGGGAAGTCAAGAAAAATATAAAGTTAAAAGAGAAAAAATATAACATAGCAAAGATAAGTGGGAAAACAGAGGACTGGGAAGCTTTTAAAGAACAACAGAGGATTACTAAGAAGGAAATACGCAGAGAAAAAAATGAGGTACGAAGATAAACTGGCCAAAAATATAAAAGAGGATAGTAAAAGCTTTTTTAGGTATGTGCAAGGCAAAAAAATGGTTAAGACTAAAATTGGGCCCTTGAAGACAGAAGCAGGGGAATATATTACGGGAAACAAAGAAATGGCAGAAGAATTGAATTGGTATTTCAGATCTGTGTTCACTGGGGAAGACACAAGTAATCTCCCTGAGGTAACAGTGGCTGAAGGACCTGAACTTAAGAGAACTTATATTTGCCAGGAATTGGTGTTGGAGAGACTGTTAGGTCTGAAGGTTGATAAGTCCCTGGGGCCTGATGGTCTACACCCCAGGGTACTGAAGGAGGTGGCTCGAGAAATCGTGGATGCGTTGGTGATTATTTTCCAGAGTTCGATAGATTTGGGATCAGTTCCTACGGATTGGAGGGTGGCTAATGTTGTACCACTTTTTAAGAAAGGTGGGAGAGAGAAAGCAGTAAATTATACACCAGTTAGTCTGACCTCAGTGGTGGGAAAGATGCTGGAGTCTATTATAAAGGATGAAATTATGACACATCTGGATAGTAGTAACAGGATAGGTCAGAGTCAGCATGGATTTATGAAGGGGAAATCATGCTTGACTAATCTTCTGGAATGTTTTGAGGATGTAACTCTGAAGATGGACGAGGGAGATCCAGTAGATGTAGTGTACCTGGACTTTCAGAAAGCTTTTGATAGGAGGTTAGTGAGCAAAATTAGGGTGCATGTTATTGGGAGCAAAGTACTAACTTGGATTGAAAGTTGGTTGGCTGACAAGAAACAAAGAGTAGTGATAAACAGCTCCATATCGGAATGGCAGGCAGTGACTAGGGGGGTACCGCAGGGATCAGTGCTGGGACCGCAGCTTTTTACAATATATATTAATGGTATAGAAGATGGTATTAGTAATAACATTAGAAAATTTGATGATGATACTAAGCTGGGTGGCAGGGTGAAATGTGAGGAGGATGTTAGGAGATTACAGGGTGACCTGGACAGGTTAGGTGAGTGGTCAGATGCATGGCAGATGCAGTTTAATGTGGATAAATGTATGGTTATCCACTTTGGTGGCAAGAACAGGAAGGCAGATTACTACCTAAATGGAATCAATTTAGGTAAAGGGGCAGTACAAAGAAATCTGGGTGTTCTTGTACACCAGTCAATGAAGGTAAGCGTGCAGGTACAGCAGGTAGTGAAGAAGGCTAATAGCATGCTGGCCTTCATAACAAGAGGGGTTGAGTATAGAAGCAAAGAGGTTCTTCTGCAGCAGTACAGGGCCCTGGTGAGACCACACCTGGAGTATTGTGTGCAGTTCTGGTCTCCAAATTTGAGGAAAGACATTCTGGCTATTGAGAGAGTGCAGCGTAGGTTCACAAGGTCAATTCCTGGAATGGCGGGACTACCTTACGCTGAAAGATTGGAGCGACTGGGCTTGTATACCCTTGAGTTTAGAAGACTGAGAGGGGATCTGATTGAGACGTATAACATTATTAAGGGATTCTACACTCTGGAGGTAGGAAACATGTTTCCGCTGATGGGTGAGTGCTGAACCAGAGGATGCAGCTTAAAAATATGGGGTAGACTATTTAGGACAGAGATGAGGAGAAATCTCTTCACCCAGAGAGTGCTGGCTGTGTGGAATGCTCTGCCCCAGAGGGCAGTGGAGGCCCAGTGTCTGGATTCATTTAAGAAAGAGTTGGATAGAGCTCTCAAGGATAGTGGAATCAAGGGTTATGGAGATAAGGCAGGAATAGGATACTGATTAAGGATGATCAGCCATGATCATATTGAATGGTGGTGCAGGCTCGAAGGGCTGAATGACCTACTTCTGCACCTATTGTTTATTGTCTATCGTCTATTGAGGGAATAGAGGGTTAGAATGGGTTAAATCAAAATGGAGGACATCATCTGAAGTTGCCCAATTCAATATTGAGGTGCTACTCCTGATGAAGGACTTTTGCCCGAAACATCGATTTTCCTGCTCCTTGGATGCTGCCTGACCTGCTGTGCTTTTCCAGCATCAGTTTGATCTAATGTCTAGTTTCCAGCATCTGCAGTCCTTACTTTTGCCCAATTCAATATTGAGGCTGTAAAGTACCTAAGCAGAAAATGAGCTGCAGTTCCTCCAGCTTACATTAGATAGTGCATGTCTGTTGATGCTATGTCAAGAAATAGTTAACTCCACCCAAGCTATCCCTCTGCTAATTCTCTGAAGGAACTACAAATTAAGTTAGCTCCCCTATTCTTTTTTCAATAGCACTACATTTTAGAGAATGCTCTTAGCATAGAAAATTCCTTTTGAAAGTTGCTATTGAATCGGGTTCCACCAACCTTGCAGGGAATGCACTCCATATCACAAATGAAAAATAATTTATTTTCATTTACCTTGGCTTTCTGGCCAAATATTTTACAATGGAGCTCTGTGGTGATAAGCTGTCCTACCACATTTGCCATATGTCCCCAAATAAAACTCCACATAATTTGCTCACAATTGAATGGACAATTTTGGGAAGGTGGCAATTCTTTCAGATTGCTAAATGCCCTGTAAAGGTGGTGATAGACCTTTACCCTGAATCTTGGTAGATAATTCTACGATACCTGGGTTTCAGACCCCTGTCACAGCATCAGTGCCTTCCAGTGTTTTTTAAATGTGGGGTCTTGGATGCTGTAGCACAGTCAATGCTAACACTAAAAATGAGCTGATAAGGAAGTGAAATTTGTTCAGGCATAAAGAGTCATATAGTCATAGAGATGTACAGCATGGAAACAGACCCTTCACTCCAACCCGTCGATGCCGACCAGATATCCCAACCCAATCTAGTCCCACCTGCCAGCACCCGGCCCATATCCCTTCAACCCTTCCTATTCATAAACCCATCTAGATGCCTTTTAAATGTTGCAATTTTACCAGCCTCCACCACTTCCTCTGGCAGCTCATTCCACACATTCAACACGCTTTGTGTAAAAAAGTTATCCCTTAGGTCTCTTTTATATCTTTCCCCTCTCACCCTAAACCTATGCCCTCTATTTCTGGACTCCCCAACCCCAGGGAAAAGACTTTGTCTATTTATCCTATCCATGCCCCTCATGATTTTGTAAATCTTTATCAGCCTCCGAAGCTCCAGGGAAAACAACCCCAGCCTATTCAGCCTCTCCTACAGCTCAAATCCTCCAACCCTGGCAACATCCTTGTAAATCTTTTCTGAATCCTTTCAAGTTTCACAACATCTTTCTGATAGGAAGGAGACCAGCATTGCATGCAATATTCCAAAAGTGGCCTAACCAATGTTCTGTACAGCCGCAACATGACCTCCCAGCTCCTGTACTCAGTACTCTGACCAATAAAAGAAAGCATACCATATGCCTTCTTCACTATCATATCTACCTGCAACTTCACTTTCAAGGAGCTATGAACCTGCACTTCAAGGTCTCTTTGTTCAGCAACACTCCCTAGGACCTTACCATTAAGTACATAAGTCCTGCTAAGATTTGCCTTCCCAAAATGCAGCACCTCGCATTTATCTTAATTAAACTCCATCTGCCACTTCTGAATGTAGACTTGGCAGAATAATTCAGGTGTGTCAGCTAAATGCTGTGCTTCGTAGTTATTGACCTATGACAGATATCTGCAATATTATTATTTCTTTAGTGTCTGCAATGCTTTGTCTGTTGATGTGCCTGCTCAATTTTATGTAGTGCTGGATTTGCTATAGAGCAAGAGTTGGGATTGGCTTTATTAAAGATGGTGATGGTGTAGTGGTGAACTCATGATCCAAAAGGTCCTAGTGTTCCAGAGTCATGGTTTTGAATCTCATCATCATTTCTGACATTAAAAACGAAGTTGGAAGCATGATCATTGTTAATTGTTGTCTACAAATCACTGACCAGGCTCACTCCACTTTAGGGAAGAAAGTCTGGACTGTATGTAACTCTAGGCGAAAGTGAGAACTGGAGATCAGAGTCAAGATTAGAATGGTGCTGGAAAAGTACAGCAGGTCAGGCAGTATCCGAGGGACAGGAAAATCGACGTATCGGGCAAAAGCCTGAAGGCTTCCTGATGAAGGGCTTTTGCCTGAAATGTTGATTTTCCTGCTCCTTGGATGATGCCTGACCTGCTGTGCTTTTCCAGCACCACTCTAATCTGGACTCTTTTTTGTAACTCTAGACTGACAGCAATGTGGTTGACTTTCAACTACCCTCTGTGCAATTAGTACCCTCTGGGATGGGCAATAAATGCTGGCCGAGCCAATGACACCTCGTGAACAATTTAAACAAAAATAAAAACAAAATACTGTGGATGTTAGAAATGTGAAAAAAAAACAGTAAGTGCTGGAGAAACTCAGCAGGTTTGGCACCATCTGTGGAGTGAGAAGCAGTGTTAATGTTTCAGGTCCAACATGTTGCTTCTTTGATTTAAAATAAATGTAGCTTGGAAGGCAGAAGATACAGATGCTTGAACACATGCACCAACAGGTTCCAGAATAGCTCCTTCCCTGCCATTATTAGACAGATGAATGGACTCTATAACTTCAAATAATATTGATCTTGCTAATGTTGATCTTGTTTTGCGTACCTTCTTTATTCCTCACATTGTTTAAGTGCCCTATGATCTCTATGTCCTAGTTTGCTATGATCTGCCTGTACTGCTCGCAAAACAAAGCTTTTCACTGTACTTCGGTACATGTGGCAACAGTAAATCAAATCAAACATTATATCCTTTCAAATGCAGCAACAGTTGTCAATATCATCATATCTTTACTCAATGTAAAATTATCCAGAAGTCAAAACTGTCTAAATGAATGCACTTAAAATTGTAGGTGTTTAAGGAGTGTCTTCTGGCACAAGGAGAATTGAAGTGCTAGGGAGGAGAATTATAGCCACAAGGGAGAGGGAGGACAGAGGGGGAAGCTCAATGTTTTCCCAAGAGGCCAGGAGAAGCAGTAGAAAAATTTGCACCACTCCCTGTCCATTAAAGAACCTGTCAAATATATACCTACCTAGACCTCTACTTCATCTGGAAAACAATGCTGATTCCTCAGTTAGGTATTAACATTAGCCGAACCCCAAAAAGTTAATGAAAGCCCAATCTTTGAACAAAGGTGGCAGGGGCTGGGTTTAGGGTTAAAGTTAGGAATTCTTGTTGGATTCGGTTTAAAATTGCGGGTGTGCAGACTGGACTGGGCAAGAGTTTGGTGATTTACCCAGCATTTTGTGGTTGCTCCAGCAGTTTTCTACTGATTAGAAGTCAGACATTGACAATTTGCCAAAATAACAATATTATCCTTTAGTAAAAGCTAAATACTGAGGATGCTGGAAAACTGAAACCATCACAGAGAATGATGTAGAAACTCAGCAGGTCTGTCAGCATTTGTGGAGAAAAAAACAGAGTTAATGTTTTGAGTTCAGTATGACTTTTCTTCAGAACATATTATCCTTTACATTATTTGTCAATGTCAAAATTACATCTTCCCCACTCCCCAACCAAATTTAGCGAAATCACTTATTATTGCGTAAATTTCCAAATTTAAAGACAGTTCAGTTAAAAGCAAAATTCTGTGGATGCTGGAAACATGAAAGAAGAAAAAGCTGCTAGATCTGCTGAGTTTCTCTGGCACTTTCTGTTTCTATTACAAAAGAGCCATCTGATTTCTGAATTAGATCATGATTAAGGGTTGCAAGGAAACAGAGATAGATGTATCTGCTGAGAGAGTGGAAATATTATTTAAACTTGAGAAAATAAGAACTAGGTAATTCAGCATAAGGACCTAAATAATCCATTTCTGGTTTTACGCTTTGCCATGTTCTTATCTTTACTGCTAAGACCTGGTGTCTGTTGTATAATTTTCATTGACCTATTTATTATAAGTTGAGGGAGATACAACTGTCATAAATTGCAGAGATCAATTCATTTGAATAGAGAACAAAGCTTAGATTCAGTCCAGATACATCCACTGTATTGAATCAGTTTGGAGATCACCAGCAGCTAGACTATTCTGTAGAAAACAAGAGGTTTGGATGGATAGTTTTAAATGTCAACCGAGTTGAAATAATATGACTGCAGTTTGATTTGGATCTTGAAATTCTTGGTGACAGTAAATATAAGTGTCATATCCTCCACTTCTTGGTACAAGTACAGATTCTCAAATGCTGAGCCTATAGTGCCCTCCAGCGTCATATTTTGTCTCTGCATTGAATATCAAATATTTCTTCTTCCTAGCTGTTTCTCTAAATATGTTTTCATTACTTATTATTAGGCCCATCTAACTTAAGTTACTTTTGTAATGATCTCTTGAATTTCTATTATAATCATTAACAAAATATGGCATTATATTCCTAGATTTCATAACATAGTTTCAACATTGCTTTAAAAACATCTTAGAATCTGTAGTTAGTCAACAATAAGCTGAGTGGTGTCTTTATTCATTGTTCCCTTCTTTAGGTGCATTTCTGATTCCCTACCTGATGATGTTGGCTTTTGCTGGAGTTCCCATTTTCTTTCTGGAAACAGCACTTGGCCAATTTGCCAGTCAAGGCCCTATATCAGTATGGAAAGCTATTCCTGCCTTACAAGGTACAGCATTGAAACTCATAGACTCCTTCTGATTCTGATTTTGTTAAAATAAAATGCCTTATTGCATATTACATTATCTCGTTTCTCATTCTGTTTGTAGGATGTGGACTCGCTATGTTAATCATCTCGGTTCTGATTGCTGTGTACTACAACATCATCATATGCTACACTCTCTTCTACCTTTTTGCATCATGCATACCCGTCCTTCCCTGGGCATCCTGTGAAAATAGATGGAACACTGCAAACTGTAGAGACAAGCACAAGCTGTTATTGGGTAACCACTGCAGAACCTATTCTTTGGACTCACCCAATCTTCTTGCCTACTGGAAGAGGTTTTTTTCTTAAAAAAGACATGCGCTTGCTTTACAGGGATCACCACGGATACCTGTGCAACATAAAAATACCTTAAAACTACAAGCAGTCTTGTAAAATGCCACCAGGGACCACAGCATCTTCCAAAATGTTAAGCCTTAGTTGCTTTTATTTACTTTTAATTTCCATCCATCTTTGCTGACTAGTGGAAATCGGAAAGGAGGTTACTGCTAGTCATTTTACTGCTGCTGTTATAATAATTTGGATTGCAGTGTGATTTTAAATACATTGTTGCCTTCACTCACATAGGACCATGTTACCTTATTGGAGGGTCAATAAATTCAAGTAACTGCAGTGATCTCGAAGAGATGTAGCTTGTGAATGGGTCTTCGGGCTTATCACTAATGATTTTGAGTTATTGAAAAAGTAAAATGGTCAAATGAATTAACAGGGTAGATGGAGGCCATTTGGCCCATCAAATCTGTGCTGGCTTTCTGCAAGAGCTGTCCCTTGTCAATCCTCTGCCTTTTCACCAAAGTCTCACAAGATATTTATTTCCAAATCTTTACTTGAACCCATCCAAAAGATTTTGTGGATTTTACTTCTGGACTATCGCTTCTGTCAGAACATTACCTGTGCAAAACATTCTTCTAATCACTCCCACTTTTCTTTGACACTTGTTAATTTGTGTCTAAAGATAATTCTAGCTGAAGAAAGTAACTGTACAGAGGTACTGTCAGCAATAAATTTTCATCATTACGGACCAATGTCAGAATCTTTTACTTTTAAAGGTATTCATTCTACAGAGCTCTCCTGAGCCAATGATCCCAATAACCTTAGAATGGATGTAATTAGTGATGCCAGCCAGGAAGGCCCACATTGATTTGGTGCCAACAGGCTACCTCAGTGGCAACTTCTTTTCTTTTTTTCAGTTGGTGTCAGAAATTTATCTACTCCAATTTAGCATGTTCTGCCTATTGACTATAAATGGACTTAAAGCTTAGCCCAGATACATTGAAAGCTATGGAACAAGCTCGTAATGCATGTTAAGGAATTTCCTTCAAATGTGTAATGGTTTATATTTCTCTACAATGCTCAAGAATTGTTATTGTTTACAATATCCATATAATGCAAGTAAGAAATATACCGTTTTCAGTGTTTGCACACATCTGTGGGGCCATAGGCCTGTTTAAATAATTTTTTGAGTGTCAACATTATGTTTGTGTATAATTGAATTTAATTACTTTTTTAACTTAAAGTTCTATAAATAACCCTCCAATAAGGTTAAGCACCTTCATTTTCCTTCATTTTGTTTGCTACAGACGCCCTAATTTCACTTCCAGTGGCTCAGAGGGTGGAGATTTGTTTCCCAAACCAATGCTAAATTTGTTCTTAATCAACTGCGGATACAGTCACATGACGGCCAACAAATCACCATTTGATTGATCTCTCTATGTTCTCAAAACAATGGTTCAGAACAGGGCATAACCAAGTATTCATCCTCGTCATTTCAAAATGTCATGTCTATGGCTTCCTTGAGAATAGATCTTTCAACTGCCACACTTACTGCCACCCATTCAGCTCAAACATATTTAGATTTGTGGCAATGTTTGTGAGAATAGCATAAGTACACTCTCAGTGCCACTGTGAGCAGCTCGCTAAATTAAAACACCCCACTCATTAATGATATTACTGAGATGTACCATTATGATCCCAGGAGAGCTGGACCAATATACAATTGCAATTAATGATTTTAAAGGGTCAGTGATGAAATGTAATAAACAAAAGACACTGTCGTCATACTAAATTAGTTCAATTTTTACCTTGCATAAAAATGCAGATAATATGATTGTAAAAAATATTAGTTGACTGAATATTTCAATCAGCATGGAAGTTTCGGGCAAGTATTAACTGTGTAAAGAAAGTTGCTTGCCCTCTGTAAACCAATTCAAATTTGCAATCATGATTTCACTAAGGACAACAACACTCTCAAATATCAGAGACTCCAAGATCAGCAAAAGGCCAAAAACAGATATCAAGGTGTATCATCTCACTTTCTTGGTTACATAGGCACAGCTTTTGCTGTACTGGTGAAATGGTTGGTGTTCACTATCATTACTCCTCTGAAACTCTAGCTTCTCAAGTGTCTGCATGTGCAGTTAAAGGTGGAAATCCAGGAGTTATCAGTAATTTTATGTTTCTCTATAGGGAGTGCTGCTGAATTCCCCATAAGTTGCAATCAAATAGGAATTTCCAAACTAATGAGAAATTGCTCTATTACACTATTAGCCTTGCTGTAAAAACCCTTGAAAAAGATCATATCCTGTTTAATGAAGTGTTCTTGGATTGTTAGTGGCACACTACAATTGTGGTTATCCCTGAACAGCCTTACCATCTCTAAAAAAACTAATGAAATATATGTGGAATGTCAAAAAATGCCACAATGTTAAAAAAGATATTGGGGAAATGTTCTGTTTCAATGATATTTCGGATTCTAAACGACCCATTCAATTTCTTGACTCTCTGTAATTAAAAGTAAGGAATAGTGAGAGCATTTTGTCTCTTAGTTTACTTTCTGTGAGATTCCTTCAGTGTGATTGGCTGTTTATCATGTTTGACGACATCACTGTTGCTGGATACCTGGAGATCCGCTTAATGTGCTCCCAGGTTAAAACTATTGCTGGGAAAGGGTTAATCCATGTCAATGAGATTGCTGGATCTTTGTGGACAGATTCCATCCATTTCAGCAGTCAGTGCAATTGCTTCATTACCGACTGAGATTCGGAGCCCATACATTTGTACAATTGTTAGAAATGTACCTTTTTTCTTTATGGCAGAATTTGAACCATTGAATTAGATTGCCTCTGTTCTATAATAATTCTGGACCTTCAGAATTTTTTTTTAGATGCACAGCTTGAACTGCGCTTAAAGAATATGATTACCAATGTGCCACCAAGTTACGTCAGTAATAATGTAACAGAAAAGTCAACACATCCATTGCCACCGCATTGATGCCTAATAAGCTGCCATACCAATGTTGCCATTGACTATTGGAGTAAATTGACACACTCCAAATGGGAAGCCATGCTTAGAGAAAGAATGTGTCAGAGAATTGGCAGTGATGTGCTGCAGTATAATTATATTTTGATTGCTGTAATGAACATGTAATCTCTTCCTACCTCTGAAGGCCTTTAAAGGCGCACCAAATAAGGATAATGTTACTTCAGCTCAGGGGAATGACTTTGAATCCAGCCAAGGCTGACAAGATGAAATATTTATCTACCAGATGGTAGGGTCTTGAGTGGAATTAATCTCAATAATCTTAATTTAGCTCCTAATGCATTTGTTCTGATCCTAATATGATAGAAATGTATAGTCTTGCTGACAGGTCCTGGGGAGGGGGAGAGTGAGGAGCAACCTACTTACATTGGCCCAGAGGATGCTGTTTTGATTAATTTGAATTACTGCTCATTGTTGGAACAAAGTAGAGGAGGTTTTATCTTGTGTCTGATCCCAGCCCTTCCTGAGTCGGACGTTCCTGCGCTTCAAACTAAAGGGTGGACTAAGCTAATCAGAAAGATTTAGCAAAACTAGACCTTCATTTAATGTTCCTGCAGTTTCCGATACCCAGACTGAAATCTTAATGATGCATCTCATTAATTTATTCACAGAAACAAAATCTTAAAGAATAGGAAAATGAAGGCTGCTAACTTTGGAAAATCACAGTGTAATATAAAAGTATTATGGGTTAAACCTAACAGCTGGCAGATAACAGCAGACAGTAATGCATTCCACGTTCTCACTACTCATCTGCAAAAAAAAATGCTTTAAGATCAAAGGTAATGCAGAATGACTTTGGTATTGATTTTAATGCATATTTGCATACATAGAAATTTTAATGCTTGTGTACATTTTTTAATGCATGCATCATGCTGTGCCTGTGCTTTATTACATATTAACATAACTGAACTGCACATGTCAGCTTTACAAAATCTGCTGTTTTAATCTGCAATTTGCCTTATCTCATGATTGCACCTCTAATATGAGAAATGCAGCACTGTGTGATTATATTATTTTAATAATGCAAAGTGTATTAGCCTTGAGTCAGTAATGGCACTGTTAGTTCAAAGCTCACTCAGGAAACTGAGCACAAAAATCTAGGCTGATGCTCCAGTCCAGTATTGAGGGAGTGCTGCGCTGTCAGAAGTGCCATCTTTTCAATGAAACATTAAAACAAGACCATGGCTGCCTTTTTCAGGTCGATACAATGTTTCCCATAGCACTTTTCAAAGGGGTCTGGAGAGAATTTCTCATTATCGAGAGCAACGTTTACCCCTCAGCAATTAAATTAAAACATGATGTGGAGGAGCCGGTGTTGAACGGGGGTAAACAAAGTTAAAAATCACACAGCACCAAATTATAGTCCAACAGGTTTACTTGGAAGCTCTAGCTTTCAGAGCGCTCCTTCTTCTGATGAAAGCTAGTGCTTCCAAGTAAACCTGTTGGACTATAACCTGGTGTTGTGTGATTTTTAACTAAATTAAATAGGTTGTTCTGGCCATTTCTACAATGCAGTTTCTTGGATTCTGCTGCGTGCTAATTGGGTACAGCACAGCAGTAACAATACTTTAAAAAGTAGTGAACTGATTGAAAACTATTTTGAGACTTTTTGAGATTGTAAATGGTGCTACATAAATGCAAATATTTCTTTGATTCAACAGCTTCTATTTTTGAACAGCATGTATCATACTTGTGAACTCTAAGGAAAAGGACTAATTACTGGGGGTGTTAAAATTGTTCTTAGATTATTGAAACAAAAGATTACTGAGAGGTTGGATTAAACCAGGATGTTCCATTTATTTCAGGGATTTTGATTTTGGTGATTCCATTAGCCTGCAATTAATATCATTTTCATATGTGAATGTACTAACTTGCGACGTAATATTAGCAACATGAATGTACACACACTAAGTAGGCTAGCATCTAATTCATATTTCCAGACATTAGTTTAAATGAGTTGCTGGATCCGTTAAAGAGATCTGCAGAGAAACAGTTTCAGTACAAGTGTGTTAATCCATCATGTCTACATTGTACCAGTAATTTCCATCCTCTGGTCTATATTACGGGTAAATGATCTGATTTCAATCCAGAAAAAATGGTGTCAAGAAAAACGTATGAACAGAATACGAAGTCACTTATACATAACACATTGGTTAACATACTGCTTGACATGGATTTTTCTAAACTGTGCTACGTAGTAAATGTTGCATTATAGTATTTTGTGTTGCTACAATGTAGACACAATTTTATATAGAATAGATTTAACTGTGTTACACAATACGCATCTTGTTGCTACTTGGTATCAATCACGCTGTGCCATACAATTTTCACCACACTATATTTTGCTGTGCATGCACTACATAACACCATTCACCACAATATATTATCTATTATAGACTGGTCGAAGATATTTAACACGTGTTACATACTGTTTAACACACAATGTACACGTATCATATGTATATCATGGCATGTATGATGTGTTTATTACATTATTTGTTTCAAGATACAAAACACATTGTTCTAGCATATGTACAAAACTCTACTACAATTATATACAAAATTAAGTTACACTGAACATATTAGACTTGAAAAATTAACTTTGTTTCTCTTCCCATGTGACACTCTTGACATCCAAACAACAGATTCTGCTGAGTTTCTCCGGCACTCTCTGGTTTTAATACAGATTTCAATAATTTGCATAATGGGAAGAGAAACACAGTTAATTTTTCAAGTCTAATATGACTTTTGACATCCAAACAACAGATTTTGCTGAGTTTCTCCGGCACTTCCTGGTTTTGTTATGCTACAATGTATGCATAAATTCAATACAAAACTGTGCTGTACAACACAAAGCATGTTGTGCTGTACCATATCTACTGTGGCATGTTACACAGTTCACACCAAAATTGTGAGTGTTTCCGGGCGTTTATACATATGGAAACTGCTCATCATGTGTGAGGGCTTGTGAATCAAATGACTATAGAATGCATTAATTAAGGTTAAATGTTTGCTTTATGTGGTAACCATATGTTATCACCTTTTGGACACACTCACTTGTTTAAGCTTGTTGTACATTTATGCTTAAAATCTCCATGGATACATAAGGACAGAGGAACACAATTTAGACAATTGTCTGTGTTTCAACATTCAGTACGATCAAAGCGGATCTATAACCTAACCTCTCCAACTTGCTTTTTCCCCATTTTCCCTCCTACCTTTGGTTTTCAAATTTCTTTCCAATCTCTGATTTAATTGCTGTTTGTGGAAGAGATCTCCAAATGTGTACCACCCATTGCATGTCGAAGAGTTTCCTAATTTCTTTTCTGGTTCAAAATTGCAAATTGCATCCCCTCGTCCTAAGCTCCTTGAACAGTGGATAGAAAGTTTGTCTGCTCTCCTTAATTTCTTGAGAATGTTGATCAATAATCCTTCAACCTTCTGTGTTCTGGGATTACAAGATTATTCGAGAATTCTGGCAAAAAAATAATGTTTTGTTGAACTTCATAAATGTGCAAGTAGTTCAACTGGCTAAGTTTATCCTTCTTAGCTATCACAGATCACTTGCATGTTTCCCACTGCTTCTCCATTTAATATCAGCTTGCTTGTAGTTTTGGTTTTCAACATCAGTTGCGGTTATTTAGTCAAGCTTAGGACCCCTGTTGAGAATCCCTCATTCACGATCCAGCCTACCCGACCAAGTCATCACTTTGAAATTCAGCAGATCAGTGTAGTGTCATTGAATATGTAGTAACCAAGCCTGCTACAGACTGACAAATGGGTTCCAATTTCCAAACACCCATTTTGTCGCTTTGGAATAAACCTAACTCAAAAGAAATCCTACCGACCTATCCCTTTACCCACAAAGAACTGAGATGGTAATGCAGGGTTGAGCTTGTGCTTGATAAATGTTCTGCAGTGGCCTAGACTTCAGAAAATCTCACAATGAAGTGTGTGAGGGCATTGTTGTTGGTTGCTTTCCAATAACATCTACATTTTACCATTCCCCATCAGGGAGAGCTGTAACAGAGCTTCACAAGCAGCTCCTTACCTGTCAACAAACTCTTCAAAGTAGACAAAAAGACCTGGTAACATTTGCATATTTGGCCTCTGGTTAATACTGTCACTTTAGTGTTATATCCTTATCAGTTTTTCTGAATTCATGTGATGTTCTTTGACATATTGAAAGGAGGTAAGTAAGACAGTTTTCCACAATGCACCCTTGTGTGTATTGATAGTGAAATAGATTGGGCTCTGCTTCATCAAAAGATAAATGGAGGCACTCGTTTAAATGACTTTGTCAAAAGACATGTATGCCATGAGTTGAGTAATAGTTTTATGTCGGCTTAAAACTTCTTTTCTTGAAACCATTACCCTTATTCTCTCAAATCCAATTCACTTATTCAAAGCTTTTGCACAAAAAATGGGGGAGTCTTTTTGTTGCATACCTTGCAACTCTGATACACAAAGGGATCTATTTGGGTATGTATCATATTTGCCTCCAGCTGAACTGGCATGAAAACCTTGGTGACAAAAGATCAGAGCAATCTGATGGTCTTGAAGGACTACACTAAAATTAGCATAACAAAGAAATGCGTACAGATTCAATTGGGGGAAAATACCTGGCTATCTTCAAACTGTTACTTTCAAACACTTTCTTGAACTGAATGATGCTGTAACATGGCAACCAGAGATATTTGTGGTATCCAAAAGGTCAATAATAAGGACACTATTCAGGATGTCAAACGCCAGATAAATCCATCAAAGACATAACACAATCTGTGAAAACAAATGTCACAATTCTTTTCAAAATGATTGCCATTTCATGATATCGTTTTTGACATTGTCCAACGCATCATTGATGAAAGCACCGAACCAAACAATGGACAAACTAATTTCATTCCCCTTTTGTGAAATATGTTCAGTGCATCTCTAACAATTCTTACGTGGGTCTTGGAGTTGGAGCACACTATCTGAATCCAATTCAAGATTAGACCATTCAAACTCATACCTCACCACTTCTCCATAAGGCAAGTAAGAAAGTGGGTTAAGCGATTGAGGAAAGGACTGTAAGTGGGCATTCTGTCGATATTTCTGTAGTCTAGGATAAAAGCACAGCTTGACCCTTATGAAAAGGAAAGCAGTCTGTTCTTTTTTGATGATATGGTGACTTCAATTATCCATTGAAACTCCGTGTATGGGCACTATATGCTGTGGAGAGGTAGGTCTAACTGCATTGCGCCATGCAATAAACATCACACTGTGTCATTCCATACATATGCATGAGTAATTGTGTCTTAGAGACATATAATTCTAGTATGTTTTAATACAATATTTCTCATAAAATTGGTGCAAAAGTGATTTTGCATTTTGATAATCCATGTAAGCATATTCCTGTAAGATTCTTCAATATGGAAAACATGATTTTGTTAATAACTTGAGCAACCCTTATATCAATGCACACAATTTAACATTATTTCAGAATAACTCAGAAGTTATATCTCAGTACGTTAATCAGAAGAAATCCTTTGATCAATAAATATTCTCTAGAAGCATTTCCTGTCTTCAGTGTCAGAGCTTTGTGAAATATTGAAGGCTCAAGATGTTAACTTAAATGTTTGCAGATGATATGGAAAGTCAATAAAATTAGTGGACAGAATCAATCACAACATTTACACATTAACATGACTTCTCTTGTTCCAACAGATTCCTGCATAATTGGAGATATGAACAGTGTGCAGATTAAAAACTCGACATTTTGCCTTTCTGCTTTTTCCAATGTCACCATGGTGAATTACACCCAGCCAATAAACAAAACCTTTGTCAGCGGCAGTGAAGAATACTTCAAGTAAGGGGGGCACTTAATGTGAACACTATAATTTATTTTTAAAATGAGAAATGCAACAAAATCGAGGCAGGGAGGAAAGCAGAAGGACGATCTCATCTGGGCTCCCATTCTCAGTATTTGAGAGGTTATCTGAACAAACGTACAAACAGAAACCTGGGAAACAGCAAACCGATGATGCTAATGTTTGCTGAGGAGTGATGAGTGGCACAAAGTCAAAAGTAGTAAGAGGAAAATGAAGAGGTGGATTTACTGGGTAAACATCGCAGAGGTGTTTCATTACAAAGATCCCCCACATAATAATAATTGTGTAACTATTTTGATTCAGACAATGCAACCACTGTTATACTCATATTGGAAACTTGCTGAAAGAAAGTAAACATATTTGATATTTCAGTCATCTGCATGTCTCCTATCATCAGATTGATTCTTAATTGGAGAAACTTACATGAAATGAAAGCTTAAAGCTGAAAGGAACAAGGGAAAGAACTGAATAGCTAAGTAACATGCGCATACTTCATTATATCTACAGCATAAAATCATAGGGACAGACAAATACTGTGTGCTATTGCATAAAACAGGTGAAATGAATTGGCAGTCAGTTATCTATCTGTGCCAATATTTATATCCATTCAATGTAAAATAAAAATGGGGGCAGATGAGAAAATGGCAGCTCAGGCATTACCACTCGCTTTAAATAATCACACATCAAGAATTACCCTCGGTCTCTGTATGCATTCACGTCTTGCTAAAATATGCAGTAATTTCCGGATTGCTATAATCTCTTCACAGGTACTTTGTGTTAAAGATTTCTGATGGGATTGAATACCCTGGGGAAATAAGATGGGAGCTAGCAATGACTCTGTTATTGGCCTGGATAATTGTTTATCTATCCCTGGCTAAAGGAATAAAATCATCAGGAAAGGTGGGTCATGTTATCCTTTCATTTAGCACTTTACCATTCTATAATTTTACAGCTATGATTGGCTCCATTTGTTGACTGGAAATAAACAAATATAATTTCTGCCCTTTATTCACAGGTTGTCTACTTCACAGCCACCTTCCCCTATGTTGTCCTTGTCATCCTTCTAATCCGAGGGATTACTTTGCCGGGTGCTGGAGATGGAATCTGGTACTTCATTACGCCCAATTGGGATAAGCTTAAGGATGCTAAGGTGCGAAACTAATAATAATGGTGAACTGTAAAAGAGTGCAGGAGACCAGAATGCATGGTTTCACCAATATTTAACTGGAATAGATGAATCAGATGAGCAAGTCCTTTTTATTCCTTTGCTCTCATGCTCCTTCACAAACCTTTCCCTTTGGATTGCTGTAGGTCTGGGGTTGGAGGATCCTCTCCATGCATTGACTATGTTAAACATCAGGAAAGAAACAATTGTTAAATAACTCTTTCATACAGTGCAGATATAAATATTCTGTTGTAAATAAGTGAATATAGTGAGCAAAGAGATATTGAGAAGAAATAGCATTTAAAAGAAAGTGACTTGAATAATACATTAGAAAGGACCTGTTATATTGCTAGTACAATTTACAATACTATTACAATCATCACATGAAATACCGAAATATATAGTGGGTGACACTCTCTTTGATTTGATTTGATTGGATTTATTTATTGTCACGTGTACCTATGTACAGTGAAAAGCTTTGTTTGTGAGCAGTACAGGCAGATTGTATTAAGCAAGGACATAAAGATCATAGGGTGAAAGAAAACTTACATAGGTTAAGTCTCACAGGACGTGTGCTAAGAATTTAAGTTTAAAAGTGTAGAACGGTTATAAGAAATGTTAGGATTAGATCTGCCATAGGAAGCTTATAAGGAGTTGCACAGGGTCAGCACCACCTTGAATAGATCCATTCACGTGTTGCAAATTGTGGTGCTTCTGTCGAATGGACAAAATTCCTGTGTTTGTCCCATTGTTTTTAACTCTTCCCCCATCAGTATCCTCAATCTTCACTTAGTCCCACTTGACTGCCGTACCCCTCTTGCACCTTTACAACATTTTGCTTTGGTGCCCCTTAAAGCCACTGTGTACATTTGTCTTCCTCACCCAGGCATCTCGTCCATCACTTGTTAGCGATGCTCACTTCCCACAGTAGAATTTAAAATATGACATAAACGTTGACCTTGCCTAGAAACAGAACAGTTGGGGAATACAGGCCAGAGCAAATTTTTATCTGTTCCCTGATGTGGTGAACCAGGTTTTATTGTTACTATTACTAACAGACTTATTCACAGTGTAACTGCATGTTGGTGCCACTTTACCTGCTCATGGAGTTCCTGGACTGTGTCACGCCTCATTGGGTAATGCATTAGAAATCAAGCCCTGCTACTTCCAGAACCATCACAATATCATATTAAAGCACACAAAGTCCCCAGTTTACCTTTCTGATAGACCCAGGCCATGAGAAAACCCAGACCAGGCCTCTATACTTAACAGGAATTACTATTAATTACAAATTCATAGATTGCAATGAGAGATACATAGATATGAATTGTCAACATATAATTCTATTAGTTAAAATGCTAATCCGTTTCTAAAACCCCAGTGCAGACAGACAAGAAAATAATGGTGTTATTGAAGGCGGGAAGAATATACTGGAGAAAATGTTCTATGGCATCAATCATACAGTCATAGAGATGTACAGCACAGGAACAGACCTATTGGTCCAACTCATCCATGCCATCAAGATATCCTAAATTAATCTAGTCCTATTTGCCAGCACTTAGTCCATATCCCCTCTAAACTCATCTTCTTCATATACCCATCCAGCTGCCTTTTAAATGTTGTAATTGTACCAGCCTCCACCACTTCCTCCGGCAGCTCATTGCATGAACACACCACCCTCTGTGTGAAAATGTTGCCCATTAGATGCCTTTGAAATCTTACATTTCTCATCTTAAACCTATGCCCTCTGGTTTTTGACCCTGGATAAACTATCTTGTCTATTTACCCTATCCATGCCCCTCATGATTTTATAAACCTCTATAAGGTCACCCCTCAGCCTTCGACACTCCAGGGAAGACAGGCCCAGCCTATTCAGCCTCTCCCTGTAGCTCAAACCCTCCAACTCTGGCAACGTCCTGGTTAATCTTTTCTGAATCCTTTCACATTTCACACATTCTTCCTATAAAAGGGAGACCAGAAGAGTCCTCAGGGTCTGATGGGAATTGCCTTTGTTACCCAAGTCCTTCACTTCTTTGATTTTTTTCCTTCAGGCTCTTTCACTTCTTCACAAGGCTCACAGAATAAAGTTTCCAACTTAGCAGTTAAAACTCAGAGCTTACAGCAAGTGGTAGGATAAAATAAATCAACTTTCTTTAGCGGTGGATGCTTTACTAGAGAGAGTGAGAGACAGAGAGAGAGAGAGAGAGAGAGAGAATGAGAGAGGGAGAGAGAGAGAGTGAGCTTGAGAGAGACCATCTCCTCTTCCACAGGTCCGAGAACTTCTTCCTATTTTATGAAAATAAACATTGCAGCAAATGCACTTATAATTTCCTGCAGTATGGCTTTATTAGCTCATATGCATGGGAATGTGTACCACAAGCATGTTCCAGTTCGGAATAGTTTCCCAAAGTCCTTTAATTCGATTAAAGTGTAGTTTTTTAATTTGTTGGTTGGATGTGGGCATCATTGGCATGTCATATGATGATATTTTCATTACCCATGTTAAATTTCCCTTGAGCTGTCTGCATGTACTGCTACAGCGCGTGTGATGAAGATACTCCCATAGTGATGTTAGGAAGATTTCAGGCGAAAATAGAAATTGCTGGAAAAGCTCAGCAGGTATGGCAGCATCTGTGGAGAGAAATCAGAGTTAATGTTTTGGGTCAGGTGACCCTTGCTCAGAACAGAGTTCTACAAAAGACTTGTAAGGGTGGGCAGGCTGTGCAGGAGACACCTGCGGTCATCCCCCTCTCAAACGAGTCTACTGTGTTGGACACTTCTGGGGAGAATTGGCTTCTCAGGGGAAAGTTGCAGCAGCCAAGTTTGTGACATCACCCCAGTACAGAGGGAAGGAGAAACGCTGGGAGAGATTTAGTGACAGAGGACTTGATTGTAAGGGGACTGACAGGCAATTCCGTGACAGCAAACAAAACTCTCGAATGGTTTATTGCCTCCGTGGTGCTTGGGTTGGGCGTGAGTCAGAAAGACTGCAGGGCATTCTGAAGGGGGATGGTGATCAAGCAGTACTTGTGAAGCATGTTCATAACATTGATATACAATGATGAACATTTAAAAAAAAATGAGGCTCTGCAACAGGAATTTAGAGAATTAGGTCACATGTTAAAGAGGAAGATTACTAAGATTGTAACTTCTGGATGATTTCCAGTGCCATGTACAACAATGTATAGGAGTAGGAAGATGGGTCAGATGAGCAAATGGCTAAAGGGGTGGTGTAGAAGGGAGGGCTTTTGATTTTTGGATCATGTGGTGTAGTTGGGACCTGTACATGCTGGGTCCAATATCCTTGCTGGGTGGTTTGCTCATGCTGTTGGGAAGGTTTTAAGCTAATTTGGCAATGATATGGGGCACAGAGCAGGTATAAAATCTGGAATAAGGTCCAATTAGATATAGAAGGAATGTCATATCTGTCCAGTTGGCGGAGAAAGTATGGCAGGATAAGACACATGGGAGTCCATACAATTAAATTATATCCACTTTAACACAAGGAGCTTGACTGGTAAGGCGAATGAGCATAAAGCATTGATCAGCACAAAGAGGTGTAGAGTCATACAAACCCTTTGGTAGAACTCGTTCCTGCTAATCAGATATCCTAAATTAATCTAGGTCCATTTGAGAGCACTGGGCCCATATCTCTGTAAAACCCTCCTCTTCATATACCCATCTAGATGCCTTTTAAATATTGCAATTGTGCCCACCTCCACCATCTCCTCTGGCAGCTGATTCCATACATGCACCATTCTCTGTGTGAAGACGTTACCCTTCAGTTCAAATTAAATCTTTGCCCTCTCACCTTAAACCTTTGCTCTCTAGTTTTGGACTCCCCCACCCTTGGAAAAAGACCTAAGCTATTCACCCTATCCATGCTGCTCATGATTTTATGGACCTCTATAAGGTCACCCCTCAGCCTTTGATGCTCCAGGAAAAAAAAATCCCAGTCTATTCAGTCTCTTCCCCGTAATTCCGGCAACATGCTTGTAAATCTTTTCTGAACCCTTTCAAGTTAAACAACATCTTTCCCATAGAAGGGAGACCAGAAATGAACACAGTTCAATGGCCTCACTAATGCACTGCTCAGCCACAATGTGACATCCCAACAGTCAGAGGGAGATAGAACTCCACACAGACAGTCACCTGAGGATGGAATCAAACCTGGGTCCCTGGCGCTGTGAGGCAGCAGTGTTAACCAGTGAGCTACCATGCCACCCATATGGATGTTTATCTTCATTAGCTAGGGCACAAATGAAGGGCTGTAATGTCGATTTTCCTGCTCCTCTGATGCTGTTTGACCTGCTGTGCTTTTCCAGCACCACACTCTTGACACAAAATATATGAGCAAGGAGGTCTTGTCACAATTTTATAACACATTGATTAGGCCAAAGATGGAACACTCTGTGCAGTTCAGGTTGCCACACCAACAGAAGGACATGATTGCACAGGAGAGAGTGCACAGGAGATTCACCAGGATGTTGCCTGAGGTGGAAAGTTATGAAGAGAGATTGGATAGGCTGACTTTATATTCTTTGAAACAGGGGTGGCTGATGGGGGAGGATCTGATTGAGTTAGGCAAAATAATAAGAGGCATAGACAGAGTAGATCATTAGAATTTCTTTCCCGTGGCAGATGTATTGAAGAGCAGAGGCAGAAGTTTAAGGTGAAGAGTAAATGGCTCTCAGGAGATCTTTGAAAATTTTTTCTTCCAGAGAATAGGGTAGAAATAGGGAATATGCTGCCTGAGAGGGTGATGGAGGAAGGTACTGTCGCAATATTTAAGAAGCATCTGGATGAGCCCTTAAAATGCCAGGGTGTAGCAGACTATGCACCAAATTCAGGCTAAATGGGATTAGTGCAGTTTGGTGTTGGTCAGCATAGATATGGTGGGCCAAAGGGTTGACTGTATGATTCAATACCTCTATGTTCTATATTATATCTGACTTGTGCATTGTGGATGGTGCATAGTCTCTGTAGAGTCAGGAGGAGATGATTTGCTCACACTCGAATTTCAGACTTATTGCAATAGCCCCAATATTTATGTGATTGATTCGGTTAGACTTTGGTCAATTTTGATAGAGGGTGTGGACTGTCATGTGATCGTAATGCTAATGTATTTGAGTGCTAATGCTGGACGTTATCTTTTTTGGAACTGGTTATTGTCTGTTACTTCTGTGGCATGAAAAATATTTTCTGCTTATCTTATCACAAACAAGTTCTTGCTGCACCTGGACATGGTCTATTATCTGCTTTATCACCTGAGAAATTGTAAATGGGGCTGAAGGGACTCATCCACCAAAATCTTCACTTCCCACCTCATGATGGTGTGAAGACCATAGTCATATCAGCTATGGAGGTCTGAAGTCTGGAAGTGGTTAAACATTCAGGTATATTTTTCAAAATAAGCCACAGCATGCTGAGTAAACCACCACATGGGGGCATCCTCAAATAGTTTTTACGAAGTGTCACATTTGATAGCTTCAGAATGGCCATGCACATATGAAAGAAATTCACCTCTCTTGTTTCATTTCAAAATAAAATAATAGGTTCTATGTGTCAACTGTATATTTGTGAGTGATCTTAAACCTTGTTGAAAAAGTATGCATTTAAAAGAAAAATACATAGAAAATTGCATTCACCAAACTTGTTGGAATTGTATTGGATCTGTTTCAACTTATAAAGGGATTTCAGTCTTCCTCCCATAGTTCATTGATAACTGAGGGACAATAAGATTTTAAAATGGTTAGAATAAAAATAAGGTTTAAAAATCGGGGTCACCTATTTAAATTTTTTTCTCTCTCAAAGGAGTTCGAGTCTTTGGAACTCTCTTCCTAAACAGGTTGTGGAAGCAGAATTCTTGATTATTTTTAAGGCAGAGGGGGAGAGTTTCTTGTTAAGCAAGGAGGTCAAAGGTTATCATACAGGTGGGAATGTGGATTTGAGTTTACAATCAGATTTGACATGATTTTATTGAACAGGCAAAAGAGGGGTTGAATAGTGTCCTGTTCCCAATATGTATATTTGCATTTACAAATTTCTGTTCATCGCAAATACAAAAAAAAGCATCCAGCAATGTTTTACTGCTTGAGTTTTCAATTGCTACACAATATGACAACATGAGACTTACACATATTAAGAGTCACTTTGATGAGGTGATCAGTTGAATAGGTGAGAGGCAGACTTAATTGGCTTCTTTCAGATGGTTTATTTGCTCATTTACTTGCTGGTTTGAACCTAATTATTTGCGAATATCTTTGAATGATGTTTTCAAAAAATGGACTATCTCTTTATTTCATGGTCTCATAATGTTTTCAGTGCCAGTTATGGTAGTGAAAGTACATAGAATTTTGCTTGAATTGTATGTCAGTTCTAACAACACCAAACCATTCCCACATCACTTCCATAAGTGGAATTGTTGCGCCAAATTTGTAAACTTGAAAATCTTCCTTTCTCAAATACTTGCCAGTCCTAAGTAGAGTCATTGTCATAGAGTCATAGAGGTTTACAGCATGGAAACAGGCCCTTCGGCCCAACTTGTCCATGCCGACCAGTTTTCACAATTAGTCTAGTATCATTGCCTGCATTTGGTCCATATCCTTCCATACCTATCCCATCCATTCACCTGTCTAAATGTTTACTAAATGACAAAATTGTACTCACCTCCACCACTACCTCTGGCAACCTGTTCCAGACACTCACCACCCTCCGGTGAAAGAATTGCCCCTCTGGATCCTTTTGTATTTCTCCCCTATCACCTTCAACCTTTGCCCTCCAGTTTTAGACTCCCATACCATGGGGAAAAACTGTTGGTTATCTATCTTATCTGTGCCTCACATGATTTTATAGACCTCAATTAGGTCACCCCTCAGTCCCCCAAGCTCTAGGGGTAAAAATCCCAGCCTATCCAGCCTCTCCTTATAAATCAAACCTTCCAGTTCAGACAGCAAACTAGTAAATCTTTTCTGCACTCTTTCTAGTTTAATTATATCCTTTCTATAGTAGGGCAATCAGAACTACATGCAGTACTCTAAATGTGGCCTTGCCAATGTCTTGTACAGCTGCAAGAAGACATCCCAATTCCTATATTAAATGCTCTGACTGATAAAAACAAGCAAGAAAGCCTTCTTCATCACCCTGTCTACTCTGACCCCACTTTCAAGGAGCTATGAACCTGCACCCCTAGATCTCTTTTTTTCTATAACACTCCCCAGGACCCTTCCATTGACTAGGGAAATTCTGTCCTGGTTTGATACATCAAAATGCAACATCTTACATCTATCTGCCATTCCTCAGCCTACTGGCCCAATTGATCGAGATCTTGCTGTATAACCTTTGTCACTGTTTACTACATTATGCTACACTATACAAATAACTCACTCCTCTTCCTCTTCCCCTTCCCCTTTAATACTTGCAGTTATCCCTGTCCTGGTTGAATGTTGTTGCTTATCTTCCCATCTACAATGTTCAGACTCTGAGGCAGCAGGCCCTGTAATTCTTTCCTTAGACAGATCATCTCTCCTAAATTCCTCAAGTTGTAATCTGTTTATCATGATTCCCAAATTTAATCCAATTTTTCTTTACGTAACTCAGTGTTCAATTGATCTTGCTGTGAAGCACTCAGAGACATTTTACTACGTTAATGGCACTGTAGAAATAGAAGTTGTTTTTACATCGGTACTGTATTGATACAAGTTGTTGTTATGTTGGCACTACATAAATATAAGTTGTTGTTACATTGACACTATATAAATATAAGTTGCTGTTACATTGACACTATATAAATATAAGTTGCTGTTACATTGACACTATATAAATATAAGTTGTTGTTACATTGACACTATATAAATATAAGTTGCTGTTACATTGACACTATATAAATATAAGTTGTTGTTACATTGACACTATATAAATATAAGTTGTTGTTACATTGACACTATATAAATATAAGTTGCTGTTACCATGCAATCTTAATTTGATAAAAATCACAGCTCTGCCTCTGTCTGCTCTCATAGGTGTGGAAAGACGCAGCGACTCAAATTTTCTTTTCACTCTCTGCTGCCTGGGGAGGACTGATAACGCTATCTTCATACAACAAGTTCCACAATAACATTTACAGGTAGGCTGGAGGGGGTTCCATCTGCTCTCTCCTTGCTGGGTGGGGGTGTCGGTTTGTAGGAGCAGTACCATCTTGCACGTGGGCGGTGAGCTTCTCGTGACTGCTGTTCCTCTTCACTTTCCTCCAGGGACACTCTGTTAGTGACATGTGCCAATAGTGCCACAAGTGTCTTTGCAGGCTTCGTCATTTTCTCAGTCATCGGCTTCATGGCTAAGGAACTTAAAGTACCCATCACTGAAGTTGCAGATGAAGGTAATTTAAAAGTTAAATACTTCCAGTGCTTTGAAAATCATATACTTGTGTGCCAAACTTCCCACTTCCTGGAGACTTCCAGGACATTGCTGGGTATGGAAGGTATGAGTTATAAAGGAAGGCTGGATTGGCTGGGACTTTTCTCACTGGAGCTAGGAGGTTGAGAGGACACCTTATAGACATTTGTAAAATCTTTAGGAGTATAATGGTAGGTGTCTTTTCTCTAGGATGGGCAAATTCAAGACTAGCGGACACATTTTTAAGGTGAGAGGAGAGAGATTTTAAAATGACCTGGCGCAATTTGTTTACACAGAGGCTGGTTTGCATGTAGAATGAACTTCCTGAGGTAGTGATGGATGTGAGTACAATTACAATGTTTAAAAGACATTTGAAAAGGGAAGGTTTGAAGGGATATGGGCCAGAAGTCAGGCAAGTGGGACTCGTTCTATTTGGGATTAGACTTGGCATGGATTGGTTGGACTGAAGGGTCTGTTTCCATGCTGGATGACTCTATGGCTGCCATGCATCCACGTGCTGAGATACAGGTTTAACATGCCATAGTTAGCCCACCACAGTCAGAATCATAGAATCTCTACAGTGTGGCAGGAGGCCATTCAGTCCATTAAGTACACTCTGACTCTCCAGAGAGCAATCCACCCAATTTCTGTATTTCCCATGGCTAATCCACCTAACCAGCACACCCTTGGACTCTATGGACAATTTAGCATGGCTAATTCACCTAACCTGCACATCTTTGGACTGTGGGAGGAATCCAGAGCACCTGGACGAAATCAATGCAGGTATGGGCAGAATGTGCAAACTCCACACAAACAGTTGCCCGAGGCTGAGATCAATCCTGGGTCTCTGGCACTGTGAGGCAGCAGTGCTATCCACTAAGCCACTGTACCATCTGGTTGTTGTATTGAAGGGGCCACTCATTTCATACCATTGTGACAGAAAGATTCAGCAGTTATTTGAGGGGCATCATGATTTACCCTAACATCCAGTATTACCTGATAATGCAATAGTGGCAGTGTAACTGGACTAGCAACCCAGAGGCCAGGTAGTGTTCTGGGAACATGGGTTCAAATCCCACCCGTAGCAGCTGGTGGAACTGAAATTTACGTAATAAATCTAGAGTATGAAGCCACTCACAATGACTAATCAAATACACATCTGGTTCAATAATGTCCGAGCATGAAAGAATGGCAGTCTTGTTACGGAGCAAGAGGACGGCAATTTGTCCATGTGTCTGTGCCAATCTCCTGCCTTTTCCCCATATCTAAGTAACTATTTCCATCCACAAAAAATCATCCAATGCTTTTTTGAGTGTCCCAATCGAACCTGCCTCCACCACACTTCCAGGCAGTGCATTCCAGACTATTTGCTGTGTGAATCGTTTTTTTTCTCTCACCTCACCCTTGCTCTGTTTGCACATTGCTTTAAATCTATGCCTGCCCATTATTTTTTATTCTTTGTTCTTTTTTTAATAAGTGCTTTTATGACTGCCGCCCTTTCCCTATTTGGCCTACATGTCACTATTTGGGCGGCACGGTGGCACAGTGGTCAGCACTGCTGCCTCACAGCGCCAGAGACCCAGGTTCAATTCCCGCCTCGGGCAACTGCATGTGTGGAGTTTGCACATTCTCCCCGTGTCTGCAGGGGTTTCCTCCGAGTGCTCCGGTTTCCTCCCATAGTCCACAGATGTGCAGGTTGGGTGAATTGACCATGCTAAATTGCCTGTAGTGTTAGGTGAAGCCGTAAATGTAGGGGGATGGGTTGCTCTTCAGCGGGTCAGTGTGGACTTGTTGGGCCGAAGGGCCTGTTTCCACACTGTAAGTAAGTAAAGTAATCACAGCAATGTTGTTGACTTTTAACTGCCCTCTGAAATGGACTGGCAAGCCCCTCAGTTCAAGGGAAATAAATGCTGTCATTTGCCAAAGGAGGCCTACGTTCCATGAAAGAAAAAGGTGTGCACAAACACACATCCAAAACAACACATTGGCTTGTGCAGTGGTTATGTTGTCAGTCTGGTCATTTTTAGATGTTCATGATCATGGTAACTGACCAGTTTAAATTCAGTTCACAAAATTAATCTGGAATGGAAAATTAACATCAGAACTGGTGATGGTTAAAACTATCAGCTTCTCAGTAAAATCAGCCATAGAATCCCTACATTGCAGAAAGAGGCCATTTGGCCCATCAGCTCTGCACCAACATGCTGAAGAACATCCCATCCTGACTCCGTAACCCTGCACTTCCCATGGTTAATCCACCTAGCCAGCACGTCCCTGGACACTACAGTCAATTTAGCATTGCCAATACACCTAACCTGTGCACCTTTGGACCAAGGGAGGAAAGCAGAGCACCCAGAGGAAACCCATGCAGACATGGGGAAAACATGCAAACTCCACACAGACAGTCACCCTGGAATTCAGTTTGAGTCCCTGAATGTCAAATCACTGGGGATCCTCACAGACTGGTGAAAAAACATCTTGATAGAGTATAATCCTGATATAGTATATTACAGGCAATGTTCCAGATAGTGCCATCCATGACGGGAAACATCCTCTCAGCTTTTGCCCTGTCAAGCCCCTTAAGAATCCAATGTATTTTAATGAGGTGCCCTCTCATTATTCTAAACTGCAGTGAGACTGTTCAGACTCTGTTGATCCCTCCATACTCGGGATCGTCTGAGTGAACCTTCTCAGAACTGCCATCAATGAAACGATGTCTTTCCTTAAATAAGGCGATCAAAACTGCTCATAAAACACCAGATGTGGTCGCACCAGCACCTTGTACAGTTGCAGTAAGACCTCCCTACTCTTGTCCTCCAATCCCCTTGAAATAAGAAACAACATTTCATTAACCTTTCTGATTTCCTGCTGCACCTGTGTCCTAGCTTTCTGTGTTTCATGTTCAAGTAACGCCAAGTCCCTTTGTTTTGCAGCATTGTGAAGTTTTTCTCCATTTAAGTAACGTATGCTCTTTCGTTCTCCCTTCCAAGGTGAAGTACATCGCTGTGGGTCTGGAGTCACATGTAGGCCAGACCTAGTGAGGATGGAGGATTCCTTTCCTAAGGAACATTCATGAACCAGATGGATTTCTACAACAATGCAAAGAAACACATACATTCAGATGCATATGCACACCAACATACTAACACACACAAGCATACACGTATGGATGCACATGTGAACATGCAAACAGAAACGTGTGCACATGCACAGACGCATAAACACCCATCCATTCTCACATTCCATAAAAACACACACACACTCGCACATACATATGCATTCACACATGCACATACACACACACACTCGCACACACACATATACATTCACACACACACTCGCACACACATACACACACTCGCACACATATGCACACACACATACACACACTCGCACACACATACACACACACATATACATTTACACACATACACTCACACACACACACTCGCACACACATACACACACTCGCACACATATGCACACACACATACACACACTCGCACACACATACACACACACATATACATTTACACACATACACTCACACACACACACTCGCACACACATACACACACACTCGCACACACATATACATACACACACACTCACACACACATATACATTCACACACATACACTTGCACACACATTTACATTCACACACACTCGTGCACACACACACTCGCACACACATACGCATACACACACACTCGCACACACATACGCATACACACACACTCGCACACACATATGCATACACACACACTTGTTTCTTTGAATAAAAACTGAGTAAAATGCTAAATATGGACAGCCTGAGGCAGTTGGCTCTAATGACTGCTGATCTGCTCTGGATTAGTGGTGCTGGAAAAGCACAGCAGTTCAGGCAGCATCCGAGGAGCTGTAAAATCAATGTTTCAGACAAAAGCCCTTCATCAGGAATACAGGCAGAGTGCCTGGAGGGTGCCTGTATTCCTGATGAAGGGCTTTTACCCGAAACATCAATTTTACTGCTCCTCGGATGCTGCCTGAACTGCTGTGCTTTTCCAGCACCACTAATCCAGAATCTGGTTTCCAGCATCTGCAGTCATTGTTTTTACTTGATTGCTGATCTTCATCATGTCTAAACATTCAGTCATATTTAAGCAAAACTGTGATTGCAGGTTTCATTTCTGATGAGAGAGATGGGGTATTGCATTTTCATTCGCAAACTGAATCTTTTCTTTTAAGTGTGAACTTGATAAAACTTTTAGATTGATATCAAAATGAACAATAGCCCAGACAGGCATAACTCCACCTGACGGCCATCGATGGCCCAGTGTCAGAAGGATAGCTCAGGTTGGAAGAGGACACAATGGTATGAGAGGAGTCTGTTTCAGTGAGTGGGGGAAAATGTGTCACCGAGGCTAATTTTAACCAGTGCATCCTTTGTCTGTCCCAGGTCCTGGCATTGCATTTGTAGTGTATCCAGAAGCTCTAACCAGACTGCCATTATCACCATTCTGGGCTATCATTTTCTTTTTGATGCTTTTAACACTCGGATTGGACACAATGGTAAGTCACGATCCACTCAGAGCTGACCTGTCACTGTTGTGTTTTGCTAAGCTCTGTCTAAATGTTATTCTGTTTTCTCTGGGTCTAAGCTCACGTGTTGAAGGAAGACAGCATGAAATTCACTAACACTTTGCTCCCGCAGCATCATTTCGGCAGATTCTTTTTATTATCTTTTCTTTAACTCTTTATCTACAGTGCATCGTGTTTGGTGGTGAGTTATTATTCCCTATTACACATCAGGGTGAAAGGTGTAATTGCACAACGAAGCAGTTCTGCCACACTTCCACTTCACTCACTGGGTTTTCTGAATCTGCTTTTACAATGTGGGCATGCAGACAGTCACCCGTGCCTGGAATCGAAGCAGTCAATTCAAGTCCTCGGCTGTTTGCAGTTCCATTTAATAATCACTCGAAACTCATACCCATCAAACTCATTTGACTTGCTCACGATTAAGAAGCTTTGAAATGGATTTGCCAATGCAACAATCACAGCAAGAAGCTATGTTTGATGATGTGTGATTCTCCAGCTGGAACTTGCTTCCAGTGGAGTTCCTGCTGGGAATGCGGCGACATCAGTGAATTTGCTATTTTGAACTCAATGGTTTGAGCTGCACAACTTGAGGGCCTTGTGACGCAGACACAGTGTCTCTGCCTCTAGGCGAAAACACTCAAGCCTTACCTCAGGATGTGATTAGTGTGTGGGTGTGTCACAGCACATCTGTTCAATTCTAGCCTCCCCGCTACTGGAAAGATGTTGTGAAACTTGAAAGTGTTCAGAAAAGATTTACAAGGATGTTTCCAGGGTTGGAATGTTTGAACTATAGGGAGAGGTTGAATAGGCTGAGGCTATTCTCCCTGGAGCGCGGAGGTTGAGGGGTGACCTTATAATGGTTTATAAAATCATGAGGGGCATGGATAGGGTGAATAGACAAAGTCTTTTCCCTTGAGACAAAGTCCAAAGCTAGAGGGTATATCTCAATGACTCTATGAGTCTATGACATCTGAACAGGTTCACTTAGGGGTTAAAAAAAATTCAGCAATGAATATGGGGCACTATTAGTTGTATTAAGACTGGATGATGATATAAAACCTGTTTAATAGGTGATAGAGAAGCTGCAGAATTGTAGACTTTATAAACTTGTGAAATTTCTGATTGGGCCAACTCATCCATGCCAACCAGATATCCTGAACTGATCTAAGTTCAGCACTTGGCCTATATCCCTCTAAACTTTTCCTATTCATATACCCATCCAGATACCTTTTCAATGTTGTAATTGCACAGCCTCCACCACTTCCTCTGGCAGCTCATTCTATACATGCACCACCCTCTGTGTGAAAAAGGGTCCCTTTTAATTCTTTCCCCTCTCACCATAAACCTATGCCCTCTAGTTTTGGACTCCTCTAACCCGGGGAAAAAGACCTTGGTTTGCTGGGATATAGTTTACTGCCTTACTGTGACAATCTTTTCAATGAAAAGCTTATTGAAAGTGTACATGATGCATTTGAGTTCAATTAAAAATATCATTCAACTGACAGATACTGACAGGTAAAGGAATCGAAACTTTACCAGCAACACTTATTTATAAATACGTCATTGCACAAAGTACGGAGGCATGGGATTGAGGATGATTTAGCAGTTTGGATCAGAAATTGGCTAGCTGGAAGAAGACAGAGGGTGGTGGTTGATGGGAAATGTTCATTCTGGAGTTCAGTTACTGGTGGTGTACTGCAAGGATTTGTTTTGGGGTCACTGCTGTTTGTCATTTTTATAATTGACCTGGATGAGGGCAGAAAAGGATGGGTTTAATAAATTTGCAGATGACATGAAGGTTAGTGGAGTTGTGGATAGTGCGGAAAGATGTTGCAGGTGACAGAGGGACATAGATAAGATGCAGAGCTGGGCTGAGAGGTGGCAAATGGAGTTTAATGCAGAAAAGTATGAGGTGATTCACTTGGAAGGAGCAACAGGAATACAGAGTACTGGGCTAATGGTAAGATTCTCAGTAGTGTAGATAAGCAGAGAGATCTCGGTGTCCCTGCGCATAGACCCCTGAAAGTTGCCACCCAGGTTGATAGGGTTGTTAAGAAGGCATAGGTGTGTTATTTTTATTTTTAGAGGGATTGAGTTAAGGAGCCATGAGACTATTTTGCAGCTGTACAAAACTCTGGTGTGGCTGCACTTGGAGTATTGTGTACAGTTCTGGTCACCGCATTATAGGAAGGATGTGGAAGCTTTGGAAAGGGTTCAGAGGAGACATACCAGGATGATACCTGGTATGGAGGGAAAAATCTTATGAGGAAAGGCTGAGGGACTTGAGGCTATTTTCATTCGAGAGAAAAAGTTTGAGAGGTGACTTAATTGAGACATGCAAGATAATCAGAGGATTAGATAGCTTGGACAGTGAGAGCCTTTTTCCTTGGATGGTGATGGCTAACACGAGGAGACATAGCTTTAAATTGAGGGGTGATAGACATAGGACAGATGTCAGAGGCAGTTTCTTTACTCAGAGAATAGTAGGGGCGTGGATCGCTCTGTCTGCAGCAGTAGTAGACGCGCCAACTTTAAGGGCATCTAAATAGTCATTGAATAAACATATGGCTGAAATTGGAATAGTGTAGAATAGATGGGCTTCCGATTGGTTCCACAGATTGGCACGACATTGAGGGCCAAATGGCCTGTACTGCGCTGTAATGTTCTATGTGCTATGTTCTATAATGTTTGTTTAAACTCTCTCTGTGATCACTTATTTCTGGTTATATATTGTATGTTTTTTTGTTCTGTTTCAACACCAGTTTGCACTTTAACATAGTTAAGACCTCGCATGTTATGTCACAAAAGGTAAGAAGACAACAGTTCACACAGAGACCAGCTGTGGGAGGTCTGACATAGTGTCACTGTAGCTGGCCCAGTAGGTGAGAGCTCCAGGCTGATGCTCTGAGACAAAAACAGATAGTGCTGGAGAAACTCAGCAGCATTAGCGGAGAATTGAAAAGAGTGGCACTGGAAAAGCATAGCAGGTCAGGCAACATCTGAGGAGCAGGAGAATCGACGTTTCAGACATAAACCCTTCACCATCACATTCCTGGGAAGGGCTTATGCCTGAAACGTCGATTTTCCTGTTCCTTGGATGTTGCCTGACCTGTTGTGCTTCTCACCACACTTTTCTACTCTGATCTCCTGCAACTGCAGTCCTCACTTTCTCCTAGCATTAGTGGAGAGAGGAGCAAAGCTAATGCAGAGTGTAAACAGGGTTTCCCACATGGTCCTAACCCTATCCCATTGGATGAACTAGGTCAACATTGCCTTGAGTATTATATGTAATCTTAAATAATCACGCAAAATAGGGAAGTCTTTGGAGCAGGAAAAAGAATGGTGATCAGATGACTCTGTAGCTCTTGCTGAACATTGTGCTGGTATAACACTGTCCATGGAAGGTCCCAGCATTAGATAAAATATAAATTGCTGTGGTTTTGAGTCCAGCTGATTTACTCCACCTAACATCTAAAATACCTTAATAAAGGAGCAGCTCTTATAGCCACAATGTTTTCCCATCTTCCATCTACACTTTTCACAAACAACCACCTCAGACAGAAAATAGCATTGGCCAAATGACGTCATTGAAAAGTAGCATCTTTGCATTATGTACCATTTACTTTGAACACCATATCGTCATCATTTTGTATTCAGCTTCCAGCTGCACCCATGGTGCTATTCTCCATCCTCTGATGTGCAGCAAAGATCACAAGTGGAGTGAACAGACTTAAAATCATTGCTTTATACTGATGATGGGTGCCTTTGAGAATTTGTAATGTAGTAGTAATGTCCCTGTCTCTACAGTCAGGAGGCCTGAGGTCAAGCCCCACAGCAGGTCAGCACTGTACAGGCCCTTTGGCCCTCAATGTTGCGCAGAACTGTGGAACCAATCTGAAGCCCATCTATCCTACACTATTTCATTTTTATCCATATGTTTATCCAATGATCATTGAAATGCTCTTAAAGTTAGCGAGTCTACTATTGTTGCAGGCAGTGCATTCCACGTCCCTACAACTCTCGGAGTAAAGAAACTACCTCTGACATCTGTCCTATATCTATCACCCCTCAATTTAATGTTATGTCCCCTCATGCTCGTCATCACCATCCAAGGAAAAAGAGTCTCACTGTCCAGGAGAAAGTGAGGTCTGCAGATGCTGGAGATCAAAGTTGAAACTTTATTGCTGGAACAGCACAGCAGGTCAGGCAGCATCCAGGGAACAGGAGATTCGACGTTTCGGGCACAGGCCCTTCTTCAGGAGTCTCACTGTCCACACTATCTAACCCTCTGCTGTAATATTGACATCTCGAAGCAGGTTGGTTTGAAAATATCAACCAAACAATGTAGCGTTGAACTTCAGAAATTGGGAATGATTTAAAAATGTATAATTGTAGTAGATACTGAAGAGCTGAAATTAAACTAAACACTGGAAAGCAGGGGCAGTGATATTAACCCAGAGACCCAGATAGTGTTCTGCGGACCCAGGTTCAAACCCTGCTGTATTGTTGATTGTTTTGGGGAAAAAGCCCAGCATTTTTCTTTTACTCATGCCCTTCAAAGAAAGAAACTGCCATCCTTACCTGGCCGAGCCTACATGTGCCTCCAGGTCCACAGCAATGTGGTTCTTAACTGCTCTCCGGGCAACTAGGAATGCTGATGTAGCCAGTGATGCACACAATTCTTGAATGTATTTAAAAACAAGAAACATAGCAGATTTGGCAGCATCTGTGGACAGAGGTGGTATCATTTTAATATTTTGAATCTATTTTCAAAGAAATTCACATTAGACTTGAATCAGTAATGATGCTGCGGCTGAATCTCTTCAGTAGAGTGTGACTGAAGAGTCCATACTCAAGACACAGGAATTCTTCACAGAGGCTCTCGTCACTTCTCAAGTGTTTGTAGCCTCTTGTGTCTTTTTGTTCTAATTCCCAATGTAATCCTCATCACAAAAGCAGCGTCCAAACTGCACATTAAAAGAAAACAGGAAAGCAACTGCATTAACATCACGCCCTTTGCAACTGTGGGATTTCCCAGAGTACTTTGCAATGAGTGAGATGCTTTTGAAGTACAGTTTCTGCTGTGCTGTCACTGACAAAAAGGCAGGAATGGATTTTCAACATGCTATAAAGATAGAAACCTGGCAGTGTGGAATCTCTCCTACA
Organism: Chiloscyllium plagiosum; assembly: GCF_037043375.1. Classification (NCBI taxonomy): domain Eukaryota; kingdom Metazoa; phylum Chordata; class Chondrichthyes; order Orectolobiformes; family Hemiscylliidae; genus Chiloscyllium; species Chiloscyllium plagiosum. The sequence continues at coordinate 7,667,141 of NW_028270156.1, forward strand.
GTAACAGCTCAGCTTTCATATCCACTAATTGCAGTGATTTCTGTAGCACTGGCCAACCTGCAATGCAGGCTTAGAACCAGGCGGCAGGTTGAAAATCTACCTTGCACGTGAGCCTCACTGTATTTCAGAATTAAAAGGTTCCCTCGTTGTGATTATAGTCTAAATGAGACTTGTTGTTGTACATTTGGTTTTATGAGTATTCAAAATCACATAGCTCTAAAAAGCAAGAGAATGTAAGTAACACTAAAGGTCAGCATTTTATAATTGTATGTATAACTTACTGCTTCTTCCAATTTTGTCTAAGTTTGCAACCCTTGAGACCATTGTGACTTCAGTAGTGGACGAATTCCCTGGATACCTGAGACCGAAGAAGCCCCTGTTCACATTAGTCTGTTGTGTGATTTTCTTCTTCATGGGTATTCCCATGGTTACCCAGGTAAGATATCGTCCCAATATCAGTGAATACACAGCAAATTCCAACAGCCGGTAGTTCCTGTCTTTGTTGCTTTTGGTATGATCTCTGTTGTTGTTTTAATACTGGACAAATCAGGGTATAACCTGGCTTATTAGATCCTAACTTTGTTTTCTAAAACTGTGCAAGTTAGTTATGGAACACATTCACAAGAGTCTGCCAGTGCACTTTGAACACATTAAAAATGTTTATTAAACAAGGTTAAAAAACAGAAGGCTGGAATTATGTCACTACAGACATTAGGAAAGGATTTAAGTTCACATTATTCCTTTTATTCCTGCAATATCAGTCCAAGAACCTGACCTCAGTGACAAGTTGTCATTCTTTCATTCTAAAGCACCTTGATTAGGCTTAGGCTTGGTCAACTGCAATTGGCTTCCTTTGCAAGTTGCTGTGCAGTCACTGGACGCTATTTTCCTTCAGCTGTTTCTCTTCCCCTATGGAACCTAAAACAACCAGCTAACTAAAGCTCACTTTGACTTTAGCTTCAAAAAAAATACAAGAATTCCTAAAATCAATGTCCAAGAGCCTTCCCTCCACTCTCCGATATCCACATGCACAGGCTAACTTGCTATCTGGATTGTTATGTCTTTCTGTACATCTGGACCATTGATCACTCAGAAACTGTACATTTTTCTTTGCTGTACCTTTCCAACTCCAGGCTCTCACTCCATGGTTGTAAAACCCCATTAAAAACATGCAAACAAAACTGACCTCCAGACTTAGAGTCATGGAGTCATTGAGACGTACAGCTTGGAACCAGAACATCGGTCCAACTCATCAGATTGGTTCCACAGGTTGGGACAACATCAAGGGCTGAAGGGCCTGTACTGTGTTGTAATGTTCTACATTATATCCCTGCTGACCAGATATCCTAAATCAATATAGTCCCATTTGCCAGTATTTGGCCCATATCCCTCGAAATCCTACCTACCCATCCAGGTGCCTTTTAAACGTTGTAATTATACCAACCTCCACCACTTCCTCTGGCAGCTCATTCCATACACACACCCGCCTTAGTTGCCACTTAGGTCCCTTTTAAATCTTACCCCTCTCACCTTAAAGCTATGCCCTCTAGTTTTGGACTCAGTTTTCCTGGCGAAAAGAGTTTTGACTATTCACCTTATCCATGCCCCTCATGATTTTTTTAAACCTCTATAAGGTCACCCCTCAGCCTCTGATGCTCCAGGGAAAACAGTCCCAGCCTATTCAGCCTCTCCCTATAGCTCAAACTCTTCAACCCTGTCAACAGCCTTGTTAATCTTTTCTGAACCCTTTCAAGTTACACAACATCTTTCCTGTCATTCTTGGTACCATTCACGGAACAAATCTAAAATTAAATTAAAGCACGTCCCTTCCCTTCATAATACACAAAATACAAAATATTAGTTCAACTCAAAGTATATATAGTTATTAACATTTGACCAGGGAAGCAATCCCTATTTTTATGTCTGAGGTGCTATTCTATTCATTCATGCTCTTAAAGCAAGCCTTACACAACAAAGTCTTATAATGTACTCTCAATAGAGTGTTTACAACACCCCAATTGCCTCATAAAATGCAAACCAACTATTTTTGCTCTGAGGCCATCACATAGAACATGGAACATAGAAAAGTACAGCACAGAACAGGCCCTTTGGCCCACGATGTTGTGCCGAGGTTTAATCCTAATGTAAAATATAGTAGCTTAACCTACGCACCCCTCAACTCACTGCTGTCCATGTGCATGTCCAGCAGTCGCTTAAATCTCCCCAATGACTCTGCTTCCACCACCACAGCTGGCAACGCATTCCATGCATTCACAACTCTGCGTAAAGAACCTACCTCTGACGTCTCCTCTATTCCTTTTTTCTCTTATCTTAAAGTATGACCCCTCATACCAGTCAATCCTGTCCTGGAGAAAAGTCTCTGGCTATTGACTCTGTTTATTCCTCTCATTATCTTGTATACCTCGATCAGGTCTCCTCTCTTCCTCCTTCTCTCCAGAGAGAAAGGTCTGAGCTTATTCAACCTTTCTTCATAAAGCAAGCCCTCCAGCCCAGGCAGCATCCTGGTAAATCTTCTTTGCACCCTCTCCAAGCCTCTGTATCTTTCCTATAGCAGGGCGACCAGAACTGGACACAATATTCCAAGTGTGGTCTCACCAGGGACTTGTAGAGCTGCAGCAAAACCTCGTGGCTCTTAAACTCGATCCCCCTGTTAGTGAAAGCCGAAACACCACAGGCTTGCTTAGCAACCTCATCCACTTGGGTGGCAACTTTGAGGGATCTATGTACTTGCACACCCAGATCCCTCTGTTCCTCTACACTGCCAAGAATCTTGTTTTTAATCCTATATTCAGCATTCGAGTTTGACTTTCCAAAATGTACCACTTCACGTTTATCTAGTTTAAACTCCATCTGTCATTTCTCAGCCCAGCTCTGCATCCTGTCTATGTCACGCTGCAGCCTGCAGTAGCCCTCAATACTATCGACGGCACCTCCAATCTTTGTGTCATTTGCAAATTTACTAACCCACCCCTCAACCTCCTCATCCAAGTCATTTATAAAAACTGCAAAGAGCAGAGGCCCAAGAACAGAGCCCTGCAGGACACCACTCAACACTGACCTCCCAACAGAACACTTTCCATCTACAACCACTCTCTGCCTTCTGTCAGCTAACCAATTCTGAATCCAGATAGCCAAATCTCCCTGAATCCCATACTTCCTGACTTTATGAATGAGCCTACCATGGGGAACCTTATCAAATGCCTTGCTAAAGTCCATATACACCACATCCACTACTCAACCTGTCTTGTCACCTCCTCAAAGAACTCAATAAGATTTGTGAGGCATGATCTGCCCCTCACAAAGCCAAGCTGACTGCCTTTAATCACACTATGCTTTGCCAAATAGTCATAAATCCTATCCCTCAGAATTATTTCCAAAACATTGCTGACCACAGACGTAAGATTGACTGGTCTGTAATTGCCAGGGAGTTCCCTATTACCCTTCTTGAAAAGAGGAACAACATTCTCCTCCTTCCAATCCTCCAGAACGACTCCCGTGGAGAGTGAGGAGGCAAATATCCTCACCAACGGCTTAGCAACCTCCTTTCTCACTTCCTGGAGCAGCCTAGGATAAATCTAGTCTGGGTAAAAACAAGGGCTGCAGATGCTGGAAACCAGAGTCTAGACTAGAGTGGTGCTGGAAAAGCACAGCAGTTCAGGCAGCATCCAAGGAGCAGGAAAATTGACATTTCAGGCTCTATTCCTGATGAAGGGTTTTTGCCCGAAATGTCGATTTTCCTGCTTCTCAGATGCTGCCTGAACTGCTGTGCTTTTCCAGCACCACTCTAGTCTAAATCTGGTCTGGCCCTGGGGTAATCAATCTTAATGTTTTCGAAAATTTCCAGCGCATCAACTTCATCAATCTTGACCTTGTCAAGCCTTTATCCCAGCTCCTCAAAGTTTTCATTCACAACAAGGTCCCTTCCTTTGATGAAAACCAAAGCAAAAAACTCATTTAGGTCTTCCCCTATCTGCTCAGACCCCACGCACAAGTTCCCTCCGCTATCCCTACCTCTCCTTGATCATTCTCTTCTTCCTATTCTCTCAGTTAGTCTCTCAAAGTGCAGTTCTACACGTGCCTCACCTTTATACAGGGCTGGTTACTGGGGAGGTCCTGTTGGTTGAGGGCAACAGACTCTGGTATAGTGTGCAATAGAAGCCAAGGTGTGGATGCTGTCACTGCAGTCAATTAACTGAGGATGGAACCCTGCAGGGTGTACCCCATGGTGCCCATTGCAGAGGCAATTGAGAAAGCGTCTGTATTTGCATCATAATAAGCTGGATGCCATTCTTATTGACATACAATGGCCAATACCAAATTGATGCTGTCAGCTCATACCTTTCTGGCACCTGGTAGTTCCATCTGCCCCTCTACAGTCTTAGCATGAATTAACAACCAAACAACTGTTTAAACTTGTTCATGATTTTGACATGTCTGTATGATCTCACATATCTTGGTGGATTTTTGGCCAATTTTAAACTGAATGAATGCATGTTAAGAAGAAATATTTCAATGGAGATGCTTAAACTTTCATCCCATTTTCCTGTATTTGTAAGGCTTTAGCACTCTATAATAATGTGCTCTTGCCTAACTGATGTAAGCTTTGAGCAAAATGTTGGCAATTATCCACAAGAACCCATTCTCTCCACCACTGATGCTCAGTAGCAGCAGTATGTACTAGCTGCCAGATGCACTGCAGAAATTCACGAAAGTTCCTCAGACAGCACCTTCCAAACCCATGACCACTTCCATCTAGAAAGACAAGGGCAGCAGATACATCGGAATACCATGACCTGCAAATTCCCCTCCAAGTCACTCACCATCCTGACTTGGAAATTTATCGCCGATCTTTCAATGCTGTTGTTGGGTCAAAATCCTGAAATTCCCTTCCTAATAGCACTGTGGGTCTACCTAAAGCAAGTGGATTGCAACTGTTCAAGAAGCCAGCTCACCTCCACCTTTTCTAGTGCAACTAGGGACGGGTAATAAACGCTGGCCCAGACTCACATGCCCATGTTGTATGAGTGAATAAACGAGAAGTGAAAGAACTCTGCCCTAACCTCCTGGTCTAAAATTCATTGATGTTTAGGAATGAACTACAATGATCAAGATAGATGAAAAAAAAACCAAATGTTTTATTGCAGCTGACTCAGGATTAGCTGTCAAGATGATCAAATGCTGCTTTTATGCTGTACTTTCTGGAATTAAATGATGGCAACAAAGTGTCCACAGAGTTAAGATCAAAAAAAAGGGAGCTTGCACAACTTGTTCACATTGCCATGGGGAACTGAAGCTAATGAGTCCCATTTTGACCTATTTTGAATTCTTTCATTCCACAGGACATCAATCTGAAAATATTGATGTGATTTAATCTTGTTTCTCCCAATCATTTACACCACAGTCATTTTGAAGTTTTGTTTGAGACAGAAATGGTAGATGATTTCCCAGAATGTGTATACATTAATTTCGATATTGCAGTTAAACATTTGCACAATCCAACACTGATTTATTTTGTGATATTAGGGTGGGATCTACATGCTACAGCTGGTAGACACATATGCAGCTTCCTATTCCCTGGTCATCATAGCAATATTTGAGCTAGTGGGAGTTTCATACATATACGGTAAGAGCAATCTAGTTAATTGAATCTTATGCTGCAAAGCCATTCAGCTTACATAATCAATATGTTGTGAAATTCATATCAATGTTTGTATAAATCTGTTTTCATAGGATAGTTGATTCAAACATAATTCTATGAAATACCATAAAGTCATTCAGTTCAGCATTTCACTGAGCGGTTTCCACTTTGCCAATATGAATGGCATACCCCATGCTTATGTATTAGTTACATTAATAAACCTTTTCAGTCATATTATGAAAGAAATCTACATTAAAAGGCCAGCTAATGACACATAGCACCAGACAATTCTGTTAAACATTACTGTTTAATGTTGTAATTAATATAAACCAACCCACATATTTTAATTTAATCCTCTACCTGAAGACAAAGCAATTCAGATTTCTAACAACTGATTGCAAGAATAATATTGTGCAAAATTTAAATTCTGTGATGAACTAAAACAGTGATGTCTTTTCTGTTCAGAGCATTGAGTAGTTGAGAAAATGTTTCTGTAACTGTCAGCCTGACTAAAGAGCAGTGCTCTCATCTCTGGGGAAGAAGGACATAGATTCAAGCCAGACTTGAGATATTGGGACAATTTAGGCTGCGAATGAAGAAAAGATTATGTTATAAACTGGGATATTAAATTGAAGACATGCTTGTAGATGGATGTCAAACATTTCCTGGTAGCATGTGAAGAAAAGCAGATATGTTCTTGTTGCTGTCAAATGGTTCATTCATTAAAACATCAGAAATAAATAGGTTAACCGATCCCATACCTCATTTACTGAGAATGGGAATTTGGTGTATACATCATTGTCAACTTAACAATGCATCCAGAGTATTTGAATGGCAGTGAGATACTTTGGAACAGTCAAAGAATATGAAAGGTAGGAGGCAATGGCCTAATGGTGTTATCGCTGGATTGTTAATCGAGAAACCCAAATATTGCTCTGGAGACATGGTTATGAATCCCGCCATGGTGGAATTTAAATTAAATAAAGCTTGACAATTAAGAATTTGGTTGTTGGGGAAAACCCCATTTGGTTTGCTGAAGCCCTTTAGGGACAGAAACAGCTACCTGTATCTGGTCTGGCCTCTGTGTGACTCCTGACCAACAGCAATATGGTTGACTCTTAATTGCCCTCTGGACAATTAGGGGTGGACAATAAACGCTGGCCTTGTCAGTTATCCCATGAATGCATTAAAGAATAGCTATTTTAGTCAAATATTATGCCTGTATATTTCATGTTGGATTGCTCTTAAAAATATCCACATGTTGTCCAATAAATAAAGTGCAAGAATATAAAAGTTTAGTACTGTAACCATTGCCTTGATTTTAGTTTGGGGTTGGAATTTGAGGATGTCTGGTCATTGATGGGTGATAAATATGATAACTCCTAAGCCACATGAATGTATTACAACAATGAGAGATGCTTAAAGCTACTAAGTTGCTGGAATCCAGAATTACTGGAAGATGAAGGCCACAGCTGGAAAAATGACTTCCATAAGATGATTGATGAATGTAGGAGGAGGAGTTTGGGAGGGTTTGCTGGAGTTGGAGGCATGATGTGTGGTGGTGCTATTGGATCTAATAGTTGAAAAGTTGGAATTAGGAAATAACTAGGGTGAAGAGAGAAGCTTGGAGGAGGGAATGGCCCCAAGTAGTCTTGTGGAGCCTGAATCAGCTGGCCCTTTAGATCTAAACTCACTGAGTAGCCTGAGGACCCTGCCTGATCCCACCATTTGTGCACAGAATGGAGATGGCGCCTGGTTAAAATGGCATTATCATTCCCATAAATTGAGCCATGACTTTGACCTTTCATTAGACCGAGGTTCTCTGAGGCTAATTAAAAAGGTTGGATTGTTTGTGGGGGAGGTGAAGAGGGCATTCATTATGGGTGTGGCTTCAAAGAAGAATCAGACATCTTGGCCCACATCATTCACCGGTGTTAGGTGACAGTGGAGTAGGGTCTTGTGCATGAGAAATTAAGCTATCACCAATAAGTTTTAGTTACATTAGCTGACAATGAGCTGGAAATTAACCTTGGGCAATGGGATTAAATGAACAGTATTGGATTGGGAGCCCATTACATGCAGTGCCTCAGAATCAGTCCCATTAGCTCCGGTGGAGATACATCTGTTTAGTCAAAGTTGGAATTCACCACAAGGTGGTGCTCTTTCTGCAAACATCTCCTCAACCGCAAAAACTGGACTGATGCATTCACCGGGAAAAATATACCAACCTGACATTTGCGACCAAGGTTTAGATATGTAAATGGGATTTTACAATCTATAATTACTTCACCCTATAATACAGACATTTCACTGTACCAAACTAAAAAGGCATTTAGCAATCTAGATATCCCTCTCAGTATTGCTGCATTTTCAGCAAGACCACTATCACTATGAAAGCGTCTGCTAAGATATTGATAATGGTGAACTATAAAAGCATTTGTGCTCAGAACAACTCTTCAGAAGGTAATGAAATATGTACAGATTTGGAACTTAATCAAGAACAGGCTTTTGAAAGATGAAGAGAAAGGAAGTCATATTTGCAGCCCTAATTGCTAAATTAAGTGTCTTAACACTGTACAAACAATGCAATAGCCATATCACTGAATGTATAAGAAACTTTCTTATAAAGCTAGTGTTTAATTAATAGTTATTGGTCACCAATGGGTTAAGTTCTCCTGCAGACAGAGCTTGCCACTGAAACACACATGGATTATAAGTATTTTTTGCACTTATGAATTAAACTCGATGAAATATCACCCAGGGAGCATCAGCCTCCATTCTCTAATTTAGACATGTAATACATCCAACTGTGTACCTATAGAGGGCACAGGTCTGTGTTCATACTGTTCACTGTGATAGCTACCTAAAGCTAAACCAAAAGGGACAGCATTGAGTTACACTGCCCCATTCTGTTGGAGAGATGTACACACTGGCTGATTCACATTGAAATGATTTGGCAGTATAAGTGAACAAATGGTCTTGTCAGGTCTATAATGACATTTCAATGTAGACTGCCTGCCTTTTGGTTTAAGACCACACAAACAAACAAATATTCTCTTTACACTGGTTGGTGTAATACAACAGCAACTACAGTGATGAAATAATGTGGCACTGGTTGTACCTGACACCTAATCTGAGACTCACTCTGCTTTGACTGCAGTTAGAGAGAACTTTTGCACCTTCTTGAGTATGTTTCTGCTTCACATCAGTCCAAAGTGGTGGCATTGTAGCTGCCCTGTTTGCAGTACATCTATGTTATTGAAATTCATTAAGGTGGGCAATTTTTATTTTGTTAAAGCAGTTCATTAGTTGTATTATTCCCTGGCTAAGCAGAAAGCAGTCCAGAGAGGCAGAATGCATGAAAAAGTGATAATTGTAATTACCTTCATCACCATTGTCACCTCTTCCCCCATCTCACACAATCCCAATGCCCAATCAAACGTCAGTAAATATTGTATTTCTGTGCCAACAGGCTTGAAACGTTTTTGTGAAGATATCGAGATGATGATTGGATTCCAACCGAGCTATTTTTGGAGAATTTGTTGGGCCTTTGTCACTCCTACAATTCTTACAGTATGTATCATGTTTTCTAATACTACCATGTTCCTCATTACTGGGTGTCAATACTACAAGCTGAGAAATAACTTGTTATCTTGCACCATTGTTACATATAGCACATAGAAGGAATTATGTAGGAATTATTGGACAAAAGGACCAAGGCCTATCTATCTTGTCTTAGAGAGAATCAGAGAATTATTACAGTGCAGACAAAGACTATTTGGCCCATCATGCCTTCACTGGCACTATTTGATCTTGGTACGGGCATTATCATAGAAATGTAGCAACATAGAAAATAGGTGCAGGAGTAGGCCATTTGGCTGTTCAAGCTGCTCCCCACCGTTCAATATGATCATTGCTGGTCATGCGATCTCAGTATCTCACTCCCGCTTTCTCTCCATACCCCTTGACCCCTTTAGCCACAAGGGCTCTGTCTTGAATGTATCTAATGAACTGGCCTCAACAGCTTCCTGCAGGAGGGAATTTCACAGGTTCACAACTCTCTGAGTGAAGAAGTCCTTCCTCATCTCAGTCCTGAATGACTTATCCCTTATTCTTAGCTTCTGAGCCCTAGTTCTGGACTTCCTCAACATCGGGAACATTCTTTCCGCATCTAGCCTGTCCGGTCCCATCAGGATTTTAAATGTTTCTTTGAGACCACACCCCTCACCCCCATTCTTCTAAATTCCAGTGAGTACAAGCCCAGGCTTTCCTCATATGTCAGTCCTGCCATTCCGGGAATTAGTTTGGTGAAACTTCACTGGAATCGCTCAATAGCAAGAACGTCCTTCCTCAGACTAGGAGACCAAAACTGCATACAGTACTGCAGGTGTGGCCCCATCAAGGCCCTGTATAACTGCAGCAAGACATCCTTACTCTGATGCTCAAATCCTCTCACTGTAAAGGCCAGCATGCCATTGGCTTTCCTCACTGCCTGCTGCAGCTGCATGCCAACCTTCAGTGACTGTTCTAACATGACACCCAAGTCTTATTGTATCTCACCGTTTCTTAAACTGTCACCATTCCGATAATAATCTGCCTTCCTAATTTTGCAACCAGAGTGGATAATCTAACATTTATCCAAATTATATTTCATTTGTCCACTCAGCCAGCCTTCCAAATCACCTTGCAGCCTTTTAGCATCCTCCTCACAGCACACACTGCCATCATGGAACTGTTGACTAATTCTAGCAGCATGTTTTTATGAACTAATCTGTGGCAGACTCAAACATAATGTAAGGGTAGCTCATGTGGATTAAAATATGGTTTAAAAGTTACCTGTTCCTCCCAATTATGCTGCACTTATTGATAGGATATTGGCCCATACTTTGGCAATGGTTTAAGTAGCAATCTGATACAGGAACATTCATCTTTAGCTGTCACTATTTGCTATTTGTCATCTTCCCTATCTGTCATTCATTCAGTTTACAAGGATTTACCAGTTTTTCAATAATAATTTACATTAAGATAATGGTTTTAATATAGAAAAGAAACTCATCCAACCAGCAGCAATGAGCCAGCGAAATAGACATTTATAAAGGCCACAAAATATCTGAGCAAAAAGCTTTATTTTAAGGCTTGACTTATAAGAAGACAGAGAGAGACAGAGTGATGTCAGTTTTTTTGGCTGACTGTGCTTTTGTGAAGAATTTTGGAATATTTTTCTACATTAAAGCTAATACATTTCTCCAAGTAATCATTGTAAAAGTGTTACATTCTTGTAGAGCAATACTGCTCATGTTTAATGCCTATATTGACAAAACACCTTGTGTATATTGAACCTTAAAGTCACATTATCATAAAAAAGAATAAAGAATCATTCAACTATGTCATGAACCAAAGCTAAGAATTACACAACACCAGGTTATAGTCCAGACTGGTGTTGTGTCATTTTTAATTTTGTCCAACACCGGGATTTCCACGTTATGAGTCAAAGCAAACCCGAACTGCTTTGAGACATAACAAACTCTGAAATTGCATTACAATTCTTTTTTGACAAACCTAAGACAACAGCTATTTCATGTAATCTACACCATGAGAGATTAGTTTCGCCATTGGAACACTCAGTCTGCATCGGTAATCAGTCTATTTTCAAGATGTTTTAATGAATAGCCTGATATCATGGCTTGGAAAGGGTGGACGCTAAGAAATTGTTTCCGTTAGGCGAGGAGACCAGGACCCGTGGGCACAGCCTTAGGATTAGAGGGGGTAAATTCAGAACAGAAATGCGGAGACATTTCTTCAGCCAGAGAGTGGTGGGCCTGTGGAATTCATTGCCGCGAGTGCAGTGGAGGCCGGGACACTAAATGGCTTCAAAGCAGAGATTGAGAAATTCTTGATGTCACAAGGAATTAAGGGCTACAGGGAGAATGCTGGTAAGTGGAGTTGAAATGCCCATCCGCCATGATTAAATGGCGGAGTGGACTCGATGGGCTGAATGGCCTTACTTCCACTCCTATGTCTTATGGTCTTATGGTCTTATCAGGGCAGCTACTCATGTTGGGGCACCTTTAGCATTTAAAATACTCATTAGAGCTTTAAAAGGAGTAATTTACAAAAAATCATTAAGTGGCACTCAGTTGTGACTGCTTTAACAGTGGAGTGGAGTACTGAGGATGTCTTGCGCTATTAGAGTCATCACCTTTCAGGGTTCTTGCCTGCTCTCTGGTGGTCATAATGGATTCCTACTGTACCAATCAGAGAAGATAAAGAATATAATCCTGATATTTTCTCTCAGTAGCATCAGTGAAATAGTTTATCTGATCATTTATCTCATTGTTACTGTTGGGAGTTTGCTGTAAGCAATTTGCTACTGTATTTGTTTTTATTACACTGGGTCAGAATACTTAGTTGACAGTGAAGTCTTTTGGAGTGGACTTAAAGGAGCTAAATAAATAATTTATTGATCAGTGCAAATTGAATAGGTGATGAGTAAGTGCATTACATACATTGCGTGAAATATATGTGGGGGTGAGATGCTCTTTGGAGAGTCAGTGTGGACTTGTTGAGCCAAATGGCCTGCTTCCACACTGTAGGGATACTATGACATTAACATAAGAAGTTCCATATGTCTTGTAAAGGATTGAGCATTGAAGGATTTACTGGTCTTGTCCCAGTTTCATTTATATGCTAGCATGTTTATAGCCTTTCATTTTACCTATACATTTGTTGGATTAGAAGTACTTAACAGTTAGTAATTAAAACAACTTGTACAGTTGATGAAGAGTTCATTTTCTGAATCATAAACCTATCTGTATTTCTTTCATTTTCTAGTTCATCCTTTGCTTCAGCTTTTACCAGTGGGAACCCATGACATATGAAAATTACAAATACCCAGCTTGGTCGATGGTGATGGGATGGTTAATGCTGGCCTGTTCTGTCATATGGATCCCTATCATGTTCGTGATTAAGATGCATTTGGCCCCTGGTTCCTTTATAGAGGTATAATGTTTTGCATCTGCATCTTGAATGTTTGTGTTGTGATGAACATTATTTGAATGTTTTGTTTTTAGTTCTGAAATTGTGTTTTACATTTACAGAGGCTTAAGCTGGTGTGCAGCCCTCAACCTGACTGGGGTCCCTTCCTCACTCAGCACCGTGCAGAACGCTACAAGACTATGATGGATCCCCTTGGGACCTCTTCCCTCGGACTCAAACTGCCGCCCAAAGACATGGAATTAGGACCACAGTTCTAGTATTCACTATCCCTCTACATAGATATATGGACTTAACATACTTTCTTATTTGGATATTTCACCTGTTTTTTAGTACACCTGTCCATTCAAAGTATTATATCATCACTTTGAAAATAATTATATTTATTTTTCCTACTCGCATTTCCTCTCTGCACAGTCTATTCCTTTTCTCTTCAGTTTTCATGCTCCACTTGCATTTCCCTCTTGACCTTCCACATTCTTTGTTTTCTATTTATTCCCTTCATTTTTTTACTCACTCTCCCTCATTGTCCATCTCTCTTGCTTTTAGTACATGATTCTAATCCAGAATTCCTTGACTCTTGTTATCTCTTTGTACTGGCTTTCATTTGCCACTCACTTCAGCCTGTTTCCTTAATCCTATCTTCTTCCCAGCCACTCTCCAATTCCAATTTTTCCCGCCCATTTTACTCATAACCCTTTCCTCTCATTCACATAACATACGTTTTGCCTACAGAATCTGTCCTGTGATTTGTGCCTACTAGTTATCTCAATCTATACATTCTAGTTTCCTTATTTACTTTATCTGCAGCTGAAAAAAAAAGTCGTTGTGCAATTCTACTCATTATGTCGCCAAATACTGGAAGAACTTGTAAAAGTAATGCATTGTACAGTCTCTTGATGTTTAACTTTTTTTTCCAATAGAGGCTGGGGTTAATACATCCACTCCAACCTCTGCAACACCAGGACAATGTTAACTGTTACTGCTCCCAATAATTGGCCAGACTGTATTTTCTTCATACTATGATGTAACCTCTAGTTGTTCATGCTTTTAAAAAAAGTGAGCCGTGTTCATATAGTGCGTAGTAGTGGTGTCACGTCCCTCTAAGTATCTTATGAAAAACGTAGAGATGGTGAGCATAGTGTAGTTTTAACCAAAAAAAAACTTCCTTAAAACAATTTAGTCTGAAATTTACAGTAGTTGTCTTCCGGGGATTTTCTGTCAATATTTCTGTCTGTCTGTCTTCGTGTTAAGAGGGTCTCAGGTAAAATTTACCTTCATAATTTTGCTTATTTTCTGAGTATGATTAATCTTCGTCATATGATTTCATTAATTTCCACCTAGTGTATAGACCTATTTCAGTGTTCAAATCCATCGAAATCCATTTATTGATGTGTTCCCCAATATTTGCTGACCAAACATCAATTATGTTTTGAGTGCATTCTGTTATTGATCATGTATTAATATATAAATATAGAGAGAACATGTATTGGTCATTTTGCACCTTAATGTTAATTGCAATACTTTTTCTCAGTCTTGTTATCCTATAAGCCATCTTCAGGCAGTGGGTACCAAAGACGGGTTGTGTCCGAAAGCTGAGCGAAGCCGAAAGCTGCTGAAGCACATTTTTCTTATTAAGTTTACACATTGTCTTTCCACACATCAGGTTGACCATTGGCCTTATTGATGTGTCCCAGCGTCAGAAATAAAAGTTGTATTTGATGAAACGTAAATAGTGTGACCTATACTTTGCCATATGTAGTAAGTCATTTGTATGTGACATGTGTGGTGTCCTCAGGCACTTTAAGTGGACCTATCTCCGTATAGGTTAATTCCTAATTACTTACGTAATGTCATGTATATTTATGTGCATTCTATATGGGGTACTGCTGCCTATGGATACAGATATGTGCCTCAAATCAGGCCATCAGAATCATTGACTGATCTCACACATTTACAAGTATACATCTAAGTTAATGTAAGTGTCTCATTCCCTATGCTTGATAGCTATCCTGCGTACGTAATGTGCACGATTCATTTAATAGATCATCATTCTTGAGGCCCTACCTCAGATTTTGTATTTATCTGTATAAACACGATTTAATGCATTATATATTTGCCTCTATGATGTCCAAATTAGAGATTATCCTATAATGTAACTTGAAAAAATACGAAATAAATGTCAACGTTTTAAATGTCACATGTGTGCTTTCAGTGCGGAAGCGGTGTGTTTATTCTGAGTGGCTGCAATTCAGTGGGACTTGGGACTATATACCCAGTGCTTCTGTTCCTCCCTCCACACCCTTGATGGGTTCGATCCGCTGGCATATTTTCTTGAAGGAGAGGCTGGGTTTGAACGTGCGGGGAGTGTGGATGTTGCAGGATAAGAATGAACTGAATCCAATTTACAGTGAAATTTCTCGACTTGGTTCGGTGACCGGCCGCGCGGTTGGCAATATAAATCTGGAAAAGAGGCGTGGGGAGGGAGAGAGAGAGGGAGAACTGTCCACGGTGAAGACAACACCGAAGCTGTAGCATCAGCTTAGGCAGAGCTCCTCTGGAAGAGAAGGAAGGGGAGGGAGAGAGGGGGTTTGTCCCTGGTCAATGTCGGTGGGTGTGCGCTAGATTTCGACACCCTCCACACCACCACCACCGCCCCCATCCCCCCTCCCATCGAGGGTGGACTGCTCCTCGGAGGGACATCAGGCGTTTTTAGGAGCTGGTCAAGTGGCAGACACACACACACAACACACAGAGAGCTGCACTGGCTAAGTTCAGACAAGTAAAGTGAGGGAGCAGCTTCGTGCGGTGGCTAACAGTGCATTGATATTTACAAACATCCAGCAAAGGCAAAAACACACACACAGACAGACAGACGGCAAATAAAACACCCGAGGACGAGGAAATGTTGCAGCAGAAGCAAATGGATTTAATTGCGATGATTTTAGCTTTCATGATCTCTGCAAAACCAGGTAAGGTTTTACTGGCACCATTGCGCCCTTCTGAAGAAACCGCGGCCCTTTTATTTTACCTTCTTTGCCTTTCTTGTCTATTGCTAGGAAGTTGTTGTGTTTGGGGAATAGTGTTGGGCTGCAGTTTTCGAGGTAAGCTGAACAGACCCCCTCCCCTCTACTGCTCCTCCGAAGCGTGTTGATTTCAAATCAAAGGCGAGTTTATTCCCCTCCCAAGCCCTTCCCTTCTCCCGTGGAGTTGATTGACCTTATGGGGAGTCAGTCTAATGGGGCTTGACTTGATTCTCTGTGAT
Organism: Chiloscyllium plagiosum; assembly: GCF_037043375.1. Taxonomy (NCBI): domain Eukaryota; kingdom Metazoa; phylum Chordata; class Chondrichthyes; order Orectolobiformes; family Hemiscylliidae; genus Chiloscyllium; species Chiloscyllium plagiosum. The sequence goes on from NW_028270156.1 coordinate 7,683,058, forward strand.
TGTCTGAGTACAGGCAGCCCGTTAAAGACGGGGCTCCGCTCGGCTTTTCCTGTTCTCCCCAGACCCTTATTATTTCCAGCGTCTTAATGTTAGCTGTGCGGGTTGAGAATGCGCACGTTCGTTATCCTGAACATACCGTTTCTCTGTTGCAATATATAGAGTCCCCGTCACTGCTCAGGTTAATTATAGTCAGTGAAATTAAAGTTCAGAAACTGTCCTGTCTGTTCTGATTGGAGTCCACTTGGTGCTCAGCTGGGCTGGGAATGTCAAGCCTTGCTCACTTAATTCTGTATTTTTTTTTAATAAAAATTAAAATAAACTTCACGGGAATTTGTAGTGACACCGGATTGTGAATCTGCTGCCCTGGCTGTGTAAAGCGTGAAATCCAACCATTCATTCATTAGAATGCGAGGTGTCTCGAATCGCTCTGATATTGAGAAGTAAATAAACCAGGGGCTAGCATTAGGTACAATACTTCACTCTCCAAGGTGATAATCCAGGACTGACCTGGGTCAGGTGTGTATGTGTGTCCGTCTGTGTTTGTGAGTGAGTGACAGAGGTGGGAGGTGTGGGAGGGATGGAGAGAGTCTGTTAACCATTTCTGTCTCTACTTCCTAACAGAGGCAGACTGCGATTCCATCTGCGCCTGGTTTGAACGGGAGATGTTGGGGTTGTAAAAATATTTCACATCGAGTTTATATTAAACTCCATTTGAAGGGTTTTGAAAGCTGCACCAGCAATTCATGAATTAACAACAAGCAAACAAGAAAGTGATTTGAGCTGATTGGATGAGGCTACAGCCTGAAATCTGACAAATGCAGAAACTAAAACAGAAATTGCTGGAGAAACTCAGCAGACCTGGTAGCATCTGTGGGGAGAGAAGGAAAGTTTTACTGTGAAGTCGACTCTGCTGTACGTCAACATCCCACGCTGATTCTGTTAGAAAATTGGAAACAGTCAGAAATTGCTGGAGAAACTCAGCAGGTCTGGCAGCATGCGTGCAGAGAAAGCAGAGTTAACCTTTCGGGTTCAGTGACCCTTCTTCAAAACAATTAGAGAATCGGTCTTTAATGAGCGAGAGAGAGAAAAAAATGATTTCTTTAAACTTTGCACAGTGCAGCTGCCCTGTTGCTAATCCTGTTTTGTTTTTGTAGTCTTAGGGTTTGGAATGGACCCTGACTTGCAAATAGATGTCACCACAGAACTGGAGCTAGATAATGCAAGAACGGGAGTTGCTCAGGTACCAGGATTATATAATAACAGCAGGGCGTATTTGTTTCAAGGTAAATAGGACAACTAAATCAATCATTTTCCTTCACCTCTTTAGCCTTTTCCCACCATCCATATAGCTAGGCTCGCACAGCATCTCCCCCCCCCACCCCCATCACATCCCCCATCTCTGTTTCTCCCCGTCAGCACTGAGAAACCTCTCAGCTAAGTTGTGCTTTCAGTGAAAAGTTAAAGAGAAAACAGGACACGTGTAAAATGGATTGGTTAAACGAGACACACACACACACAGATTCCAAGTTCAGAAACAGAGGGGGATTCAAGGCACTAGCCTTCAAATCATCATTGTGGTCACAGATGGAACCTCTTTGATGAATGCCGTCAAATTTATCATATTTTATTGATAAGTTTTATGATGTTTTGCTGAAGTAAGCAAAAGGCACACAGATATTAAACAAAAATCACTATTGTGCTAAACAGTAAAGGGTTGCCAGTATGCATATATATGATTTTAAGTCATAGAAATGTACAGCACAGAAATAAATCTTTCACTTGAACATGACCAGATATCCTAAATAAATCTAGTCCTATTTGCCTGCATTTGGCCTATATCCTTCCAAACCTTTCCTATTCATATACCCATTCAGATGCCTTTTAAATGCAGTACTTTTACCAGCCTCGACCACTTGTTCTGGCAGCTCATTCCATACATGCCCCATCCTCTGTGTGGAAAAAGTTGCCCCTTAAGTCACTTTTAAATCTTTCTTCTCTCACCATAAACCTATGTCCTCTAGTTCTGGATTCCCCTATACTGGGAAAAAGATTTTGGCAATCCGCCCTATCCATGCCCCTCATGATTTTATAAACCTCTATAAGGTCACCCTTCAACCTCTGATGTTCCAGGTAAAGTAGCCCCAGTCTTTTCAAACTCTTCTTATAGCTCAAACCCACCAGCCTCGGCAACATCCTTGTAAATCTTTACTGTACCTTTTCAAGTTTAACAACATCCTTCCTATAACAAGGAAACCAGAAATGAATGCAATATTCCAAAAGTAAAAACAATGACTGCAGATGCTGGAAACCAGATTCTGGATTAGAGGTGCTGGAAGAGCACAGCAGTTCAGGCAACATCCAAGGAGCTTTGAAATCGACGTTTCGGGCAAAAGCCCTTCCAAAAGTAGCCTAACCAATGTCCTATACACCCACAACATCACCTCCAAACCCTATACTCAATGCACTGACCAATAAGGGCAAGTATACCAAATGCCTTCTTCACTATCCTGTCTAATTGTGACTCCATCTTCGAGGAACAATGAACCTGCACTCCAAGGCCTGTTTGTTCAGCATCATTCCCAGGGGCTATACCGTGAAGTATATAAGTTTAGCTCTGATTTGCCTTTCCAAAATGCAGCACCTCACATTTATCTAATTTTATTAAGTAAAGAGTAAGGGAGATGCTGAGGCTGTTGGACTTTTCACCTTGTGCTTTCCTTCTTGTGGTTAGTAATGAATTGATGGATTTAATGTCCGGATCCTCCAGTAACTGAGGGAAGTGAGACCACATTTCAGTTGCTCTGTTTTCATGCTCTTTTCAAATCCACAGAGGATCTGGTAAAATTGAGATTGAGGCAGTGCATTTGGGTCACCTTGTACCATGGCTTTTGACATTGCATCATATGTAAAATAGGTCAAAATCTGATTTGTCAAAATGACATTGCACAGAAACTGGATGGATTTTACTTTCCCTGCCTGGCAGACTGCTGTAATCTAACCTGTAAGCTTTCCAAAAATAATGTACATTTCATGTGGGTGCAGCAACTGATTTAACTTGATTGCTGAACCCTGCTGAGAGTCCAAGGGGATAGGAGGCAGAACATTTTATACACAAGCGGACAAAACACATAAGATCCTAAAGGGTTATGACGTAAAGGTGAAGTCACCATAGCTGTATTAGACTAGAGGGCTGCTGTTAGAGAGAGAGAGAGAGAGAGAGAGAGAGAGATGAATGGTGATGGTGGAACCTGAGGGTCACCCTGCCTCAGGGAGAGGTTGAGAAGGAGAGTCCTTCATGGTAACCTCAGTCAGTGCAGGAATTGCATCCACACTGTCGGCATCAATTTGCATTGTAAACCAGCTGTCCAGCCAGCTGAGCTAACCAAACCTTGGTCTTGACATGGTGGATGTGCAAAGGATGTTTCCTTTTATGGGAAAATCTAGAAACTAGTGGTCACTGTTTAAAAATCAGGGGTGCCCATTTTATAACCGGGATGAAGATTTGTTTTTACAGAGGGTCACGTATCTTTGTAAATCTCTTCCTCAAAAAGCGATTGGAAGTAGAATCCCTGAATATTTGTAAGCTGGAAATAGATTCTTCATAAGTAAGGGATTGGAAGGTTATTCAGCGGAAAAGAAGGATTGAAGGTTAAAATCAGATTAGCCACAGCCTCACTGAACGATGGAAGAGACCCAAGGTGCTGAATGGCCTCATTCTGCCCCTAATTCCTGTATTTGGATAATGATAAATGGAGTCTAAACAAAGTTGTGTGATTGCATTAATGCCTAAGATTTGAAATCGAGCTTTCACTCATGAAAATTTCTGCTGGCATGTGAAGAATCATCATTCCGTTGCAATAATCTCCCATAATTGTGCTCTTTGGCTTTCATTCTAAGGGTTAATTATGAAGGGTTAATTCAATATAACTACTCAAAATATTTACTTATCCTTATATTTGTCTTAGGCCCAAATTTTGCTTAGGCCCAAAAGACTGATGTTTTCAAGTTTTACATATAAATGTGTGCAATGTTTAAATTCATGAACACCCAGAACTGTTTTAATTGTCCAAGCAACACTGGGAGGGGTCTCTGTCATTTGCCCTCATTACATCTTAGAGAAAAATATATACTCTTTGAGCCTGATGCTCTCACTGTTCTAAACTGGTTGAACTTCCCAGGGACTAGAGACAGGACACTGAGAACTCACCACCTTTCATACAATCATCACAGAATAATTTTCAATGATGAATTTCATCCTAGATAGGCTAGCAGGCTTATAATTAACACAGAAAATCTGAAGGCTGGATTGTGAATCCCTTCTTTAATTTATCTGAACAGACAATCACTAATCAAGATTGGAGTTATTATTAGCAGCAGATGTTAAAAGTGATTGAGCAGATGTCATGAGAGAGCCATCCTTCATTTGAAAGGCTGGTTCTTTGCCGTCTTCTTTGTTGAATTCATGTTGAAGTGAGACATAGCAAGCATGAAACAGAGAAAATGCACTTATGACATTCCTGTTCCCAGGTGCTGAATATCTAAAACACAATTGGCAGTATGCAGCAAAAGACTCTCCTGCTTCAAGGGATTTCAGTTCAGCCTTTTTCTCGTTCATCAACTTGCATCGACAATTCAGTAAACAGTCAATAAATCTAAATTTTCCAGACATAGCTCTGCGTTGATACAAATGAGAAACTGGCGCGCCATCTTTAAACAAACCAGCTGCAAAGTTTGACAAAGGAATTCCTGATTTCAAAATTGAAAATTGACTGCACACTGCCAATAATAAAAAAAAATCACTCGGAACTATTGGTGAATAATTTTACACACTTTCATAACAGATGAGGACTGAATGTCCTGCATAAGTATGTAAATATCCCTCCATTGTGTATTGTGATCTGAATGTCATACAAGAATTGATTCATCAATTCATCTCATTCTATGTACCTATTTTATAGATTTATGCAAAAGCCTTTGAGCTTTATTATTCAATGTTGTTGAGCTACTCACAATATATTCATAAATGCATATGGAGATGTGGTTGCTGAACAGATACACGTTAATTATTTCCAAATGTTGGAAAGTAAATAACGAGAGAGCTTTATTCTGGGCCTTTTGAGGAGATCAGCAGTGGGGGATGGCAGGGGAATAGTATTGGATGATTGTGTCGTATGGCTTGTGTTGTGACTGATTGATTGTACTTGTTTCCCTTCAGATGTGGAGAGACAAATACAGGCGGCTCCACACGTTGCAGAGAAAGTGATCCAGCTGCTTAGAAATAAAAGCGAGTTCACAATTGTAGCCACGGTCCAACAAAACATTTTGACGTCTGGGGTCATCCTGTCCATCCATGAGTCTGATCTCAGGTAGAGTAATGTACAGCACACCCTATGAATATATGAATGATAATGTTAAGAAGCAAGCCTGCAAACTGTTGGTTAACATTATATGATATTCTTCAAACTGTGCAAATTTTGGGTGAAAATGGGCCATTGGAAATATTTCCATGGTTTAAGACCCAATATGATTTGTTAGCTGTGGCTTTGATGGAGTCAACCTTGGATGCAATACTGTCACTCACTGAATTGATTTTGTACCATCCTGTATGTGTCAAGTGCAAAATAACAGCTTGTTTTTCAGAGGATTACAAGATAGTAGATAATGAAGGTTGCATACGTTACCATAAAGTGTGCAGGTATTGCTCTATCCATTCTCACCTTAATCTTGAGTATTGGTTACTGATGTGTCTCTCCCTGTTCATTTGATGCTTACTACTTTAGCTACAGTGCTAAAGGGTACTTTTACAATCTATATTTCGGTAGTTTGGTTGAGGGTTAGTGACATTCCTGTCCCCACAGTTACACTGCCGAAACATAGTCTTTTTCTCCAGACAACAGAAGCTTGCAGAGTAAGAAAGACAGAAGTCTTTTATTCCTGTAGTGCTGTCCCAACCACCGGGCATACCAAAGCATTTTACAGGGTAAAAACAATGACTGCAGATGCTGGAAACCAGATTCTGGATTAGTGGTGCTGGAAGAGCACAGCAGTTCAGGCAGCATCCAAGGAGCTTCGAAATCAAGCACCACTTATCCCAAAGCATTTTACAGCCAATTGATTACTTTTGAAGTGCAATGACTGTTGTAATGTAGGAAATTGGCTGCTAATTTGTATAGCAAACTCCCACAAAGAACATTCTGATAAATGATCAAATGATAGTCACATTGATTGAGAGGTAATTATTCGTCGAGATACCCTATTACTATTTGAAATTTTGGTGTGGAAGCTTTACTGTCAATGCAGGGGAGAAGACAGCACCTCGGTTTAATCCTTTATCCAAAGGATAGTATTGGTGATACTGTTACAACTGCTCAGTTCTGCATTGTAACATCAGTCTGACTCGGGTTTCCTCAGACTGACAGGTGAGATAACCATCACTGAGCCAAGGTTGATCTAAATAGAATTATGTTTCAATTCTGCTAACCAAACGGAGCAGCCAATCTTAGCAATGCAACTACAGAAGGTGGATCACTGATTTGAGACATAGATTGCAAATGAAGGGAAATGTACTGGGTAAGGCATTTCAACTTACACACTGTGTGATCAACAATATTTCCAGGTGATGCTCTCCTTTTTTAAACATTTTCAAGCAATGTACTGTCAGTGTTTGGAGTCAAGATTAGAAAAGCACAGCAGGTCAGGCAGCATCCGAGGAGCAGGAAAATCGAGGTTTTGGGCAAGAGCCCTTCATCAGGATTCCTCTAATCCCCAGCATCTGCAGTCCTCACTTTTGCCCTGTCAGTGTTTTGAGCCCAAGAAAAAGTGGTTAGGACATGCTTGTTTTTCTTTTTTTTTGTTGATCTCCACTTCCTGCACTCAGTAAAATGTGAATTCCCCTAGTTCTCTGATGTTCACTGATGTTGGACAGTGTTGAAAAAAGTCTCAGCCTCTCCTTATAACTCAAACCCTTGTATGGCTCTGACTGTGTTGTGTACACAAACTGTCTTTGATTTTATTCTAACAATGTAGAAATGCCTAAGCTTGCTGCATAGTTGTGTCCAGACTTGTAGGACAATGGATTGTTTTACAGTCATTAATTAATGCCAAGTGATGAATAGTAATTGTCATTATTTGTTATAGCAAGGTCGATGTAATTGTTGCAGTCTATTTTGGAACCGCAAATGATCAGCATTCTGCAGAAAAGAAATAAACAATTCTCCTACTCTTAAAGAAGGCTGGCAGAATTCACTGTTCATGCTTGAATTCTGTTTGATCATTCTGAATTATAATATGTTGGGGTCACGTCATCAGAAATCTGCAGTGATTATACTGATGACTATTTCATGTATTAATAAAATAATCTCTTAATGTGTCAGTGACTGTAAGTTTCAGGCAGTATTTACTCGTTCTGAAATCCACATCCTAGGAGTTTTGCCTGTTAAAACATTGGAAAATGTTGATATCAGAAGGGACCTAGTGTTTTATTTTAATCACTGAAAGGTGATACAGGTGCAGCAAGCAATTCAGAAGTCAAAAGGTGTGTTGTCTTTATCGCAAGAGGATTTGTGTAGAGTGAAGAGGTTTTTCTTCAGTTTTATTAGGACGAGACTGCACCATATAGAAGCATAGAAAATAGTAGCAGGAATTGGCCATTTGGCCCTTCATTCAATGTGATCATAGCTGATCATCCACCTCAATACCCTGTTCCTGCTTTCTCCCCAGACCCTTTGATCCCTTCAGCCCAAAGAGCCATATTTAACTGCTTCTTGTAAACATTCATTATTTTGGCTTCCACTATTTTCTGTGGCAGAGAATTCCACAGAGCATCTCACCACTCTCTGGGTGAAGAAATGTTCCCTCATGTCAGTTCTAAATGGCCTACATCACATCCTTTAAACTGTGAGCCCTGGTTCTGGGGTTTCTGCTCAATGGGAACATCTTTATCCTGTCAGGTTTGGATGGGTTCCGGTTTATAACTGGAATATTGTATGCCGTTTTGGCACCCTTGCCTAATGAAAGAACTGCTTGCCATAATATGTTGAGGACACGTCGTCAGAAATCTGCAGAGATGATACTGATGACTATTTTATGGATTAATAAAATAATGTCTTATGTGTCAGTGATTGTAAGTTTCAGGCAGTGTTTACTCGTTCTGAAATCCACATCCCAGGAGTTTTGACTGTTAAAACTGAATCCTGGGATGGTGAAACTGTCCTACAAGGAACTACTGAGGAAACTGGACCTGTACACTCAGAATAAAGGACAAGCCATTTAGGACTGAGATGTGGAGGAATTTATTTGCTCAGTGGATGGAGAATTTTTGGCATCTTCTACTCCAGAGGCTGCATAAGCTCAGTTATTGAGAATGTTCAAGACAGAGATCGATAGCTTTCTTGTTACGAATGACAACAAGGGATCTTGGGATAGCATGACAGTATGACATTGAGAGAGCTGATCAGCCATGGTCTTGAATGGTGGAGCAGGCTTGAGGGCTGAATGGCCTACTTTTCCTCCTCCATTTCTATGGTGTATTCATTGCCGCACAACCCTGAACTGTAGAAATTGAGAATGTAGTTGGAGATTTGTCGACAATCTAATGATGCCAATATTTTTGATTGCTGAATATAGGTAAGCTCAGTTGTTTTTCAGTTCAGATTAAAACGTGAGTTGATGTTTTACAGCTGTTTCCCCACACTGTCATCCACTATTAACTTGTAGACGTCATTCCCCAAATATTTGTAGTTCATAACAGCTTTGGATTTCCAAAGGGCAAATTTTATCCATCCAATTATTACAATACAATCCAAATATAAGTTTGATTTGAGTTATTATTGTCATATGTAACTAGGTACAGTGAAAAGTTTTTTGTGTTGCATGCAGTGCAGGCAGATCATACCATACAATTATCATAGGGTGATAGAACAGAGAGAAATATGGCAGCAAAGAAGGTACACAAAAAAAACAAGATCAACATTAGACTTGAGAGGTCCATTCAGAAGTCTGAAAACAGTGGGGAAGAAGCTGCTCTTGAATCTGTCAGTATGTGCTTCTAAACTTTTGTAGCTTCTGCCCGACAGAAAAGGTTGGAAGAGATTATAACTGGGGTGGGAAGGATCTTTGATGTTGGCTGCCTCTCCAAGGCAGTGAGAAGTCTAGGTGGCGTCAATGGGAAAAAGGTGACAAAAACAGAAATTGCTGGAAAAACTCAGCAGGTCTGGCAGTATCTGTAGAGAGAAATTAGAGGTAACGTTTTGGCTCGATTGTTTCTTCTTCAGAACTGGTTACTGACTTACCAACTAGAAGAAAGAGAATATTCTTCTTTACCCTGTCAAAATTGTTCATAAGTTTGAACACCTGAATAAGATCACTTCTTAATCTGCTCTGCTGCTAGGAAAATAACCCAAATTTCTCTAATTTGTCGTTGTATCTAAAATCCCTCATTCCTGGGATCATTTTTGTACATATTCATTTCATTCTCTCCAGACCTTTACCATCCTTCTTGAAATAAGATGCCAAGAACTGGATGCAATACTCCAAATATGGTCTGACCAATGATTTGTCGAGATGAAGCATCACTTCCTTGCCTTGATACTTTATATCCCTGTTTGTAAACCCAAAGATCCTACAAGCTCTTTAACAACTGTTTCTATTTGCCTAGTCACCATTAGACCAATATGCTCATGAACCCCATATCCCTCTGCTCCTGTACCCCACCTCAATTTTGTACCATCGAGCCTGTATTGTCTCTCAGTGCTGCTTCAACCAACATTCCCTCACATTCTTCTGCACTGAAATTCATCTTCCAGGCATTTGCCCATTTGATCAATTTGTCAATGTCCCTCGAAAGTCACTTAGTTTCTCCCCAGCTTAGTATCATCTGCAAATTCAGAGATTCTGCCCTCAACATCCATCTGCAAATTATTTATATAAATCAGAAAAAAACAAGGGTCCCAGTACTGATCCCTGGGGAGCACTGCTGTCAACTCTTCTCCAATCTAAGATATGTCCATCTGTATTCGCCGTCTGTTTCCTACTTTTATCCAACTTCGAATCCATGCTGCCATCAATCTCAAACATTTCTAATTGCTAACCAACCTGCCATGCGGATCCGTATCAAATACTTTCAGCAAGTAGAAACAAACAACATTCACAGCATACCCTTATCCACTGCCTGTATCACCTTGTCAAAGAACTTAATTAGATTTGTCAGGCATGATCTGCCCTTGATAAAGCCATGTTGACTGACTTGCACTAACATATTTTCCTTTAAGTGTACAATTACCTTGTCCTATGTTGTGGCCTCTATTAGTTTTTCCGATTTGGAGATGCCGGTGTTGGACTGGGGTGTACAAAGTTAAAAATCACACAACACCAGGTTAAAGTCTAATAGGTTTAAAACTAGTGCTTCCAATTAAAGAGGCTGAACAGGCTGGGGCTGTTTTCCCTGGAGGGTCGGAGTCTGTGTGGAGTTTGCACATTCTCCCTGTGTCTGTGTGGGTTTTCTCTGGGTGTTCCGGTTTTCTCCCACAGTCCAAAGATGTGCCAGTTAGGTGAGTTGGCCATTCTAAATTGTCCCTCGTGTTCAGGGATGTGTAGGTTAGGTGTATTAGTCAGGGTAAGTGTAAAGTCTTCAGCCAGAGAGTGGTGGGCCTGTGGAATTCATTGCCACAGAGTGCAGTGGAGGCTGGGATGCTAAATCTCTTCAAGGCAGAAATTGATAAATTCTTGATATCACAAGGAATTAAGGGCTATGGGGAGAATGCAGGTAAGTGGAGTTGAAATGCCCATCAGCCATGATTGAATGGCGGAGTGGACTCGATGGGCCGAATGGCCTTACTTCCACTCCTATGTCTTATGGTCTTATGGTCTAAAGTAATAGGGGAGGGGAATGCATCTGGATGGGTTACGCTTCGGAGGTCCAGTGTGGACTTGTTGGGCCGAAGGGTCTGTTTCCACATTATAGGGATTCTATGACTTCCTCTGGCAGCTTATTCCATACATACACCACCCTCTGCATGAGGAAGTTGCCCCTCAGGTCCTTTTAAATCTTTCCTCCCTCACATTAAACCTGCGCTCTCTAGTTTTGGACTCCCCCATTCTCAGCAAAAGAAATTGGCTATCCACCCTATCCATGCCCCTCATGGTTTTATAAACCTCGATAAGGTCAGCCTCCGACACTCGAGGGGAAAAAATGCCCCAGCCTATTCTGCCTCTCCCTATAACTCAAACGCTCCAGTCCCAGCACTATCCTTGTAAATACTGCAGATTTTCATAATTGGTTCCAAATGCTTTCTTCTGTTTCTTCCCCACTACTTAGAGGTCTCAACTAAATATCCAGCGAGGTCACAACTCCCTTTCAGTTTCTTATTTACAACCATATAGATTCTAATTCAGGAATTGCATCTTGTTCAAAGGTAATGATAATCTCTCTAACCAAGACTGCTATACCTTCTCATGTTTTATCACCCTGTTTCCACTGAAAGCCTTGTAACCTGAGGTGTTAAGTATCTAGTCCTGTTGTGGCTTGATCCATGTTTCTGTCAATGCTACTGTGTCATTGCCCCCAGAGACAGTTCTGCTTCTAGTTCCTCAGCTTTTTGATCACTGCGTTCTGTGCATTTACATACACACAGCTTAACCCTGTCCTTATGTCATTCTTGCCCAATCTGACCATTTCGTTCCTGTCAACACTCAAACCATCTCTCACTTTCTTTTCCTCATTGCCCATCTTCTCTGATTTGTCTCTCTGGTACTTCTAAAACTTGGCCATTGGTCAACTCCGCCCCCCCATCCCCCATTCCCCATTCCCCCCCCCCGCCTTACAAGTTTAAATCCACCTCATGACACTATTCATTCCCCCCTACTGCCATTTACCAATGAAGCCATGACCGGTGAGAAAGTAAGTTGTAATGGGGAGGTCGAGAGTCAGCAAGTAGACAAGTAAGTGAGTGAGCAAAAAGTTTAGCGGATGGAGTATCGCATGGGGGACTGTGAACTGGTCCACTCTCGTGGGAGGAATAGAAAAACAGTATGCTACTTAAACAGAGAAATTGCAGAACTCCGTGATACAGTGGGAACGGGGTGGGTCCTGATACATGTATGACATAAAATTAAATGCAGGTGCAGTAAGTGATTAGGATACAATTGGAACATTACCATTGTAGGGGGAATGGGATATAAAAGTTGGGATATTTTTCTGCAGCTGTGGAATACACCGGTGAGATCACATTTGGAGTACTGTTTACATTTTTGGTCTCCTTATTTGAAAACATATATAATTGCTTGAAAAGCAGTTCAGAGATTTTTCACTTGACTCGTTCCTCGGATCAAGGGCTTATCTTTTGAACAAAGGTTGAACAGTTTGGACCTGTGTTCCTCATGGGGCAATCTAAATCTCATAGTTTTAAGTTAAGGGGGAGCAGACTTAAAACTGAGATGAGGAGAAATGACTTCTCTCAAAGGGTGGTGAATCTGGTGTGGTGGATGCTGGAACATTGATTAAATTTGAGGAGATAGACAGATTTTTAATTCGTAATGCATTGAAGTGCTATGGAGAGTAGGCAGGAAAGTGGAGCTAAAGCCAAAATGAGATCAGCCATGATCGTATAAAATGCTGGAACAGGCTCGGGGGGCTGAATGAAGGGCTCTTGCCCAAAACGTCGATTCCTGATGAAGGGCTTTTGCTCGAAACGTTGATTTTCCTGCTCCTCAGATGCTGCTTGACCTGCTGGGCTTTTCCAGCGCCACTCTAATCTTGACTTTAATCTCCAACATCTGCAATACCCACTTTCGCCTCAAGGGGCTGAGTGGCCTACTCCTGCTCCTAGTTTTTAATGTTCTGAAATCCATTAGAGTTTAGAATGAGGTGATATGATTGAAGCCTATAAACGTTTCAGGGGATTGGATAGAGAGGATGTTTCCTTTTGTGGGGTACTAAAACAGGGGAACATAATTTAAGAATAAGGTGTTTACCTTTTAAGGCAGAGATGAGATTTTTTCTCAAAAGGATTTTTAGAACATGGAATTCCCTAACCCAGAAGGTGTTGGAGGCTGGGTCATTCAATTTAATCAAGGTTAAAAGATAGATTTTTGATAAACGAGGAGCCAAGGTTATGGGAAGGGAATGGCAGGAGACTGAAGCTGAGACCACAATGAAAGCAGCCATGACTATATTGAATGGTAGAGCAGATCTAAAGAGCCAAATGGCCAATTACTGGTCCAATGTCCTACCTTCTGTGTTCTATACAAAGTGATGTTGTTTAATTTAAATCAAAACTCCATGTGCAAACAGATACTCAAAGCACTCCCCCAGTGGGAAATTCAAACAACTATCCAATCTATGCCTGTCCCAAAAAATAACATTGTGTAGGAATTTGAATGCTGAAAATGTGTTGCTGGAAAAGCGCAGCAGGTCAGGCAGCATCCAGGGAACAGGAGAATCGACGTTTCGGGCATAAGCCCTTCTTCAGGAATCCTGAAGAAGGGCTTATGCCCGAAACGTCGATTCTCCTGTTCCCTGGATGCTGCCTGACCTGCTGCGCTTTTCCAGCAACACATTTTCAGCTCTGAACTCCAGCATCTGCAGACCTCACTTTCTCCTCTAGGAATTTGAATGGCCGAACATTCTATCTCAATCCTGTAGTTTTCCCAGGATGGGTTCAGTTATAATGACCATTACTCCCAGCCATTCCCACTCAGCCAAAGATGCATTTTCTATCCAAGAAAATTGCTTGCAGTTCCTAGACTTCCTTCTCTCTCTTCTTCCCCACACCCTAGACCCCCTAACACCAACTCCACAGAGTAACTATTTTGGTCTCACATGAGACTGAATTAATTTGGCATTGATTATATTTGGCTGTACCTGAAATGAAATCTCACACAAATCAGTGAGATGAAGATCTACAGAAAGCATCTGGCAACAATTCTCAAATCATTATTCATGTGGAGAATGAACAGGGGTTTCATGCACAGTACTCAGCCAGAGATGAGTCCAATTAGAGTTTGACTGACAAATGGCTATGGAACAAAAGGGAGGAAATAATTAAATTAAACTAGCTTGCTGGGTTCCACAAGAATGTGTAAAACCTGCAGGAAAGCAATTTGCACATTCAAAAACATGAAGTGAATGAAGATGGAGATTTGTATGAATGGGATCACTTCCACAATTAATCATGGAAAAGTTGTGAGAGAAAGAGAAAGTAAGTGAACTTCGTGCTTCAGACATAATTATTTGTGTCACATATAGACTGGCTAGTTAAAAAGATGTTTAGCATGCTTGCCTTCATTGCTCACTCCTTTAAGTATAGGAGTTGGGAAGTCATTGTTGCAGTGTACAGGACATTGATGAGGCCTCTTCTGGAATACTGTGTCCAGTTCTTGTCAGCCAGTTATAGGAAGGATATTTTTAAGCTGGAGAGGGTTCAGAAGAGATTTACCAGGATGTTGCCACTTCTGGAAGGCTTGAGTTACAAAGAAAGGCTGGGACATTTTTCATTAGAGTATAGGAGGTTGAGGGGTGACCTTATAGAAGTTTATAAAATCTTGAGGGGCATGGTTTGGTTAATGGTAAATGTCTTTTCTCTAGGATGGGGGATTTCAATGCTAGAGGGCACATTTTTCAGGTGAGAGGAGAGGGATTTAAAAAAGACATGAGGGACAAATTCTTTTACTCAGGAGGTGGTTTGCGTGTGGAATTAACTTCCTGAGGAAGTGGTGGATGTGGGCACGTTTAAAAGTCATTTGGATAAGTACATATGGAGCAGGCAGGTGGGACGACTTTATTTTGGAATTATTTTCGCTATGGACTGGTTGGACTGAAGGGTCTGTTTCTGTTCTCTGCTATATGTACAAAAGCAAAATACATTGGATGCTGGAAATCTGATTTAAAACCAGAGATTTTCTGCAAGCCCTCAACAAGTCAGGTAGCACCTGTAAAGTGAGACAGAGTTAATGATTCAGGCTGAAGAACATTCGAAAAAGTAAAGTAGTTGCCCTGAAACATAAGCTAACACATTTGAACAACATTTTCCAGTTTAATTGTATCAGGAGAGATTAAAAGAAACAGTGACTTATTTCAGTACCTTTTCCCACATGGAGTTTGTTTTTTTGTTGCATCTCTATAATAATTTATATTTGGCACCTTTATGTAATAAAACATCTCAAGGCATTTTGCAGCAGGGGCTTTATGAATCAAAATATGACACCAGGCTGTATAAGGGATATATTAAGTCAGAAGGCCAAACTTGTAAAAAAAAGGTTTTAAGGAGTGTCTTGCAGGAAACTGAGACTGAGAGACAGGATGGTGTAGGGAGGCAATTCCAGAACATGCCAAGGCAACTGGGGGCTCCGTTACAATGAAATGATGGAACACTGATATCTGGGGACAACCGTGGGGAAGGATGATGATTTGTCCAAGCAGATGCGACGGAGGCGGAAGAATTGGGAAAACTGGATGGAGGTGTCATCCAGGTAGTTATGGGAATCTGTGGGTTTGTAGTAAACGTCCATCTGGAGACTATCACCGGAGATGGAAATGGAAAGGTTGAGAAAGGGGAGGGAGGTGTTTGAGATGGACCAAGTGAATTTGACGGCGGGTGGAAGTTGTGGGCAAAGTCGATCAACTGCTCCAGTTCAGCCTGGATGCAGGACATTGCACCGATGCTGTCATTTGATGTAATATTGGAAGGGTTGGAGCACAGTGCCTGTGTTAGACATGGGTGACAAAGAGGCAGGCATGGCTGGGGCCCATCTGGGTTCCCATGGCCACCCCCTGGATTTATAGGAAATGGGACAAATTAAAGGAAACACTATTAAGGGTGAGGACTAGTTTGGCAAGGCAGAGGATGGTATTGGTGGAGGGAGACTGGATGGGTCTGTAGGAGAGGAAGAAGCTGGGAAACAAAAGGCCATCCTTGTAACGTATGGACAGATATAAGAACTGCATGTCGATAGTGAAGAGAAAGTACTGGGGGCCAGAGAACTGAACGTTACTGAAGAGGTGGTGGGCATGGTTAGTGCCGCAGATGTAGGTGGGAAGTGTCTGGACCAAGGGTGAGAGGATGGAGTCAAGACAGATGAATTTGGTCAGGCAGGGACATGCTGAGATGATGGGTCGGCCGGGGTAGTTGGGCTTGTGGATCTTAGAGAGTAGGTAGAACTGAGCAGTGTGGGGCTGGGGGACTGAGATTGGAGGCAGTGGAGGGGAGATCACCAGGCAGTGAGGGCATGGACAGTGCAAGTGATTTTAGTCTGATGGGTCATGATGAGGTCATGGTTAAGGGGGAGGTATGATGTGGTGCTGGAGAGTTGGCATTTGTCCTCTGCAACGTAGACATCCGTTCTCCAGATCGCCACCACCCTGCCTTTGTCAACTATCCTCAGCCTCCTCCATTTCCATAACAAATCGGATCACAAATTGGAGAAACAACACCTCATCTTCTGCATGGGCAGCCTACAGCCAGGAGGACTCCATATTGAGTTCTCCAATTTCAAAATACCTCCCTTCCCATCACCTGAGTCCCTTCCCAGCCCCTTCCATTCCTCTGATCGATCCTTCCTTCTAACCACCAATCAGATTCATTCCTCCCATTGACTAACCAGGTCATGCCCCCTACCTGTCTTCGCCTATCCCCACTTTGCTACCCTGACCCGAACTCTCCCTTTATCTGCAGCTCTCCCCACACTACCCCCGGTCCTGAAGAAGGGTTACACCTGAAACGTTGATATCTCGGTATCCTGATGCTGCCTGAAATAGTCAGAGATGTACAGCATGGAAACAGATCCTTCAGTCCAACTTGTCCATGACGACCAGACATTCTAAATTAATCCAGTCCCATTTGCCCGCACTTGGCACATATCGCTCTAAACCCTTCCTATTCATGAACCCATCCAGATGCCTTTTAAATGCTGTAATTGTACAAGCCTCAACCACTTCCTCTGGCAGCTCATTCCATGCATGCACACCCTCTGCGCAAAGAAGTTGTCCCTTAGGTCCCTTTTAAATCTTTCCCCTCACTGGTTGGGCAGTCAGTCCTGAATATTTGTCCACATAATACTAAGCAGCAAAGAAAACAAACATTCTGCTGCTGTTGTGTATTATGGGGAAGAGGGATTTTCAATTACACCAGTTCTATGACACACAGAGGTAGCTTGACTGTACAAAAGAACCTAAGAATAGGCCATTCAGCCCATCAAGTCTGCCCTGCCATTCAATAAAATCATGATTGATCTGCCCAGGGCCTTAGCTCCTCTTTCGTGTTGGCTCAGCATTGTCAACTCCTTGATATTTCGAAGATCAAACTCCATACCAATTCGGAAAAACATTAACATTCAACCTGCAGACAACTGAACTGTTTATTCTCACCAGTCACGTTTCACTCCGTTGAATAATTTAACTTCCCAAGTTGGACAACTCTTGCAGATTGCATCAGGACACAGTGGATTTTGTTTGGTAAAAAATATCAAACACTACTTTCTTCATGATTATTAGATTGAATTTTAAGATTTCTGTCCTGCATCTCCAGTTATTTGATGGAAAAATGTCTTTAATGATTTAGCTTCCACGGTCCTGGGATAGAGAATTCTAGACACTCACTGCCCTCTGAAAGAAGAAATTCCTTTGCATCTAAGTTTTAAACTGGGGTGCCTCCTTCTATAACTACATACAGTTCTTCTATAACGTGACAGTTGTGTTCGTGTGCAGCTCCATGCTATTAAAAAAATCATGCTTTTAGAAACAACGTTTAAAGTGTTGATGATGTAATTGCGTTACAGCCAACACACATTTTAAAAGTTCACGCTTTAGAAACAACGCCCCCAATTTGTCAACGGCGTTGCAGCAAATTCATGTCAAGCAAACACGTGTTATAGCAGCATGGCGTTTCCTATTCTCGATCCTGCCACGATTGGAAACATCTCTGCAACATCTAACCTGTCAGGCTGTCTCAGAACCTGTTTTGTTTCAGTAAGATCACCCCTGATTCTTCTTAACTCTAATGAATAAAGGCCTCAACTGTTTGACTGGCTCTTGGGAAGGCAACCCCTTCCTCAGGAACCAACCTGAATCTCTTTTGAACTGCATCCAAAACCAATACATACGTTCTTAAATACAGGGCTAACACTACACAATACTTTGCGTTTGGCCTCACCAATATCCTAATCAGTTGGAATGAGAATTCCATATTTTCAAAATCCAACCCCATAGGAATGAAGATCAAAATTTCACTTGCTTTCTTAATGATTGCTGAGCCTCCATGCTAACCTTTGTGTTTCAAGCGCAAGATCATCTGTAGCTTTTTTGTTCTTTTTTGGAGTCACTCTCCATTTATATTAAAATCTGTGTTTTGATTTCTCCTTCCAAAGTGCATGACCTCACCCTTTCCTACATTAAACTTCAATCTGACAAGATTTAGCCCACTCACTCATCTGTCTATATCCCCTTGCATGTTCCTCTGTCTGCATCACAAGGTGCCCTCACAGCTATATTTGTACAATTTGGACTATTTGTTCAAATCTGTGGACCCTGTCAAACCCTCTCTCCATCACTCCTGCCTCTAGTGAGGTCACACTCTCTCTCTCTCTCTCTATCTCTGGAGTGTATTAGTTGCATCAGGACACTATTCAAAAGGGCCACAACACACTGCAGTACACCAGAACTGCAAAAAGAAGAAGAGGAACACCTATACAAGGTATTCGCCAAAAACGGATACCCGGGCAACTTCATCAACAGATGCCTAAGAGAAAGACCACGGAACAAGGACATACAACAACCAAAAGGACTAGCCACACTACCATACATCAGGAGCATCTCGGAACTGACAGCCAGACTACTGCGACCCCTAGGACTCATAACGGCACACAAACCAACAGCCACGCTCAGACAACAACTCACCAGAACGAAGGACCCAATACCCAACATGAGCAAGACAAATGTAGTGTACAAAATACCATGCAAGGACTGCACTAATCACTATATAGGACAAACAGGAAGACAGTTAACAATCCGCATACATGAACATCAACTAGCCACGAAACGACACGACCAGCTATCCTTAGTAGCCACACACACAGACAACAAGCAACATGAATTCGATTGGGACAACACTACTATCATAGGGCAAGCCAGACAGAGAACAGCCAGGGAATTCCTAGAGGCATGGCATTCATCCACAAACTCCATCAACAAACACATCGACCTGGACCCAATATACCAACCACTACAGCGGACAGCTGAAACTGACAATCGGAAGCGGCAGGGACAGACCACTATAAACACCGGAGGAAACATCAAAGAAGCGCTTCGCAGGAGGCTCCCAAGCACTGATGATGTCGCCTAGCCAGGCGACGAAACGTTTGCAACAAAAACTTCCAGCTCGGCGAACAGAACCACAACAATTAGTTGTTAGTGTAGCAGTTCGCATTTCAGGATTGCTCAGCAAGTGCTGCCCCTCATAACCACCTGTATGTGTTGGGTTTTGCAATCATAGGCCGGCTGAGTACAGGCTGTACTCTGACTAACAGAAACAAACAAAGGGACAAAAGAATTTTTTCAAATAATATTTATGTGGAACAAAGAGGGAACAATCTCTGATTGGCCATACTGTCTTAAGCCTCAAGCTTAGGCTTTAGTCTGGCTTGCCAAGGAGCAGGAGGGGGAGAAGTGAGGGTTCACCCACCTGAGAGGCTGATGTTGCTCCTGTTCTTGTTTTGGAGAAGCCATCCTTACCTTGACAGTAATAAAACAACACCAATAGCAAGCGCTTGGTGAGTAGTAATTCCTTGCCTCAGGTCCTGGAACATTTGTCAATTGAAATTCATGTACAGTTTGAGATATTAAATAAGGACAGCCTGTGTTCATACATAAATTCACAGTAATACAGTAGGATGGCACTTTTAAGACTTCTAAGTGGGACAGAGCAAAGAATGTTTTGTTTTGTTTTGTTTGAGAGCTTGTTTCAGTTGACCCGACTGAAGAGTGATTGATCCTAACTGTGTTCTAAATTTCTAGTTTGTATTGATATTCTCAATTCTTTGGTGCTTGTCAGTCCTATAAGTATTTTCCATGTGTTACCTTGAGGGCTGAGCCTTCATATTCCACCATCTTGCTGCATTAAACATGTGGTTCATGCTCAGAACAATGGGTTCTCCTGTGCTCTGATATCTTTCTAATTCACTTTCTCAGGTCTTTCAGTAAATTTTTCAAAGCCTCATTACAAATTGTTGAAGTTACTTTATCTCTCAGACAACAAATCAATACAAGATGACAAAATCTCACCTTAGTACAATTAATTCTGCATATAATTATATAAACATAGATTCCTTCTCATGATGAACCAGAAAAAATGAAAATACTTCACAACCGCTTTTGTCGTTCAGTTTAACGTTCCTTTGTAAATACTCTGGTTTGGGAGGGATATCGGTTTATGAGTGAGTTTTCCCCTGTGAGGCCATGCTCTCTTTCCCAACTTAGTTGCGAATGACTTTATATGAAACTTTAACTCTGACAGTTTCAACACAAGAGACTTGCCAGTTATGTATATATTCATTCAGAGATGCAGGTCTACTAATAAAACTGAATGGTGCCCACTCCATCATGGAATCTCAATGGCTCAGATGAGCTCAAATGAATAAATGGATGTGTCATTCCAACAATAAAGGGTGTGAATACTCACTGGACTTTGCAAACTAACTTCTGTTTTCTGCAGAGTTCTGGTTCAGGTACTTCATAACTGCATTTCCCAGCCTTGCTGTTTTGTAAATTGAATCACTTTGAAAAGGTATAACTGCGAGAGTGCAACTCCAATACTGAAGAAACTTGCCACCATCCATGAAAAACAACCCACTTAATTGGCACCACCACTACAAACATTCAGCCACGCCATCACTAATACCCAGTAGCAGCATCATCTACAAGATGCACTGCAGGTATTCACCAAGGCTCCTTAGACAGCACCTTCCAAATTCACAACCAATCCCATTTTGAAGAAGAAGGGAAGCACCCTTTAAGTTTCCCTTCAACTCACTCACCATTCTAACTTGGAAATATATCACTTTTTTTTTAGTGTCAGTGGGTCAAAATCCTGCTATTACCAGCCTCATTGCATTGTGTGTCTTTGTACCCCAAATGGATTGCAACACTTCCAGAAGGCAGCTCACCACCACCTTCTCAAAAGCAACTAGGGATGAGCAATAAATGCTGGCCCAGCCAGTGATGCCTACATCCCATGAGTGATTTAAAATAAACTACCAGCGTTTTTTAACACAAGCAAAATGAATTTTTTTTCCTTGGCGCAGACTCAAAAATGCTTTAAGTTGCATCGATATAATAAAGGGGAAGTTTCATCTTTATATTAAAGTACTTAATGTATCAGATTAACTTCCAAATGCATCACAGTCAGTGATTTATGGCATCTAAAGTAAAAGTGAGTTACCTTCTCCAAGAATAGCAAATGCCCTCGTGATTATGTAAAAGTTCACGAAGAATATAATTGCATTGTCCGCAGGTAATTCAGAGCTTGAGTTTGAAAGTAGAGCAGTTAAGCAAGTGAGGAAGACAGGACTATGAATCCAAAAATAGAATATGATGAAAGTGTGAGGGATATAATGGTTAGGAAATGAAATGAGTGCAAAAGCTGATTGGAAAAGGACTGAACAGCATTATTTTCTTGTTGCCTAACAACTAGAAGTGCTTATGAATGAGAAAGTATGAAGCTGAGGTAAAGTGTGAGTGAAGCTGGTTCGGAAAGCTAATGTTTATCCTATAAACAGGCTTGAGTGACAAGTATCTGCCATAATCGAACAAAACCATTCATCACTGAAGGCGTTACCGTCAGTGAATCCCCCACTATCAATATCCTGGGGGTTACAATGATTAAAAACTGAACTGGACCAGCCATATAAGTACAATGACTACAAGAGCAGGTCAGAGGCTAGGAATCCTGCATTGGGTAGGATGTCCCAAAGTTGGTACACCATATTGTCAAGTAATTCATTGGTGCTTTTTGTAAAATTTTCATTTTTATTGGATTTGAGATTTCAGCTCATCAGCATGCTGAACTTTCTGCTCTATTGGCTGTGTGCCATTTGCAAGATATTTAATTACATCAATAAATTGTCTTCTAATTATGATTAACCGATGTACAGTTTCAGATAGTGGAAGGATTATGCCTTCGTGTCAACCTTGACATTGCCTTCTGTGAATTTTGTCAGTACTTCCAGCTGAGGAAGCAGAAATAAATGAGAAGCACTAAAACTTTTATTCTTAATCAGATGTATAAATGTCAGATAACAATTTGTCAGGAACTGGAAAGAAGTAATTGATCTAATGAAAGGAACAAGACTTACATCAAGAATCAAGACATTCTTGGTTAACTCTGCTTGTGACTAGGGTACTGAAGGAATGTCTTTGCTCTTGATTTGGAGCAAATCAACCCATTTCTTCAGTCACAGAAACCTGATAGGCTAGTGTCCACTGAATGGTGAATATCTTTCAGATGTAATGAAGAAAGCCTCTGAATTCAAAGATTTTCAGAATTGTTGCTATAAAATCTTCTGTGAATTATAAATGCCAATTCCACAGACTGCTCTGCCCGTTGCTCTTTATTTTGAATCCCATCACCAAATCACCCACTGTACCAATTAACAATTCACAAAGTTCTCCTCATCTCAGTACCAAGATGTTATCCGTTCACTGAGGCTAGTCTCTCTGACCAGTGGAAACATCTTCTCCACGTCCACTTTATCCTGCCCTATCAGAATTCTATCAGTTTCAATGAGAATCCCCCTTATCCTTTTAAACTCCATTGAGTACAGACCCAGAGTTCTCAACCATTCCCCATATTACAAGTGTAGAGAGGAGTAGAGTTAACACTGAGTCTAATGTGAATCTTCTTTAGAACATTTATTTCTCCACCACTGATGCTCAGCAGCAGCAATGTGTAATATCAACTCAGTACACTGCAGAAATTCATCAAGGCTCCTTAGACAACACCTTTCAAGCCCATGAACCCATCTAGAAGGACAAGAACTGTAGATACACGGGAGCATCTCCACCTGTAAAATTCTCCTCCAAGCCACCGGCCATCCTGATTTGGAAAAATATCACTGTTTCTTTCCTGTTGCTGGGTCGAAATCCTGGCACTCCCTCCCTAAGGGCACTGAGTGTATCTCCAGCAAATGAACTGCAGTGGTTCAAGAAGGCAGCTCATCACCACTGTGAGATCATGTTCAATAACGACCAAGATTGGTGGGTGGCGAAAATAGACATGTTATTGAACAGCCGCAATGGCACAGTTCAAGGTGGTGATGGAATCCAAAGTATATTTTTACAGTAGCCTCTTTTATACACTGTTTTTGCATACATTAAAATTTTAGCATTATGGTGTCACATAGATATATCTATTGTACACAAGTTTGCATGACATCTGTCCAGGGGAAGCAGGAGGTAATTGAAGCACTTGCCAAATGCTGGCTGTTACTCCTGATGGATTAGAATGTCAGTCTGAACTTGCATAATTAAGAGGTGTTAGTCCTTTTGTCTTTAAAGTTAGTAATGTTAGTAAAAAATGCGAGATCTATATGATCTAAATAAGTGAGAAATTATACATGCACTAAATAAAACTATAGAGGAAATTAAACTGATCTCCCGCAGCTGGGTCATGAAATTTCATTTACTATTGTCTGTATTTGACAGTTCTTATGCATTCATTCATTCATGCGGTTTTACGGAAGCACTGTTTTGACAGTAAGTGTCTTAAAGGGGTAGTGACCCTATTTAATATGGATTTAAAACTTATAAATCCATACGTTAGTACAAGATAGTAGTCCTAAATAAAAGTTAGAAATAGGTAGTGAATAAGGAAATTTCAAAGAGATAAAAAGTAGTGGACTGTAGGGACATGCTGGTGGAGGAATCTGTTTGATGTCTTGTAACGTTTTGAGGTCCCAAAAGACAGTTTCTAAGGGAAAATTAATATTCTAACATTTTGAGTGAGTTATGGAGACAGGATTGCTGTGGTGGCATTGTTATGAGTAGGTAACAATATTAACACTTGTTTAGAGGTAACCTTTGACACAGAAACAAGTCTAAACACTGCTTGGAACATTGGGCCAATAAGAATTGAAAGGCGTAAAGAAACAGTCATTGGTTGGTAGCCTCGGAAGGGATGTTTAATGTAATTTATCTTCTAAGAGTAAAATGTATTTCAAAAATGCAGTTTTATGAATGAATGAATGAATGAATGGAAGTGTGGTATAATAAATGCACAGTGCTTCACAGTGAGTTAGTCAAGAGGATCATCATACAATATCTCACATCATCTTCTCAAGGGCAGCCACGGATATGTAATAAATCCTGTCCCAGCCAGTGTTGCCCATATCCCATGAATTAATGAAAAGAACTTTTCACTGGTGATTCTGAAATGTTTTTATGCATCTCTGGCAAACTTACCTAACCTATCCATGTTTAAACATTGATTAAACAATGGAAAATCCTAACAATAATGACAATTGAATCAATAAGGGTATGACACTAAACCTGAGTACGATCAGGTGTTACACCGCATGTCCAATCAAATTTGTGCTTGATGCAATATTAGATATTCTTTTTGCAGTTGATTTACAGATCATTGGTAGCTAGAGATGTGGTAAATATTTAAAATGCTTGGTCTGTCTCTTTTAATGCCATTTTTTAAGTAGCCTTTGTGGAAAAGAAGTCAAAATAGGTAAATATAACTCTTGTCTCTGCTTGCACATTGTGCTCATTGAGAGGACTATCTTTAGCAACACCACAAGTCTCCATGTTCATTTTATTTTTCTGGAATTCATCAGAGAGAGAGCTATATGCAAGACCTGTATAAATTATGCAAGGTTTTGCATCTAAGTGCGTGTAATATTGTACAGTCTACATCGTAAATATAATACTTCTGATCTACAGTGACTATCTGATCGGTGTGACCCAGCAAATATATATTTGATTCGCAGCTCAAAATTCCTATTATCTTTTGCCTTACTTTCCTCTTTTTCGTTATGGAAATTACTGTCTAGTTGTCGATTTAAAATTATATTCAGTATGCTTCACATAAAAAAATTAATAGTATTCTTTTTCTTATTAATGGCAATGTGTTTAGGGTCTTCTCTGCTTGAGCTTCATTTTTTTAGCCACATTAGATTCATTTAGTCACGTGATCTTGACCTGCTCAGCACCTCTCTCAAAATGTACCCATTTCAGCCCCATAACCAACCAAACTCTTTGTAAAACACACAATAGCAAATTTGCTCAACAATTCAGTAGAAATGGGTTTACAACAAAGTTGGATGAGTCAAAAAGTCAAATAAAAGTCCATAATGAGTATGAAAGCTGAAGAAAAGGTTAACCAGCAATCTTTCCGGGACATGGGTTCAAATCCCACCATAACGTCTCTTGGAATTTAATTCAGTAAGAATCTGGGATTAAAGAAAAACCCAGTCTAATGGAGATCATTAGTTATTGTCAATTATTGTGAAAACCCATCTGGTTCACTAATTTACATTAGGGAAGGAAATCTGGTATCCTACCTGGTCCGACCTACATGTGAGTCCAGACCGTTGCAATGTGGTTGACTCTTACCTGCCCTCTGGGCAATAAATGCTGGCCCAGCAACCGACTCACACATCCCATGAATGACTAAAGGAAATAGAGATTATACTTGGTAGCACATTACCGAAAAGAGAGTGTGGTGCTGGAAAAGCAAAGCAGGTCAGGCAGCATCTGAAGAACAGGAGAATCAATGTTTTGGGCATAAGTCTTTCATCAGGAATGCACGATGCCCAGAATGTCAATTCTCCTGCTTCTCAGATGCTGCCTGACCTGCTATGTTTTTCCAGCACCACCCTGCATCTGCAGTGCTCATATTCTACTCCCGAAAAGAGAGTCCTGTTGCTGACAATTATTGTCTTGCACTTATAAGGGAAAATGCAAGATTGGCAAACTTCAAATAATCTTGACAAGTTACACTCCAGGATAAAGGGGTGCCGATTGTTTGGGAAGTCCATTTGCAAGACAAAAAGGTTGGCAAACTCAAAATGTGAGACAAATAGAACGATCGGTCAGAGAAAGATTAGAATATAGAACATAGAACAATATTTGATTAGATTAGATTACATTACAGTGTAGAAACAGGCCCTTCAGCCCAACAAGTTCACACTGACCCGCTGAAGCGCAACCCACCCATTCCCCTACATTTACCCCTTTACCTAACACTACGGGCAATTTAGCACGGCCAATTCACCTGACCTGCACATCTTTGGACTGTGGGAGGAAACTGGAGCACCTGGAGGAAACCCACGCAGACACGGGGAGAATGTGCAAACTCCACACAGTCAGTCGCCTGAGGCAGGAATTGAACCCGGGTCTCCGGCGCTGTGAGGCAGCAGTGCTAACCACTGTGCCACTGTGCCGCCCATATAGCGCAGAACAGGCCCTTCAGCCCTCAATGTTGCACCAACCTGTGAACTATTCTCAGCTCATTCCATCATCATCCATGTGCTTATCCAAGGGTTGTTTAAATCTCCCTAATGTGGCTGAGTTAACTACATTAGCAGGCAGGGCATTCCACATCATTACCACTCTCTGAGTAAAGAACCTGCCTCTTCATCTGTCTTAAATCTATCACCCCTCAATTTGTAGTTATATCCCCTCGTACAAGCTGATGTCATCATCCTAGGAAAAAGATTTTCACTGTCTACTCTATCTAATCCTCTGATCATCTTGTATGTCTCTATCAAAGTCCTTCTTAGCCTTCTTCTTTCCAATGAGAACAGACCCAAGTCTATCAGCCTTTCCTCGTAAGACCAGGCACCATCCTGGTAAATCTCCTCTGCACCTTTTCCAATGCTTCCACATCCTTCCCGAAATACGGTGACCAGAACTGTACATAATATTCCAAGTGCGGCCGCACTAGCGTTTTGGATAGTTGCAGCATGATACTGCGGCTCTGGAACTCAATCCCTGTACCAATGAAACACATTTCACCGTATGCCTTCTAGTTACTTTGCAACAAAGCAGAAGATATGATACAAGCGACAGCAAAATACTTGGAGAATAGGGCTAAAGCCGAGAGAAAGAGGGAAACCAAACAATAGAATGAACATGTGCAGGCTAGAAAAGGTGCTCAGAACTGTACAGAATATAGGAAAGAGTTTGGAAGTTGAAGATCGGGAAATGCAATAATTTTGGGTGGGCAAAGATTGGAATTTTGTTCTCATGAAGAAACAACACATTTTATTTTTATTTTTGTGTGTGAGAAATGTCATGATAGATCAGCATTACCAATTTCTTTATTGTTTCTATCTGTTTGGATAAACAGATGTGTCCAGAAATTCATTTCGATCTGTCTTGGAGTGGAAAATGAGCTCAGGAATAGTGTCTATACCTGTAGTTGTAGGGGCTAAGCATCATGAGAAAGTAACCTCGAGAGTCATAGCGTCATCTAGTACAGAAACTAACCCTTTGACCCGAGTTGTCCACACTAACCAGATACCCTATACTGAACTAGTCCCATTTGCCTGTGTTTGGTCCATATCTCTCTCAATCTTTCCTACCCCTGTACCTGTGTAAATGACTTTTGAATATTGTATTTGTACCCTCTGGCAACTCATTCCATACACACCAATCTCTGTGTGAAAATGTCCCTCAGGTCTCTCTTAAATCTTTCCCTTCTCATCTTAAACCGATCTGCTATAGTTTTGAACTCCCCCACCCCGGGGGAAAAGACCTTAGCTATTCACCCTATCTGAAATGCTCACGATTTTATAAACCTCTGTAAGGTCACCCCTCTGCCTCCAATGCTCCAGGGCAAGACATCTCAGCCTATCCTGTGTCTCATGAGAACTCAAACCCTTCAGTCTCGATAGCATCCTTGTAATTTTTTTTCCCACTCTTTCCAGTTTAATCACATCCTTCCTTCCTACAGAAGAGCCACTATAGGTTCCCAGACGCCGAATGGTCCTGTTTTGGGTTGCATGCTTCTCCTGGAAGTCCCAAAGGGGAGGAGCATAAGGAGAAAGGCCTGCTACGGGCCTATGAGGAACACTCCCATTCTTCCCTAATCCGTAGAAATTTCAAGAAAGAATCAAGATCTTACTGCACTGGCTTGATTGCATCTCAGTCAGGGCAACCCTATGTGGATCAGATGAATATCCACCTTCCTCAGGGGATCCATTTTGTCACGGGCATTCTGAAACAGCCTAAGACCCCTCGTTTGCAGCAAACTTTACTTCTGATTTAGGGCATCGACCTGGACACTTACATGACCTGATTCAATTTTAATTTGTAACATTTGAACTATCCTTGAAGGAAGAGACAATAGTGTTAGGTTTGGAGTTCCCTAACTTTGAATTTAGGACCTCAACTCTTTTTATCACCATAATCAAATGAAATTAGCTTTAGTTTCTATCCAGTTGTATTGTTGTCCAAATCGTGATCATGTTAAAACTGATATCTAATTTTCAGTGTTGTCCTGACGTACGCTGCTGATATTTTGTCAAGAGCTTATCCAGTCTTCAAATATTTGATTTTTACATTTTGGGGTCTTGTGACACCTTTGAGTCAGATGCTGTGGATTCAAATCCACAGCAGTACTACGATAGCCAAGACAAGTGTCATGATTTGGAGATGCTGGTGTTGGACTGGGGTGTACAAAGTTAAAAATCACACGACACCAGGTTATAGTCCAACAGGTTTAATTGGAAGCACTGGTTTCGGTGCTCGAAAGCTAGTGTGCTTCCAATTAAACCTGTTGAACTATAACTTGGTGTTATGTGATTTTTAACAAGTCAAGTGTGTTTATAATCTTGCTAATTATTCCAATATATACCACTGGCAGGTGGTAAGATTGGGAGATTCCTGGTCAGATATGTGATTGAAAGGAAGTAGGAGCACGGTGGGTCAGTGGTTACCACTGCTGCCTCACAGCTCCTGGGTTCGAATCTCACCTGTCTGTGTGGAGTTTGCACATTCTCCCTGTGTCTGCGTGGGTTTCCTCCAGGTGCTCCGGTTTCCTCCCACAATCCAAAGATTTGCAGGTCAGGTGAATTGACCATGCTAAATTACCCACAGTGTTAGAGAATCTAATCTTTTACCATCATTGTCTGTCAGATCAGAGTACAGCAGAAACTTTGCACTGAATAGCAAGGTCCAATTCTGTCCCTCTCACACCTTAATTTACACTCTTTGTACTTCTCCCTTTTTAGTCTTTCCACACCATTAACAATCCCTCTGTCTTTTGCACTGAGCTGGACACAATTTGCCCTCTTGCTCGTCCTCATTTGCAGTAATTTGCTCCTAGTTTTATGTTAATACATTTGACAGAGGATGAGGAGGAGCAAGAGGATATGATTCTTCTGCAAAACCTGAAAGGTGTTGGAAGATAGTTTTTTTTTATTTGAAAACAAAAAATGTTGGAAATCACATCCGATCCTTCACAAAAACATTAGCTTGCTCTGTTCTCTCTCACGGATGCTTCCTGACTCACTTTGATTTCTAGCATTTTTTGTTATCAGTATAAAACAAAACTATTTTCCAACAACTTTCAGGTTTTGCCGAAGAGTCATATCAGAGTCAAAACATTAACACTCTCTCTCTCTCTCTCTCACTCTGTGTGTGTCCACAAATGCTGCCATACCTGTTGAGTTTCTCCAGCATTTTCTGTGTTTATTTCAGATTTACAGCACCCACGGTATTTTGTTTTCATTATTTTGCAAAAAGCTCACATTGGTACTTTCGGACTCCCTGAATGAACCGTAAGACATTGCCCCACTTTGCTACTGTGTGGCACTCTTCCAAGATCACTGGAGCACTTTGACACACCTTTCATTGAAATACTTTTCACATCACTGTTTTTATGTAACTGAGGCTTCTCCAAGGGCAGTACAACTTAATGACTACCACTTTGCCTGAATGTGGTGTCGATAATTCACATTGCTAAGTGATTATTGTACAAGGTACAATTGCTTTTTTTAAAAAATGCACTACATGAAATATTTTGATTGAGGACTATTGCAAGTATTGGCATTGTTAACGTAGATTTCTAACATGCATGATTGAATGCTTGTCCACTATTTTAGTCCATGGATCTGTCTTCATTTACATAAATGATTTGGATGCGAGCATAAGAGGTACTGTTAGTAAGTTTACAGATGACACCAAAATTGGAGGTATAGTGGACTGCGAAGAGGGTTACCTCAGATTACAACAGGATCTGGACCAGATGGGCCAATGAGCTGAGAAGTGGTAGATGGAGTTTAATTCAGATAAATGTGAAGTGCTGCATTTTGGGAAAGCAAATCTTAATAGAACTTATAAACTTAATGGTAAGGTCCTAGGGAGTGTTGCTGAACAAAGAGACCTTGGAGTGCAGCTTCATAGCTCCTTGAAAGTGGAATCGCAGGTAGATAGGGTAGTGAAGAAAGTGTTTGGTATGCTTTCCTTTATTGGTCAATGTATTGAGTACAGGAGTTGGGAGGTCATGTTGCAGCTGGACAGGACATTGGTTAGGCCACTGTTGGAATATTGCGTGCAATTCTGGTCTCCTTCCTATCGGAAAGATGTTGTGAAACTTGAAAGGGTTCAGAAAAGATTTACTAGGATGTTGCCAGGTTTGGAGGATTTGAGCTATAGGGAGAAGCTGAACAGGCTGGGGCTGTTTTCCCTGGAGCGTCGGAGGCTGAGGGGTGACCTTATCGAGGTTTCCAAAACTATGATGGGCATGGATAGGATAAATAGACAAAGTCTTTTCCCTAGGTCCAGAACTAGAGGGCATAGATTTAGGGTGAGAGGGGAAAGGTATAAAAGAGACCTACGGGGCAACTTTTTCATGCAGAGGGTGGTATGTGTATGGAATGAGCTGCCAGAGGAAGTGGTGGAGGCTGGTACAATTGCAACATGTAAGAGGCATTTGGACGGGTATATGAATATGAAGGGTTTGGAGGGAAATGGGCCGGGTGCTGGCAGGTGGGACTAAATTGGGTTGGGATATCTGGTCGGCATGGACAGGTTGGACCGCAGGGTCTGTTTCCATGCGGTACATCTCTATGACTCTATGACTCTAATTCAAATTCCAGTGCAGACAAAATGGGCCACATGGTCTACTTCTGCATCATAACACCTGTGGGATTGTGAAATTTTAGTCTCTGCTTTCGAAAGCAGGATGTGATAGTATTCCTAACCCACTCTCTGCTGTAAATGAAGCTGTTCTTTAAGACATTGAAAAAAACCATGTCCTTGAAAGGAAGAAAATTAATTTGTATTAAATATTCAAGTCAACATTAGGTTTGCAAGAAAATGTGATAGATTTTATTCAGCAAGCAGGACAAGATTGTTTTGTGTTTCAGTGGTCAGCTGGGAAAGTCACTGCAGTCCAAGTTGACTTGCATCAGTTAATCTTTTATATTGGAGATTTCTGTCCTAAATATTTGAGATATTGAACTTTAATGCTGAAATATATCACAATACTGCTGTTTTGAACATTCATTAAGTAGGAATGTTCATGGCGTCAGTAATTTGGACTCCTTGAGTGAACCATAAGACACTGCCCCACCTTATTATTGTGTGGCACTATTCCAAGATCACTTGGAGCACTTTGGCATACCTTTCATTGAAGTACTTTTCACATCACTGTTTTTATTTAACTGAGGCTTCTCCGAGAGCAGTACAATTTAATGACTATCACTTCACCTGAATTTGGTGACGTTAACTTACATTGTTAAGTGACTATTGTAAAAGATACAATGGATTTTTAAAAATACACTGCCGCACTGAAGATGGAACAGATGAAAAAAAATTCCTTACTAAGTGTGACCTATAACAGTCCACACTTTTTAGCTTAAGAGTAGACTCTCTGTTATTGTTCATGTTCTTAACCCTTTTGAACAGACTTTAATTGTAGTCTGTGGCTGGAATATGTTAAACTTGCTTCAGATATTATTAGGCACCCTTTCACTTACGAAAATCCAAGCTGTTTCCCTTTCAGGAAGAAAACAAAGATTTCTGGGGTAGATTGTAGGCATACCTTCTGTTGTGTGAGAGGTATGTTTGGGAGAATATGTTTTACGTGCTCTTTTACAAAGAATTTCTTGTCACTCAACTGTATGCTGGATGTTTAGACCAGTCAATAGGACTGAAAGATTAACTCTTGGTGAAATGGTTTCATTTGTGGAACAAAGGGAAAATCACTTGACTTCCAGCCTGAAATTTCTTAAAGCAAATAGACCTAGAGCTATCAATATATTCCCTGGTTGAAATTAAGAATTGAATATGAAATTTGCAAAATCAAACTGTTCCTCAATTTGTCAACAGAATAAATAGCTTAAAATGTCAGTGTTTTGCTAAATACAGAGCTACTGTTATGTGCGTAACTTGATATAGTATGCATTCTATTTTAATAATCACTGAATCTTATAATCTGCTGTATTGAATGCAGGTACTTTGAACTGGAGAGCAGTGGTCAAAGGGATGAAATACGATATCACTACCGTTTCAATGGTAAACCCCGTACTGAGGTGTTCCCATATCGACTTGCTGATGGACTATGGCATCAGATAGCACTCTCGATCAGCGCTTCCCATCTCTTGTTACATGTGGACTGCAACAAGTAAGATTTGGAATACTGCATCTATGGGTGGAGTGTGTAGTTTACATGATGCATGGAATTCTTGATGTTGGAGATATTTTCCCAAGAAACCTGCTCAGAGATGTTACAGTATACTTGTGGGACACATGGGTCTTGAACCTGGACCTCCTATCCAGAAGTAGTGACGCTATCGCTCTCTAGAGGAACCCTATTCTTGATGTTGGATGATGACTATTTTAATTTATTCATAAGACATGGACATTGAGGTTGGACCAGCATTTAATGACCGTCACTAATTGTGGCAATGAGCTATCTTTTTGAACAGGAAGCCACATCCTTTGACTCAGTTGAATAATGTTACTTGATGTGATGTTTTAATTTACAGGGGAGGTTGTGGTTTGATAATAATGTCACTGGACTAATAAACCAGAGATCCTAATTAATGTGTTCTGGAAATGTGGGTTTGACTCCCACCATGGTAGATGATGAAATTTAAATTCAACAAAAATTTGAATTAAAAGTGAGCCTAATCCTGACCACGTAACATTGTTGACTGTCATTAAGACCCATCTGATTAAGTAATGACATTCAGGGAAGAAAATCTCCCTTCTTTACCGCACTTGACTCTCGACCCATAGTACCGTTGGCACAGTGATTCAGTGGTTAGCACTGCTGCCTCATAATACCAGGGACCTGGGTTCAATTCCTGCCTTGGGCGACTGTCTGTGTGGTGATTGCACATTCTCCCATGTTCTGCATGGGTTTCCTCCCACAGTCCAAAAATGTGTAGGTTAGGTGAATTGGCTGTGCTAAATTGCCCATAGTATTAGGTTCATTAGTCAGGGGTAAATGTAGGGAAATGCGTTGGATGGGCTAGGCTTCAGAGGGTCGGTGTGGACTTGTTGGGCTAAATGGCCTGTTTCCAGACTGTAGGGAATCTAATAGCAGTAATGTTATTGGCTCTTCATTGTCCTCTGAATTGGCCCAGAGAGTCAGTCAGTTTAACCACAAATAGGATAGAGAACATCCAGAGGAACAGGCCCCTTGAGCCTATTCTGCTGTCTAATGAGATCCTGGCTGATATATAGCCTAATTGCATAAAGCTGCCTTTAGCCATGTCCCTTAATGCCTTTACTGAACAAAAATAATCTACGGTTTAAAATTAGCAACTGACCCAGCATTGACTGCCATTTGTGAAAGAGAGTTC